>NC_065446.1:134232116-134832116 GCF_917563875.1 Diabrotica virgifera virgifera
CCGTTTTAAATTTTTTCTATGAAATTTTTAGTATATATTTCTAACCTTTCTGAACCATGGGACCTGTTTTAATTTTTCTGTCTTATTATAATAAAAGTTATGAATCCTTTAAAGTAAAATGTGCAGGTTCCTGAAGTGCAAAGTTTAATCGCAAAAGTTGAGTAACAAAATTTAAAATTTAGCTTTTTAATCCAGTATACGTTATAATATAGAGTACAAAAAACAAAATGTTTTATAGAAAAAAATGGTGTAACTTTTAATTTAAAAAAACGTGATTTTATTTTTATTTTATTTTTAGGGCAAAATTGCGGTTTTGACAATGTTTCTTCATCTAAAATTCAAAAAAGACCTCATTTTCATTTTCAGCAACATCAAAAACATAAAGCATGATCAAAATTAGCCATTCACCACACCGTGGCCAGTAGAAATAATCGTTTTTTTTTTGGGGAGTGCCACTCGTCTATAAAGTCACATAACTTTGTTCCTATTGACGTGGTGTTAATTAAAATTATAAACTAAACAGTTTGTTACCCAACTTTTTAAGTAAACATGGAACTAACGAAATCTGACGACCAATTGTTTAAAAATTAACAATTTGTCTTTTAATTTGTTTAAACATCTGGGCCAAATCTCATTGTTTTTCTCGTTGTAAAATTTTTAAAAGTAAATATTCACAGCGACCGAAGATACAGCGAGGTAAATACGAAAAATCATCAAAATTGATTTTTTGCATTTTTGCGTAAAATTGGATTTTTAAAAGTGTTCCACCAATTTTAGATAAAAATAAACTTCATATTCGGACTCAGCGACCTCGAAAACATTAAGAATGACCAACATTTGCCGTTCACCTATCATGGTCGCTTTCTTGATTTCTAAGCCTCAAATTACATACAGATGTACATTCATACAACTAGTAAGAGCCGCTATAGGTGAAATTTCTTAATCATTTTAGGCACGATGAGACCCTATAACTTAAATAGTAGAACCTAAAAGAAAACATTTGAACACTGTGCCGTCACTTTTCAGTGGCACATGCGTTGACAGTGGCGCATCAAACTTTCCACTTATGGACGGGATAAATAAATTAAAAGTTACCCTTCCTTACTAGCAGAATTAAATTTTTTTTGTTTTTTTAAGTTCTATGTGATTAACACATAGGATTCAGCGTAATTTTAACCCACCACCCCCTTCCCCCTTCCTCCTATATCCAAAACTTCATTTTTCGTTTTTATTTTTTTTTGTGAGATGCAATCAATTTTAAAATTTCAAAAAATTCACACGCATAGCTGAGGCTTTTATAAAACATGCCTATTTTTTATAGACCCATAGGTAGAGTGTACATAACCTAAAAAAATTAAATGGAATTTTTTTTTCAAAAAAGCGTATAACTTTTTTGAGGAATAGCTGCAGGTCTAATTTTTCTTAATCTTGTGTGTTTTATCAAACACTATATTTTTAATTTTTTTCAGATGTTTCCGTAAGACCCTCACCTTAGTTATATACTTTTTTCCAAAAAAAAAATTAAATTTTTTTGAGGTTATGTACACTCAACCTACAGGTCTATAAAAAATAGACGTGTTTTATAAAAGTCTTAAATATGCGTGTGAATTTTTTAAAATTTTAAAATTGATTGCATCCCACCAAAAAAAATGGAATCGAAAAATAAAGTTTTTGATGGTGAGGGCAGGGAGAAGTGGGTGGTGGGTTAAAATTACGATGAATCTTATGTCTTAATCACACAGAAATTAAAAAAATGAAAAAAATTAAATTCTGGTAATGAGGGAGGGTATTTTTTAATTTATGTATCCCGTCCATAAGTGGAAAGTTTGATGCGCCACTGTACACGCATGTGCCACTGAAAAGTGACGGCACAGTGCTCAAACGTTTTCTTTTAGGTTCTACTATTTGAGTTATAGGGTCCCGTCGTGCCTAAAATGATTAAGAAATTTCACCTATAGCGGCTCTTAGTCTATAGATCTTCCTTAAATGTTCGATTGTCGCCAGTGTATGGCGTCGGGGAGTTCATGGTGCATATGACTGTCGTTTCCAAGGAGCCCTGTCATGGTTAAACTGTGGACTATGGACTACTGCGTGCATATAACTATGGTTTTAATCGATCTTCTGGTAGGATTTATGTACACCATAGTCTACCAATACCCAGTTAATTTAATTCAGTTCTCCGCATATTTCAGTCTGACGAATACTAAAATCCGTTGGGTAATCTATGATTACCCTGATAGTGCGGCCGATCTTGTTCGTCCGCTATAACTTTTCTCATGGGTCACGATTCATTTTCAAACAAATTAAATCAAAACATAAAGTGAAACGAACGTCTATGTGTACATACATTTTGTATACTGTATACTATATACTACACACATCGGCGTACGTTTCACTTTATGTATAGACTTAATTTGTTTAAAAATGAATCGTGACGCTTGGGAAAAGTTATATACTCTGGGCTAAATAGCAAAATTCCTGGAAAAGTTATTTACCAGCAATTTTATTGCTGGAATCGAATTATAAGATCCTCCATATTAATAATATATGTATGCAAAGTCCGCAGATAGTGTGCTACTTTTTTTATAAACAAAATGGCGCCGACAAATCGTATTTTTTTCAATTATTGCTCTATAACTCCGAAGATCTTAAATTTACAACAAAAGCACCCAAATAAAAATTCACTGCAATTAAATTCTGCTTAGAGATATATAGGTTTTTCACGATTTGCTCCGACGAAAATTTTCGTCGGAAAATGCGGGTTTTCCTAACAAAAACTCTACTTTTCAAATAAAGTTTTAGGTAAGTAATTATTAATCAATAATTAAATAACTTAGTGACATCAAAGCTTTCTTGGTATAGATTGTAATTCCAGAAGCCGGTGAAAATTAAACGAATATTTTAGCAAAAATTCAATTGTTAATTAACAATTTATGATCGCAATAAAAACCAAAATAATCATGATACATTGATCAAACTTATAAAGATTATAAAGATAAGATGTCTATTTAATATTTTATCGACAAAATATAAATTTTTCTTTTTTTTGCATAATCTTTAAATTTTGAAAAAAAAATAATTATACTACGCTGGTCTAATTAGTAAAGTACAAAGAAAGGTTATTTGCCAGCAATTTTATTGCTGAAATTGAATTATAAGATCATATATATTATTAATATAGGTAGGCAAAGTCCGCAGATAGTGTGCTACTTTTTTATAAACAAAATGGCGCCGACAAATCGTATTTTTTCAATTATTGCTCTATAACTCCGAAGATTTTAACGTTACACCAAAAACACTCAAATAAAAATTCATCCCAATTTAATTCTACATAGAGGCATGTTTTTCATGATTTGCTCCGATGAAAATTTTCCTCGAAAAATGTGGGTTTTCCCAACAAAATCTCGAATTTTCAAATAATTTTTTTGGGTCAGTAATTATTTATTAATAATTATATAGCTTAGTGAAATAAAATCTTTCTTGGTATAGGATATAAATTCAGAAGCCGGTGAAAATGAAACGAATATTTTAGCAACAATTCAATTGTTAATTAACAATTTACAGTCGCAATTACAACCAAAATAATCATGAGACATTGATCAAACTTAGAAAGATTATAAAGGTGTGATGCCTATTTAATATTTTGTCGACAAAATATAAATTTTTCATTTTTTTGCATAATCTTTAAATGTTTAAAAATTTTTTTATAAACAAATTAACATTTCTCAGAAACTGTTTATTATATTCTAATTTTAAAAAATACTTAAAATGCGTATTTCATAGGTCTTGAAAATGAATGCTTTAAAAAATTTTTCCAACCATTTGCAAAAAAAGTTATGAACAGCAAAATTAATATACGATTTCTCCGTTGTTTATAATTTGTTTTAATTGTTTTAAAGCTTAAAAGTGAGTCTATGGTACAATATAATTACTCACAAAGAATGTCAAAAATTAGTGCAATGGTTATATTTTAATCAAAGATTAAAAATACTTTTTTTCGTAATTTTTAGCGCAAAATTAGGCCTGATACAGAGTCGGAGCTAAAATGTTCACTCGAAGCGACTGACACGCAGCATACATTATTTATTAAAAGTGTACATCGTGCGGCCGCCGGTCGTCGCTCCGAGTGAAAATTTTAGCTACAGTACTGTATTATTCTACTTTCGCGCGTGTAAATTACAAAAAAAATATATTTATAATCTTTAATTAAAATATAACCATTAAACTTATAATCGATATTTTTTTGTAAATAATTAGCTTGTACGTTAAACTCACTTCTACGCTTTGAAAGAATTAAAAAAAAATTATAAACACCATAGTAATCGTATGTTTATTTTGCTGTTCCATAACTTTCTTGCAAATGGTTTCAAAAAAGTTTTAAAGCATTTATTTTCAAGATATTTGAAATGCGCATTTTAATTATTTTTAAAATTATAATATAATAAAAACTTTCTGAGAAACGTTAATTTGTTTATAACTATTTTTTTAAACATTTAAAGATTATGCAAAAATATTAAAAATTTATATTTTGTCGCGAAAATATTAAATAGACATCTCATCTTTATATGATTTCAAAGTTTGATCAGTGTATCATAATTATTTTGGTTATTATTGCGACCGTAAATTATTAATTAACAATTGAATTGTTGCTATAATATTCGTTTAATTTTCACCAGCTTCTGGAACTATAATCTAAACCAAGAAGGCTTTTAATTCACCAAATTATTTAATTATTGGTAGATAATTACTTATCTAAAACTTTATTTGAAAATTAAAAATTTTATTGGGAAAACCCGCATTTTCCAAAGAAAATTTTCGTCGGAGCAGATCAGGAAAAACACATCTCTATGCAGAATTTAATCACGGTGAATTTTTATTTGAGTATTTTTTTGTAAAGTTAAAATCTTCGGAGTTATAGAGCAATAATTGAAAAAAACACGATTTTCGTGCGCCATTTTGTTTATAAAAAAAGTAGCACACTATCTGAGGACTTTGCATACATAGATTATTAATATATAGGATCTTATAATTCGATTCCAGCAATAAAATTGCTGGTAAATAACTTTTCCCAAAAATGGCCTATTCTCCGATAATCAGCCCAGACTAATAGCGGACGAACTATATGTGAAATAATTGTGTATTAAATGATAGAGCCATATTATTTTGACCTCATATACTACACATACAAAGATTCAACTTTAGATATAAGGCCATCTCAGAATTTGCCTTTTACAAAAATGTCGGGCTTTCAAATTGGCCGCTTTACATATAAGACTAATATCACGATAAATTTCTAACTAAAAGTCCGATGTCAATCAAATTTGGTAAATATGTTTCTTTCTAATTTACCAGATGGAGCTAGTGAACCGGAAGCATCGGTTTACCAGAAGTTATGTTTTCCCTTGTTTTTTGTACAAATATGCTTTTTGTTTTCACCCCGTATATAAAAATTTTGTTCTAAAAGTAATACCCCCATTGAAAAGAGCGTAATATATACTTTTGGAAATCTGTTGTTTTCACCCAATTTTGAAAAAATGTGAAAACTTTGAATTATCCACGTCCGTCTGTCCGTCTGTCCGTCTGTCTGTCTGTCTGTTATCACAACTCCTCTGTCAATATACCAGCTAGAATGACAAATGAGGTGTCAAATGAAAGCTTATAATCCAAGGATAGTAATAAAGGTGAGAAAATTAACTGGGCTGTCTGGTCGTCGCTCTGTCTGACCGCGAATATAACTCATCCGTCCTTATACCAGGTAGAATGACAAATGAGGTGTCAAATGAAAGCTTATAATCCAAGGATGCTACTATAGATGAGAAATTTGATCTAGGCTGTCTGTCCGTCTGTCTGTCTGTCCGACCGCTAATATAACTCCTACGTCATTGTATCAGGTAGAATGACAAATTAGGTGTCAAATGAAAGCTTATAATCCAAGGACGGTAATAAAGATGAGAAATTTGACCTAGGCTGTCTGTGAGTCTGTCCGTCCGACTGAGAATATATATAAACCCTCCGTCATTTTACCAGGTAGAATGACAAATGAGGTGTCAAATGAAAGCTTATAATCTAAGGATGGTAATAAAGGTAAGACATTTTAACTAGGCTGTCTGTCCGTCTGTCCGTCCGACCGCGAATATAATTCCTTAGTCATTTTACCAGGTAGAATGACAAATGAGATGTCAAATGAAAGCTTATAATCCAAGGATGGTACTAAAGGTGAGAAATTTTACCTAGGCTGTCTGTCCTTCTGTCCGTCCGACTGCGAATATAAGTCCTCCGCTATAACAGGCAGAATGACAAGAAAGTTGAGAAACTTGACATAGGACTTCCGGTTTTAGAAATGCGACCAGAAGTACTGTTTTAGAGTCATCGGAATAATACAAGTGATATATTAATCGACGCGACTTCGCAAGAAGAGAACAAATATATACTTCCGGTTTCATGACTGTCTGACCGTATGTCTATCTCCTCCGTTATTAAGTGAGATAGAATAACAGATGAGGTGTCGAATAAAAGCTTATAACCCAAGGATAGTATTAAAGATGAGAAATTTGACATCGGACTTTCGGTTTTAGAGTTGCAACCGTATGAACTGTTTTAAAGTCACCGAAATAGTGTAAGCGGTATATCATTCGAAGTGCCTTAGCAAGATGAGAACAAATGTAAAATTTTGGTTTTTATATCATTTCCGGTTAAAAAGTTCTAACCAAAAGTTCAGAAATATTACATGTAGCACATCAATCGAAGCGTATTGAAAAGTTTAGTTTGAATCTTTAGTTTCGGTTTTGAAGTCATTTTTGTTTAAACAATGATGACGCAAAGGTTAGTAAAAATGACTCAAAATTAGTAAAATCGTTTATCAATCGGCGCAAAGTTAAACGAAGGGTTCAAATATCGACTTCCAGTTCTACTTTCGATTATTTTGGGTGAAAACCTAGGACTTACGAAGTCCAATTACTTGTTTAACTTAATTTAGGTTAATTAACGTTTAATAAATGCAAAACGTGTCTTTACATATTGTACTTCTAATGGAAATAATTAACATGGCTTCTTATGAGCAATTTTTTCTGTAAAACTAATTTTAAAGCAAGTCCAAGTTAGGTTAATGTTTGTATTGGAAATTATAAATTATTGTAGGCTGATGGAAGGTCCCATACCCTATAATAAAAACTAAAGGGTGGGTCGATGGGACAACTTTATCAGACGCAAAATACTTAAAGTAAGAGTTTCACGTTTTAGTGTCAAGGTCATGCATAAATAAATATTCAGAAATAATAGTGAAAATAGGCTAGATGCAGCTTCCTGCGACGGGGTTATTAAAAGAAATAATTAGTTGATTAGACGGTCAGACAGCTCACTGGTCTGAGGCGCGTTCGATCGACAAATCTAGCGGATATACGATCGAGGTTCGAGCCCCAGCATGGCAGGGCCGTAACTACGATATTGGGGGCCCCGGGCAAATGTGATCTAGGGGCCCCCTACCGGGAGGTCTGGGGAATTTACCCCCAGCGCAAGGGGTATCCGAAAAAATGTTTGATATTTAACCCATTGAAAGCGCATTTTCCCTCCTATGTGAACACCACACTCTCTTCTTTCTTTTTTTTTTTCAGCATGTCCTGCAATAACTATAAAATTAGCAGCGCTAGTGATTACAGCTTCATTTGTATCTGACATTGCGGACGGATTATCAACGAATGCGTTTGTTCGCTACAATGTAAATGGTCTTACTTTGTACCAAACGAATAACCAAGCGAACACCTATGAATTCGTTCGTGTTCACTTTGATTTAAAAGCACCTTAAGGTGCCTTAAGCTACTGCAGTGTGAGCCAAGCACACTCAGTGAAGCTGGTCAGTGTACTGGTGGGACTGATCCTAATGTGATCATTTTATCTTATAAACAGGGTGAGGCAGATAACTGGCCTATTAGAAATATCTCGAGAACTAAAGTCAACAGAATCATGAAAGTTGGTATAAAGGGGTTTTGAAGGATGATCTATTAAATAAAAATATTTTCATCTCTTTTCAACTTCCGGTTATACCGGAAGTTGCTTATAACTTAGTTTTTTAAATGGGACACCCTGTATATTTTTACATCTCTGGATTCTCTTCGATGTCTTCTTTCCAAAAATATGAGGTTTTGTAATGTTATACAGGGTATTTTAAAAGATAATTACGTTTTTTTATTAATTTCGTAGCAATATTCATACCCTGTAGAATTGTAGTAGTTTGACATCTAAAACTCTACTTACGTTCAAATGATTTTTAATATAGTCTACTATTGTTAAGAATCATTAGTATAGCCAAATTTTTAATTTTAGTATACAGGGTTGGTCGAAACTCGGAATGAGTATTTTCTGAGTTTTCTTAAAAGGAACACCCTCTATTTTAGTATTGTAATGAAATGGTACTTTTTTATTTCTTAAGCATTCCGTATACCTAACTGCTTTAATTTGTGCTTAATTGTTAATCGCACTAATAATCTTAACTACGTAGGTATTTTGATAGCTAAACCATTATTGGTAATTTTAAGGATCAGTCTGGATTAATATGTATTTATTTCTGAAAAATTATTTGTGATTGAATATTTTCACGGCAAACCTAATAAAATTTTACGTATTTTTTGTTGAAATTAATGTTTAGCTTGAATCACCAATAACTCACAAATTAAAGCAGTTAAGCAGTTAGGAATAGGGAATACTTATAAAATAAAAAAGTACCATGAAATATCATTTCATTACAATACTAAAATACAAGGTGTTCCATTTAACAAAACTCAGAAAAATTCATTCCGAGTTTCGACCAACCCTGTATACTAAAATTTCAAAATTAGCTATACTAATGATTCTTAACAATAGTAGACTATATTAAAAATCACTTGAACGTAAGCAGAGTTTTCAATGTCAAACTATTACAATTCTACAGGGTGTGAATTTTGCTACGAAATTAATAAAAAACGTAAATATCTCTTAAAATACCCTCTATAATATTACAAAATCTCATATTCTAAGAAAGAAGATATTGAGGAAAATCCAAAAATGTAAAAATATACAGGGTGTCCCGTTTAAAAAAACGAAGTTATAAGCAACTTCCGGTATAACCGGAAGTTGCAAAGAGATGAAAATATTTTCATTTAATAGATCATCCTTCAAAACCCCTTTATTCCAATTTTCATGATTCTGTTGCCTTTAGTTCTCGAGATATTTCTAATAGGCCAGTTATCTGCCTCACCCTATATACCTTTCTTTCCAATATGTGGTTCCTTTCACGTACCAAGATGTGGCCTGGGGTAAATTGATTAAGACAAAATAGCTAAGAACTGGGGTCCCTAGTCCGGTTGCATTTTAGTTTTTATTTTGTCAAAATAGCTAATTTCCTCAGTCACAATTTATATGCTTACGAAAGATCTCGGGGGCCCCAGCTTAGCCCGGGCCCCCCTCTCCAATGGCATTTTAGGTTTTATTACACCGAAATAACTAATTTCTTAAGTAATAATTTAAATTTTTATGTTAAGGTCTCGGGGGCCCTTAGCTCAAGCCTCAGGGGCCCTGTTCTGTTCCAATAGGGAACTTGCACATTTTTTTATTCCATAATAATGTTCAGTTTTGTATAAAAATGAGATCTCCAAAATTTCACGCTTCAAAAACTTATAAAAATAACTTAGAAGTACAAATTTAAAATCTTATGTATTTTAAAATAGTTCAAACGACCCGTGACGTCACATAGTTTAACTATATGGTTCCGTTTATTCTTCTTTCTTCCTTCTTCTTTAGTTTATTGGCCTCCACCTACTGGGTATTTGGCAAGCTCATCGTCGCGGAATAAAGGAAAAATATTTATATTGTAATGACATTTATCGTATGCCATTGTTATAATATATACCAGTTTGTTGAGATTGGAGTTTGATATAGTTATTGAAGGAAATGAAAAAAGGTTTACTCTGGAAAATAAAACCATTTTGTAAAAGTACAAATGTTCTATGGATAGTTCAAACGATCAAAAACACTTGTAACGTCACATAACTGCATGTTCTACTGATGTTTATAATGTCTAATTTGAAATTATATACAATTTTGTTTACTTTGTTGGTTCAGAATGAAACATATAGCCCGATGACTCATGACACGTTTTGGGCTGGCTGGTATAATTTGAATTTTTAATCGTCTTTAGGGGCCAAACGAAACACAAAAAAAATTTTATCCTTGATACATGTTTTAAATTATGTTCTGTTGTGATTTATAACATTTTTTTCGAATTTAAAATTTTTGTGCAAGTTCCGTATTGCATTTTAGTCTAAAAGACTAATTTCCCCAGTGAAAATTAAAACTGTGTTGCGGTCTTTTTAAAATTGTGTCATTTGAAAATATTTCGTTGGGATCGGCTTTTAAAATACATATTTTTATTTTCCTCGTTAAAATCTATGCACGGGCCCCCCTTGGTCGGGGGCCCCGGGGCACTGCCACGGTTGTCCCAATGGTAGTTAGGGCCCTGCAGCATGGTCATTTGAAAAATTAAAAAGCCAATATCGTAGTATAAATTTCTATATAAAATATAATCTACGACTTGGTCTGGAATAGACTGGTATCTGATCGGCCTATACAGGAGCGGTACGGCACGGGATAAGAGCTTGCGGCTTGGTGCTACTCTGCCATAGATCCCTAACGAAGAGAGTTGACGCCTAATAACGGTGTATATATAATTATTTGATCATAATACAGGAAATACTAATGATGCTCTATAACAAAGTGGGCTGAAAGCTACAATGAATAATGATAACTAGCAGTAACGTGATATTCAATGTGATATGTTATTGAAAACAAACATCGCCACAAGCACGAAGTGAGATAGACTGTAGGCATAGAGTGCTTAGAGGATAGCCCATTGCTATCAGATATATTTATGAACCAACTTGAAACGACAATTTCTAAACATCCCGTATTTAAACAGTTCTTATATTGGTGGAGATACGTGGATGATATACTAGTCACATCATCATCCAGCCTCAAAAGTCCACTGCTGAACATAGGCCTCCTCCCCTCGTTTCCAACCCCATCTATCCTGCGCCGCCCTCATCCAGTTTTTATTTACCTTTCTTAAGTCGTCAGTCCATCTTGTAGGCGGTCGACCGACGCTTCTCTTGTCTTCTCTTGGCCTCCATTCCAATAACCTCTTCGTCCATCGCCCATCTGTCATTCTGGCTACGTGTCCTGCCCATCTCCACTTCAACCTGGCTATCCTCTCGATGACGTCAGTCACCTTTGTTCTTCTCCTGATTTCTTCGTTTCTGATTTTGTCTCGCAGAGTTATTCCTAACATTGACCGCTCCATTCTTCTCTGCGTGACTCTTAGTTTGGTAGCCGAGGCTTTAGTTAAGGTAAGTGTTTCTGATCCGTACGTCAAGACTGGGAGGACGCACTGATCGAATACCTTTCTCTTTAGACATGTGGGTAACTCACTTTTAAAAGTTTCTCTCAGTTTTCCAAATGCTGCCCACCCAAGACCGATTCTTCTCTTCAGCTCATGAGTCTGGTTATCCCTGCCAATCGTAATTTCATGTCCCAGGTATTTATATCTATCTACGAGTTCTATTTCCTTCCCACCAATACTGATGTTCTGGTTGGGTACCAAATTTGTCATTATTTTTGTTTTTGAGATGTTTATATTTAAACCAACATTTTCTGTAGCTACAACGAGTTCTTGTACCATCTCTCTTGCCATACCTAGATCCTCAGCTACTATGACTATATCATCGGCGAAACGTAAGTTGTTTAGGTATTCTCCATCTATTTTTATTCCCTTTGTCATCCAATCCAAACTCTTGAAAGCATGTTCTAAGACCGTATTAAAAAGTTTAGGTGACATTGGGTCTCCTTGTCTAACCCCCCGTTCTATTTTTATGCGATTACTGTTAGTATGTAATTTGACAGTGGTTGTTGCCTGTAAGTATATTTTGTGTAATAATTTTGTATACCTATAATCTAGCCTGCATTCTTTAAGCGCCTGTAATATTTTGCTAAGTTCAACTGTATCAAAGGCTTTATGAAAATCGATAAAAACTAGAACTAGGGGTTTATTGTATTCCACTACTTTCTCTATCAGGGTTTTTATACTTTGTAGATGGTCATTTGTTCCGTAATTTTTTCGGAATCCTGCCTGTTCTCTTGGTTGATAAGTCTCTAACTTTCTTTCCATTCTATATACTAGTATACTAGTATGCTTTACAGGAACTAACAGACAACTTGACCAATTTCTATCATATATTAATTCACTTCATAATAATATTGAGTTTACAATGGAAACAGAACAGAATAACTCCATAAACTTTCTAGATGTAACGATTTCCAGACTACACAACAAACATGAGTTCTCCGTATATCATAAACCTACCCATACTGACACAACTATACACAATTCATCATCCCATCCTACACAACACAAATTAGCAGCCTACCATAGCATGATACATAGACTGACAGAAATTCCCATGACAAAAAATAACTTCGAGCTAGAACTAAACATCATTAAACAAATAGCAGTAAACAACGGCTATAACGAACAAACAGTTAACAAAATTTTAAACCAAAAACTCCATAAGAAAGCCCTGAAATTAGTGTATCCACTACCACAGAAAGAACCCAGTACCTTCTGCTCTCTCACATATACTAGCAAGATAACAACAAAAATAGCCAGATACATAAAAAAGAAAGGAATAACACCAGCTTTCAGAACTAACAACAACTTAAGCAAATATATTAAGAACAATAAAAGCCGAAAGAGAAAGCAACTACAGAATGGTGTGTACAAACTAACTTGTGGTGACTGTCCGAAAACGTACATCGGTCAAACTGGCAGAACTTTTGACAAACGGATAGTAGAACACAAAAGGGCATTCAACAATAGAAAAACAGACACTTCTACATACGCACTTCACCTTCTAGATCATAATCATTCTTTAAATGAAATGTTTCAAATTCTGCATATTCAAAATAAAGGCCTTAAGCTATCTTTTTTAGAATCTATGGAAATTAATAAACTGAAAAATACAGATATAATTCTGAATGACCAACTCGAGACAAACAGCTCCCCACTCCTCAACCTCTTCAGTTGAAGACTTAAAAAAGGCAAACACATTGTAAACTATATCATTAGACTGTGACGACTCGTACTGGCAACACGTACTTGACCAAACATTCTAACCCTGTCACTCGACTCTGTCTCAGAGAGAACTGACGCTCGATTTTTCTAAGTGTGTCATATCGAGGCCTAGGTTCTCGATGTGCATCGCCCCGCCTTCTCTGCTCTGACGCGAGTCAGAGATTCCACCCGCCGAGGCTTTGGAATTTCCAGCTGCCGCACACGTCACTGTCGACGTTTTCTATAAAAGGTGGCGGTTCCAATCCTCGGTATCATTCTCGTCCCGGACGTCGAAGAGTAAGGTCACTGCTAGCACACCCCACTCTTACCGACGAACAGCGAGAAGCCTGAGAGCACCAAGTGCTGAAGAAGCGGCGCACGGTTAGCCCTAAGCTATTAGTTTGGAACCAGTGTGAAAAACCAACGACGCTTGGCCGTGTAAACCAAAAAGGTAGACGGATTACTGGGTTTCAGAGGAATACTCTGGCCCTGGGCTCGAGCGAGTTCGCTCGCCCCGAACTCTACCTAGTGTTCACATACGGTTACAAGAACAAGTGCGAGTAAGGGGGCCAAACTAACTGCGAAAAAGGCTTTCAACGAGGGACCCACCAGCAGCAGGGTAAACTGCACCCATCAGGTAATTATAGTCACTGTCTTACGCCGGAAAAGCACGGAGGGGTGGACAAGCCACCTTTATCCCTGGGGTTTACCCCCCAGAACACCTTGAGGCTGAGGTGCCCTCCGATCGCTAGACTTGCATCCTCACCCATTTGTAATGCCTTCTTCTGTAAGGTCAGTCAGCTCCACCCGGTCGCTTCGTCCTCGGACGACGACCTCGACAAGCGTTGCCACCACCACCACCACCACTACAGCCACCACTACTGCCAACCAGTTCTCTTCCTTACATCAGGAAGGCACTGTACCCCCATCCAGAGGTTACAACCGGCTCACGGCGGAGCTAGACCTCGAGACGCTTAGCGCGGAGATGGAAATCGTCCGCAACAAGTATCGCGAGGCCTACCTTCGCATCGAGCAGGACGATGCCTCCAACCCCCTTCTGCAGCGATATGCTAACGATTTTCCGCCTCTAAGAACACCAGCACAGGCTGGTCCTCAGCGTCAGAGCGCTCGGAATATTCACGGTGCCATACCAAAAGTCCCAACTCAACCGTCAAAACAAGCACCCAAACAATCGAAACAACAATCATCTCAACAGCAACCCTCTTCTCAACCACAAGCAACCATCAGCACTGCAAACAATCCTGAACCGAACGATTTCGTCTTCCAAAGAAGACAAATAAGACAAATGTCTTACGCCAATGCCGCAGCCAATCCACGCCCCAAAACCCAAGCCAGAAATCAAAACGTCATCAACGCCATAAACGATCCCACACTGTCCGAGTATCTCATCAAAGATCTCCCAAAAGATCTTTGTAACAAACGTACCTTCTTTCGGCAAATAAATGCCACCACTCTTTTGTCCAACAAAATTCATTCTTGCAAAGTTCTCTCACATGGAATCGCACATCTTCGACTTTTTAATCCTATAAATGCAGGGGATATCGAGAAAGCTATCCACACAGCAACTGGCCAAACCATGGTTACGGTCCATAGCCGTAGCAGAAATGCAAACACTTCCGCTAAAGAGCCTACCTATCTCCTCTGCATTACCGGAATCGACGTAGATTACTCCGAGCAGGAGGTCACCGACTTGCTCACAGAACAGCAATTCCCGGTCGAAAGACTGTGGAGAGTCAAAGCTTATAAAACAGGCAAAGACTCTAAAGTGATCAAGGTGGTGACCAAATCCTTGGAGAGATTTATGTCAGCACTGAGCCGAGGCATAACTCTAGATGGCGAAATCTACAATGCCGAACTTCCTCATGGCTCCGACCCTACAATCCCCACTCCAAAATATTGCAGCAAATGTTGCATCAACGGACATTCCATCGACGAATGCCCTCAAAAAGCATTCGTCTGCCCCCACTGCGGCGGTAACCACAAGTCCAGCGCCTGCACCAAACAGCAGGAACCCAAATGCCCGAATTGCGGCGGTGACCACCCCGCATACTCCAACAAGTGTCCACAAAGACACACCATCCCCTCCGCCCAACACGAAATACAGCCACTTACGATCGAAAGATCATTCCCCCCTTTCGAACTCCCTACAGAAACAAAGAACATCTTGTCTATTCAGACTGCTCTGTTGCTCAACTTGTTGCCTGAACTTCGCGAGCATATCGCTGCAATCACGGCTAATCTGATTAGCCAAGTCTACGACCACTCCACAGTGGTCCACGGGTACGGGAGCAATGTCACGGTGACATTCCGCCCCAACCACTAAACACCCTCCCTTTATGGATTTCACCCTAGGCACAGTCAACTGTCAGGGTCTCTCCAAAAAGAGACCCCTCATCAAGAATATCCTGTCGAAGCATAACATCCAGATCCTCGCACTCACAGATACTCTGTCGAAAAACGATCCACACTTCGCAGGATATTCGATCATCCATCGAAGCCGTTGTCAGGTTTCACGTGGGAATGGTATTCTCGTGAAACACGGAATACCGCACAACACACACACATTCCCACAAAATTTTCGTCCATCTGATGTGGACTTCCTGGCAATTGACGTGCACATCCCCAATAACGAAACCCTCACGATAGTCTCTTACTACAAACACCCGGATCAACCACTCAACAGGCATTTGCTAGAGTACTTTTCGAGGCTCGGCAAGGCTGTGTTGATGGGCGATCTAAATTGTAGACACACACAGTTTGGTGATCATCGTCAAAACCCAGAAGGCATCCGCCTCACGGATTATCTACTAGACCTTCCTATTTCAAGAATCACCAACACTGAATTCACGTTTTTGAACGCAAATGGGGCTTCTATTGTCGACCACATCCTAGTTACTAGTAACATTCTGGATCGGTTCGGGGATAGATGCCACATAGGTGATTCGATAACGTCAGACCACGTACCTCTTCTTGTCGACACCGACATACTCATTCCAAAACAACCAAACCCTCCAAGATCTATAAGAGACTATCGTCACGCTAACTGGACTGAATTCCAAAACTTCATAACACAAAATCTCCCTATGTTAGGCGAACTCGATACTAACGATAGTATCGACACCAGTGCAACCGATATCGAGAACCTCATCACTGAGGCGATCACGCACGCAATTCCACTCAAACAAATAACTTATACATCACCGGCACTTCCACAATACATCATTGCCAAAATTCAACAAAAACGACGTCTTCTACGTCAATACAAGGCCAACAGAAACCCACTTATCAAAACAGAGTACAACCGGATCTGTGCCAGGATAAAGAGGGAGATATCTGTCCTAACGGCTCGCCGGTGGGAAGATGCTACCTCAAAACTGGACTACAGAGACGGAGGTAAATTCTGGCAAAAATTCAAAGTCCTAACAAAACAAAAATTATCTCAACCATCTCATCTGTTGGTCAACAATCACATAGTCAATTCCCCAGAAGGGAAAGCCGAAGCATTCAGAAATTCGCTTCAAAACAATTTTCAAACGCCAGATAACCCGAACTTTGATCGCATATTTAAATTCAACACAGAATACATAGTAAATGTTACTCTCAACCACTACATTCCAGTCTATGATCCTATCATGGACCCCCTCACAGACAGGGAAACGGAGAGCTTTTGACAAATCGGCAAAAACAGCGCTCCCGGACCTGATGGCATCAATCGAAGGTGCCTCAAAAAACTTCCAGAGAGTATCATCCCTCTTCTAACTAAAATATTCAATGCATGTCTCAAAAACAGCCACTTTCCTACTCCTTGGAAAGTGGCCAACACCATCATGCTTTTGAAAAAAGGCAAACCCCCAACCGACGTGGAATCCTATAGACCAATTTCATTAATCAATACTCTGGGTAAAGTTCTTGAGCTAATCCTAAAAGAGAGGCTCAATAACTTTCTCGAAAACCACAATATAATACCAAAATTCCAATATGGATTCCAGTCAGGTAAATCTACTAAACATGCATTAATAGACTTCACTACCAAAGTTACTCAAACCATCAACGATGGTTCATTCGCCATAGCCAGATTTCTGGATGTGCAGAAGGCTTTCGACCAGGTCTGGCACGACGGGCTTGTTCGGAAACTTCTGGACATCGGGCTTCCATTGCAATTTACCAAAATTGTACACTCCTACCTCCACAATCGTACTGTCAGAGTGAAAATATGCGATCAAAAGTCCACCCCCTTCACTCCACAAGCTGGAGTTCCCCAGGGTTCAGTCCTAGCGCCGCTGTTGTACATCATCTACAACAGCGATATCACTAACCAAAATATCCCAGGTACTCGGCTGTTTCTCTATGCAGACGACACGACTCTGCTCTCAACTACCTCTCGATACAACCCAAGACTCCTCTTCAGAAGAGCCCAGGCTCTGTTGGACGGCGTCGGCGAATGGTGTTGTAAGTGGAGAGTCACGCTCAACGCGAACAAAACAACAACAATTGTGTTTCGCGCCCCTTCTGTGTCAAATAGAATCATTCGCAATGAAGACGACCAATATCCTCTGAGTTTGTTGGGAGAAAGGCTTGTTGTTAGCCCGACTGTGAACTATTTGGGAGTTCTGTTTACCAGGACTCTCAACTGGGACGCAGATCTAAAGGCAACTTTAGACAGGGTAAGGAACAGGGCCAGACTTCTCAACGCTCTCTCTGGAAAAATTGGCAAGACACACAAGAAGACTCTCATTCACACTTACAAGACCTTTATTCGACCCGTCATGGAGTACAAGTCATGTATCTACTCTCTTTGCTCTAGACAAAAACAAGAGAGGTTGTTGAGGACAGAGCGTAGAGTCTTGCGTAGATGTAACTATGAGCACTGGCGATATCCCTCAAACGAAATCCATAACATCTCGAACATCCCCAAAATCACCGAGAGAATAAACTCTCTGAACAGGAACTTCACAATCAAAGTAATCAACGGCCCCCCTTCCGACACACAAGAATCTCTCAAATGTTCCTATTCATCTTCCGGCCACGTACTCTACCGAAAGCCCAAACGCAAAAAGATTCACGTACCGTCCGCTCTAATGCAAACATGCATTGACGAACTCCCGGTAGAGTACGAAAACATCCTTGAGGCTACCCCGTTAGCCTACCGTACCCACCTCTAACATTTCCTCTTCCCTACCCCGAACAGGGAGAAGTTGGTTTTTTGCGGTTTCCCAACTTCATTGCACAATTATACCTGTTCGTCCCAAGAAAATAGCCGCAACTATTTTCTCCACTCGAACGCTCACTGTCCACGCTGCGCTCAAAGCCACCTCCTGACCGCCGACGAGGGACGCAGGTTCGCCTGTCGTTGTACAATGGTTTCTAGGGATACTGGTCGAGAGCAAAGCACGGACAGTACACGTAAATGTCTATGGAACCAACAACAATCCATCAAACTTTCTTCTCTGTTGTCTTCTTAGCCTTCTGGACACCACCGTCCGGCATAACCAAGGATCCAAGAACACCAGGACACGGCGCTTGCCCCAGTGTGTTTTTCGGACTGTTTGCTTTTGCTGCCAACACTAAACATTCACCACAAACCCTGAAGAGGACAAAATCCTAAACGGGGAATCACATTGTACGCATTTCTTCTTAACATTATCAAGACAAGCAAATCAAACAATGTAGTAGTAGATCCTCGGTATCAGTACCGTCGTGAATCTCAAACCGAATCCACGCTAGTAGCCCCAACAGCCTTTCAAAAGGCTAACAAAACCCTGAAAAGAGGAACACCGAGGCAGAACTTGAAGGAAACCGTCGTCCTGTTGAGTTCTCAACGAAAGAACGGAAAAGAAAACGAAGAAACGCCGCGAAACGCGAGAGAAATCTTACTAAAACCGTTACGCGACCGCGAATCGATACCATTGGTTCTAGCCGATCAGGCCACTAAAAAGGTCTAGACAAGCTTGGAACCTCCACGGTTTTGGCGCCAACCGGTTGACTGACTGCTTCTCCACTAAGTATTACCAAATACGCGGGAGAATCAGGCTATCGACATTGACGCTGTTCTGCGTTCCCGCGAACCAGAAACGAAAAGACCGCGAACGAGTGCTCAGTTCTCAGGTATATGTATGTACTTCATATCAATATCACCACACATCACCAAACACACACAAACGCACTACACACAATAACAGAGATACTGTATGTATAGGGTCCAAATATTGAGGCAAAGTTAATACACTTATGCTTCTGGTGGACTTACTGTATATATAGATTTCAAAATCAACACAAGACGGACTTGCTTCGTAAAGAAGTCAAGTCTGCACAAACCAGCTACACAACAGGGAAACTGTAGGTATAGGGTCCAAACAGTGAGGCGAGTTAATACACTTATGCTTCTGGGGGACCTACTATACTTATAGGTTTCAAAAGCACACAATACGGACTTGCTTCGTAAAGAAGTCGGGTCTGCACATACCAACCACACAACAGAGACACTGTATGTACGCGGTCCAAACACTGAGGCAAAGTTAATACACTTACGCTTCTAGGAGACCTACTGTATATATATATATATCTCAAAACACACAGCGCGGACTTGCGTCGTGAAGGAGCTAAGTCTGCTAATATCAACCACACACACGAATAATATATATATAATTGGATCCAAAACGGGATAGAGTTAATATACTTATGTTCCTGGAAAACACTGTATATATAGAATTCTAAAACACGAACAAGCTAGGCTAAATCAAACGCAATACTACTCTACACTGACTTGCTTCACAAAAGAAACCAAGTCACATACACACACAACAAAACAGGGATACTATATGTATAGAACTCAAACACTAAAGTTACTATACTTATAGTTTTAGTTTGAGGTACTGTATATATAGATTTCAAAAACACGATGGACAAGAGTACCACAGACACGGATACCACTACCGACTTCGATGATGGCGCATCATGCTCCTCTGACTCCTCACAGGTTTCGCTACTAATTGACGGCAGGAACATAGAGACTCAGGAGGAGTGGATGCAAGCTCTCACCGAGGTGGTATCCACCAACATAACGAAATACCCAAAAACCACAAAAAAAAATCATAAATACACTATATGAAAGCACGACACATATAGAATCACCACAGAACACAAACGCTACTACATCACAAGAAACAGAACATCCATATACATACTATATAACACAAATTCCGAGTAAATACACTAAACACAGCAGACTATCCAAAGCTATAAGAGAACACATAACAAAAGATATACCTTATACACTAAGAGTCTCTACACCACACAAACAAGCTACACTCAAAACACAATCACGCATACCACAGCTAAGAAATCGCAAAACCGAACTTTACACAAACACAGACTTCGAAAGCGTACAGATAACCTCATTCAAACCACTCGATTATATAGACGAATACCCAACGCTATACTCCAAAAGAATGAGGGACAAAGCAGAAAAAAACATAAAAAAACCAGATACACATACACAAACCCCAAAAACACCCACACATACACTAAAATCGCCCACACATACGCCAAATACACCTACCACACCACGTTCGGGGAGCCTGAGCCCTCTCGAGACGCCCACGACTCCTGAGGAGTGGAGGGAGCGCATAAGGTCTGCGTTCGACACCTCTCTTCGGGAGACCAACCCCGAACTGCACAGTCAAGTACAAATACAACAAAGGCCAATGCTATCTCCACAACATACAAAACCAACCGAACATGGAAAAATCAAAGAAAATACACATACACGCACACTCACACATACACCTATACAAATCCAAACAGATACACAAATCAGTGCGCTCACTACCTCGCAGCAGGCGGTGAGCGTTCAGAGCACAAACACCGACTTGGTGCATACACCTATGGACCAAGCAGAAGAACACACAACAAACAATACCAACAATACACAACCAAACACCACACAAAATTCACCCAACAGCAGCACACAAACAGACGACACAACCTACAACTACAGACTAGAGCATATCCCCATAAATATCTGTCAGCAGCGATCATTTCATGAATTTATCATAAACAACAACTTCCTAACACAAGATTTTGACTCAATAAAAGTCTTCCCCGCCCATAAGGCAGCCTCAATTCGTACGACCGAAAAAATAAATCTCATCAAATTCCAGGCAAAAATCCACAAAATAACCAACGATAAGTCAATGAACATCACATATAGTCCGTATTCCAAAAGGACAAAGCCAACTCCACCGCAGCCAAGCCCAGCTGCACCTTCCCAAACATATCAAATGGTTATAGCCGGAGTAGACAAAAGTCTAACACAAAAATATATTGAGGAATTCCTAACCTCAACAAATTTTCCGTTCAGCAAAGTCGTACGAATAACCGCCCGATCCAATAACAAACCTACCTCCTTCATCAGGGTCTTCACAGACTCAGAAACCAAGTTCGCAGAAGCGCTTCGGTGTGGTATTAGAATGGATGGGGAACGGCTACGTTGCGAGCTTCCAAGAGCAAGCAACACTGTTCCTAGCTTCCTTAAATACTGCACAAGATGCTGCAGAAACGATCACCTCCGCACAGAGTGCCGCCAACCAGCCATTATCTGTCCCTACTGCGGACAACAGCACAGATCGACTGCATGCCCTACGACAGACAACCCAAAATGCCCTAACTGCGGGGGAAAGCACCCAGCTTTCTCATCAAAATGCCCAAACCGAAAAGTAACGCCAAATAACGTACACAATGCAGAACCACTACAAACCAACAACACAGTAAAACAAAACCTTACGAGCGATATAAAACAAGCAATATACTATACATCTATGATCCTCCTAAACATATTCCCAGATAAACGAAACGAAACAGCACACTACATAAACACAATAACAAATCAAATCTACGGGCACACAGTAATCACCACAGCAAACAATAACACAATAACCCAATCATTCACATCACTACACAACTAAATTACACTAACACATACACCTAACACCATTATCATTAGGGAAAAAAAAAGCATTCATTCATTACCCACGAACACACACATGCATGCATATACCACAATAATCCCTCCAGAACGCACCACTAATACATAACAAACCAAATAAAAATAAAAAAAAAAAACCGAAAACCTACACACTACCACACACAAAACACCATAAGTACATACATACCAAGAAGAAACGAGCGTTCACGTATACTCCTTCAGAGTCGAATCACACAATACAGGATAGGGGGAAGGTAGTTTTCTGTGGTTTCCTACCTTCATTGCACAATGATACCTATACCTAGGAGAGGATCTAGCCACAGCTAACCTCCACGCGTTACCAAAAAAAAAAACAAAAAAGCCAAAAATCTGAAAAGAGCCGTTTGTCCACACCGAGCCTGGGGTTTCGTGGCGGGCTTGGTACCTTCCGAAGATCCGAAGAACGGAAAGAAACAGCGACCGAACAAACAGCAACAGCACAAGAAGGAGGAGCTTGTCGGTGGGGGCGGAGCTCTGCACGGCTTGGCCTGCCCTTTGGATGTCAGAGTGAAACGATTCCTATGTTATACCCAAACCCAAAAAAGAATCCCCGTTCCGTGAAGAGGCGAGAAAGCCTAAACGCGGTTATCATAACATGTCCTGACTGACTGATCCTCGGTATCTCAGTCCGCAGTTGTCCTCCGGCCTGCACGGGCCTGCCCGTCAGCCTGGGGGCGCTGCACTTGCCCTACCCTGACTCTGTGGTCTGGGGGTGGTTCTACAAGAGAAAAACTGTTGTTTTATTTACTAGTTCTAGTTAGCAGTAGTGTTTTCTTTATTTTAGGTCTTCATTTTTAAAATGTAAGAAAGTAATAGCTTTGGCTTTACACCTGCAGGTAGAAGTGGCACGAGAGTGTTCACTTATACTAATGAAGACTACAACAAGGTGAAAGAAAACCTAATAACACAAAAACAAGGTACACATATGCGAAGAAGGAGGAAATCACCAAGAAAATCATCATGAGGGCATCCCCAAGAATGGACATCAAAGAGATGACCGACGAATTGAAAGAAGCTGGTATTGAGGCGAAAATCTCGGTGGAGATTTTCGCCTCCAACGGCCAAAACAGCAAACCAAAAAGTGGAGAAGACGGAAGCACCTATTTGGTACAAGTACCCAAGACACAGGACATCAAAGAAGTGAGGAGGCTGACAGGCATCCAAAACATTCGAGTACGGTGGGATACATATAGTTGACCACAGCGAGCTACTCACTGCTTTAACTGTCGGTCCTCTGGACACAGTGCCAGGATCGACAAGTGGAAGAACTTATGCCCAAACCACCAGGAGTGTACCTCAACAACCTCAACCGAGGAACAACAGCCAAAAACAGGAGGAAATCAACAATCTATATTATCTTCAATAAGAGGACAACGTGACAACGCACTGGACCTATTCATCACGAAGAACATCATGAGGGCAGAGATCGTAGAAGACATCAGAACTCATTTTGATAGCAGTTCTGACCACAAACCAGTAACAGGCATCACGACGTCAAGAACAGACCTCCCTACTGCTGAAGCAGAAGAACGATGGAAATGGGAAGAAGCAAACTGGCCAAACTTCAGATGAGAAGAGAATTCGAAACAACAGAAGAAATGGAAAGAAAAATAGAAGAAATCACCAGGAACATACAACAGGCAATGAAGGACAACATTCCAAGAGAGAAGACAAAGGACTCATCATTCCAAACGAAGTCAAGGACCTAAACAGAGACAAAAACAACGCAAGAAGGGCTTACCAAAGGACAAGAAGACTAGAGCGATGAACTGTCAGCAAAAATAACGTCACAACATCATCAAAAAAGCCGAAGAAAATCAAGGAAACGTCTGGAAAATGATGAAGACCAGAAAAAGAGGAAAACAGAAAATGCCACCTATCACGGATGAAGAAGGAACACACTACGAGGCCCAAAGAAAAGCTGATGCAATTGCAAGAAAACTGGAAGCCACACACAGGCAAAACCAACACATGTCGGACCAACAGACCATAGACGAAGTAAACAGGGCCTACAACAGGATTTCAGAAAGAAATCAATTCGTGATAGAAGAAGAAGACCAACTACACCCCGCAGAAGTCCACAGGATCATCAAGAAACTCAAAGGATCCAGGGCTCCGGGACAGGAAGACATCCACAACATCGTCCTCAAGGAACTACCGAAGAAGATGATAGTACAACTGTACTACATTTTCAAGTACTGCCTTGAGAAAGCTCATTTCCCAAACAACTGGAAACACGCAAAGACGATACCTCTCCTGAAGCCAAGAAAAGATGGAAGAAGACCAGAAAGCTACAGACCAATCTCACTGCTGGAACCCTTAGGATAAATCCTGGAAAAAATCATATTCAAGAGGCTCATCAAACACGCTGAAAGAAGAAACATCATCCAAGAAGACCAATTCGGATTCAGAAAAGGAAGAAACTGTGAACTACAACTAGCAAGAGTTGTCAGCGACACCAAAATCAGGTTCAACAGAAAACAGGGATGGCAATACTGGACATCGAAAAGGCATACGACACGGTCTGGAAGAAAGCACTCATCTTCAAAATGGACAAGGCTAGATTACCACATTATATAGTTGATATTTGTGACACATATTTAACTAATAGAACTTTTCATGTTACAGCTGACAAAAAGATGTCCCCATTTTTATATAACATTTATGTTTCAGACTTACCAACAGATGCAAGAACCAGTACAGCTTTGTATGCAGATGACACAGCAATCTACACTTCAGGCAAACAGGACAGAAGAATCATCCAAACATTATAAGTTTCTTCAAGATATTCAATACTTACATAAAATTTTGAAATTAATAATTTATTATACTTTAAATAATAGTATTATTTTTTAAATTAGCTCAATAAAGACATACATTTTCTAAACTAAGTATAAATCTATTGGGTTTTGTATTTAATGTCTTGACGAAATTTATAAATAATTTCAAAATGTCACCTTGTATTATTCATAACGGACCCTACATAATACACTTTTGTGAGATGAGATTGTGAAGTAGCTTCTAAGAACAAAAATATACAGGGTGATCCATTAAAACTAGAGATCCTGGACTATGCTGTATTTGCGTAAATCACCCTGTATATTCAAGTTTATATTTTAAAGCGCCCCCCCCCCCCAATATGAATTTAAAAATTGACTTCTCCCAGTAGTTTTATAATTTTCTAGAATAAGGACATAAACACTTTTTTTCCATAAGTGGTTTCCATAGCTTATAGTTTCAAAATGTCACCCTGTATTATTGATAATACAAGCTGCATCATATAGTTCGTTGAAATCAGGTTATTAAGCAGCTTTACAATATATAAAAATATACAGGGTGTTCTATTAAAACAAAAGCTTATAGACTCTGCTAAACGTGCATGAATCACCCTGTATATTTAAATTTATGTTTACAAAGTGCACATTTTTATTTAAAAATCGACGGGTCTCAGCGTTTTTTAATTTTTTGAAACAAGGACAGAAATAATTTTACTCCATAATGGGTTTCTTCCACACTGTATAAGACCAAATAAGATCTTCCCATTCTTCATTAAAACGTTATACCCCTTTAAATTAAGCACAACAGAATGAAACCACCTGTACACAATAAATGATTATGCACAAGATATAATAATTATTACAGTCTTGACAAGGACATTCTGCTACCTTGCGAAGTCCTGTATTAGTGTGTCGCTAGCCACGATACAGAATATTAACTAGCCAACGTTTAAATTTTCCATTAAGCACAGTATCAGTAAGTGCAATCGAGGTTTAAGTAACTTATTAAACAGAAGTCGAAACACAATCTGCATATTTTACGTGCACATAAACCAATATCCTCTGGAGTACGGGTCCAGTGAGGCTGAAAGCACTTACTACATACATTGTTTGGATTATTGGAAAATTATACGTACAGCCTTATCTGGAAGAATTTAAAAAATAGAATAAAATTATTTTATATTTTTGAATTTATTGATGATGATGTTAAGTTACTTCCTTACAATTAAAAATATGTGCTAATAACATATTTACAGCTTTTAACTTTATTTCAAATACAAACTGATTGATTACAAGAAAAAAGTGAATAAATACGAATCATCGCGTATGGAAGCGAAACATGGACACCAACAAAAAGAGAAGTAAATAAATTGCTGGTGTGGGAACGAAAAATCCTTCGAATGATAAATTTTCAGTATGTCCCTGTAAGTTGTATCCATGTGGAAAACTTTTTATTATTAATTTTATTAAAAAAAGTTATTCTTCAAAAAAAGCCTAAGATTTAACCATCAAATATCAAATTCATGGACCTTTATTGTCCAAAACCTAAGATTTAACCATCAAATATCAAATTTTTTGAATATTATACGAGGTATGTCAAAAAGTTTGAATTTCACTCAAGAGTAAAATAGCTTTATTTTTCACAATATTGAAAATTGATCTTATGAAAAGTTGTTTGGAATTAAAAACTATATTCTAGTATGCAATTACATCCTTCTAATTGAAATATTTTTTTTGAAAAATTATTGATAACACTAACATTCTTTTCAGTTATTTCAATTCAGATAACTCTTTAATTTTGCGAAAAAAAGTAATTGTTAATAAAAAGTTTTGCATGGTGTAAAACGTATAATACAATTATCGTATGTCAAATTTTATCAATTTTATACGAGGTATGTCAAAAAATATGAATTTAGCTCAAGAGTAAAATACGTTTTCCGCAAATCGCCAGGAAATTTTGACATTCCTGTCAAAATTTCTTGAAAAAAAAGTCAGGACTTCCTTACTGTAAGGAAATGATATTTCCGTACAGTTGTTAGTGTTCTACATAAATGATAGAAAACATATTGCTATTAAAACCTTGTAAATTACCTTAATCATTAAATTTTCTTTATCTGGAGCTTCCTGGATAAATTTTTCAATTTCTTCCTTCGTTAAAATCTTAGATTTCTTTGCCCTATAACCTTGAGCTTGCCGTTTCAATAAAGAACGAAGTTTTGAGTATGTAGATATATCTACATTGTGTTTAAGTGCAAGGGTTGACTTCAGCATTGAATAATTGGCCCATAATGTTAAAGATTTCATCTTTAAACAAAGGTCTAGGAAGTATGCCATTACAACATTTTCTGAGAAAGAACTCGTATTTTTACTCATGCTGTAATCCATAAAACGTCTGTATGCATTTTCGTACTTTTCTCTTGATTTCTTTGGCAATAATTCTAATGAAGCAGTATTCACTGCCTCAACCAGCTCTGGAGGAGTCCCAGGAATGGAAATTTCATCATCGCTTATCATTTTACTTTCGAGAACACCAGCAATTAAATTTATAAGCGTCAAGTTTGACAATTCAACCTCAATACGTTTCCATAGTAACCCAAGTAATTTTATTAGGAATTTCAAAGCACCATTTATTTGGGAATAAAATTATCGCGTTTTTTTTAAATCAATCAATATCTGTCGAATTTTAAACGATTTGCGGAAAAATAGTATGTTTACCTCGTAGGAAAAGCCACATTCCTGGACTCTGTGTTGCTAAGTCTCGGCTTGCGCCTCGACTTAGCAATCTTCACAGTCGTCCAGGAATGTTAAGCTTTTCCTACCCGGTAAACAATGTACTATTATTTTTCACAATATCGAAAATTGTTATTATGAAAAGTTGTTTAGAATTAAAAACTATGTTTCAGTTTGTAATTACATCCTTCTAATTGAAACATTATGAACTATAAAGGTACTTTACTTTTGATCTAAATTTATCTTTTTTGACATACCTCGTACAAAATTGATAAAATTTTATGTAAGATGGTTGTATTTTAGGTTTTAGATCATCCA
This sequence comes from Diabrotica virgifera virgifera, assembly GCF_917563875.1. NCBI lineage: Eukaryota > Metazoa > Arthropoda > Insecta > Coleoptera > Chrysomelidae > Diabrotica > Diabrotica virgifera. The sequence continues at coordinate 134,260,117 of NC_065446.1, forward strand.
GAACTTTTTGTTAAGAATCACTTTTTTTTAATTAATAATAAAAGAGTTATCAGAATTGAAATAACTGAAAATACTGTTTGTTATCCATAATTTGTCAATTTTTTTTAATTAGAAGGAAGTAATTGCACATTAGAATATAGTTTTAAATTCCAAACAACTTTTCATAATAGCAATTTTCAATATTTTGAAAAATAAAGCTTCTTTACTTTTGAGTGAAATTCAAACTTTTTGACATACCTCGTGTAACATTCATAAAATTTGATATCTGATGGTTGCATCTTAGGTTATGGATCATGCAAAACTTTTTATGAAGAATAACATTTTTTCGTAAAATTAATAATAAAAAAGTTTTCCATATGGATACAACTTACAGGGACATAGTGTAATATGTGACAAACGAATGGAGGCGCAGATAAAATAACGAGTTACAGTCACTCTTCGGAAAGGAAAACCTAGTCAGATATAATATATTATAGTCCAATCGACTCAGATGGGGAGAATATATAATACTCAGTAATGACACAGGCCTTATAAACAATGTTTTTTTGAGAAAGGCCAGATGGAAGAAGGTAAGTAGGACGGCCAAGAAAAAGGTGGAAAGATACAGTCAGAGAGAATCTAGAGAAAATAGGAGTGAGAAAGTGGATAATAGTGGCAAGGACCAGCAAATATGGAAGGCAATAATAGTAAAGGCGGTAAAGACTCACGAAGAGTTATAACGCCATATGTTGAATACCCAGTAAAAATAAGCAACGGCAAATCTAGGGGATTTTTGTTATTGTATGATGTAGTTGGAAACAATGTTATATAAGTGTCAGATGTCAACTGTAAGCAAAAATAAGTGTCAAGGAAAAATAAATGTTGATTTTGATGTTTAAGTTATTTGTAGAATTATTGAGTTTTCTTTTAAAATAAAACTGACTAGAAGTACTTCGGTGTTTAATTAACATCCACGCAATTCTGCAAAACATCAGGTTATGGGCCCAGATCACTTGTTTCGTGAGTATTTCGCCAGTAAAAAAGTCAGTGTTGAAGAGCCTGTGTCGGTAGTTTGCCGCGGCCAACGAAAATAAAAAAAGAAAAGCTGAAAAAAAGGTGAAAAAGAAGCTCGAGTATATATACATAAAAAAAGAAAAACATAAATCCGAAAAATGGAAAATTCATCGGCTGCGTTGAAACTTAGTGGTGGTGACAACTGGGTAGCCTGGAAATTTCAAACAAGGGTAGTGCTAAAAAGCCGTGGTTATTATGACATAGTAATAGGAAAGTCTGTGAGACCGAGCACTACTGGAGATGACCAAAAGAAATGGGATGCTAGTGATTCAAAAGCACAAGAATTTATAGTAACCAGAATAGAGCAAGGCCCTATGACACACATTTTATCCTGTGAGACCTCGAAAGATATGTGGACAAAGTTGAAGTCTGTCTACGACAAAGAGTCAGAGGTGAGCATTCATTTAATGCAACAAAAGTTTTTTCTCTTGGAGTTTTCATCAGGTAAAAATGTTGCCTCATTCATATCACAGCTTGAAGAGATAAAAAATAAGCTAAAGCAAGCTGGTGAAGAGCTGTCCGATAAAATGATCATGACAAAAATACTTATGGCATTGCCAGAGGAATATAAGCATTTTCGATCCGCATGGGAATCCGTACCATCTGATAAACAAACCCTAGATGAACTTACATCAAGACTACTTATCGAAGAAGAAAGAAGTAAGTCAGCACAGGGCAGCACAGCATTGGCGATGAAAAGTGATACAAGCAGAGAATTTAAAGGGCAAAAGAAAACCAGATTAAAGTGCCATTTTTGTGGCAGAGGTGGCCATATTGCGAAAAATTGCTTTTTCAAGAAGAAAGAGAGAGATAATAATAGCCAGAAAGACATAAAAGTATGCAGTCAATGTAAAAGACGAGGACACAACTTACAAGAGTGTTGGTTTAATAAAAATAAAAATGAAAAACAACAGACAAGCAGAGAAGAAAATAAAATTGACAGTAATGCATTCATGGTATATACTGGGAGTAAGAAAAATAAAAATGAATGGTGCTTGGACACAGGAGCTAGCGAACATATGTGCTGGAATCAAGATCTGTTTGAAGAATTGATAGAGATAAGCTATAAAAAACAAGTAAAAGTCGGAAATGGAGAAAAATTACCAGTTAAAGGTATTGGAAAAATAACTCTATGGGCATTTAATGGTAAGAAATTTATAAAGTCAACCCTGTCAGATGTATTATTTGTGCCAGATTTACAATTTAATTTATTCTCAGCTGGATGTGCCTTAGATAAAGGTTATAAGATGTTTTCAAACAATGAAAAATGTGAATTTTATAATGACAAAGGAGAAATAAGAGCATTGGCAACACGGGATAACAAATTATACAAAATGTTATTCTCACAAGAACAAAACACTGAAACCTTTGCAAATATTTTAATTTCGGAACGCACCCCTAACGAAAACTTGTCTGACGGTCAAGTTCAAGAAAACAGCTGTTTAGTAGATGTATTTTTATCAGAGTGTAATTCTGCAAAAACAACAGAAAGTTTGAGAGTTTGGCACTGCAGACTAGCACATCAAAATACTACATATGTGAGAAACTTTTTAAGGCAAAATAACATTGATTTTATAGTCGAAAAATTCGTGTGTGAACAGTGTTTAACAGGTAAACAACACAGAATACCATTCAAGTTAAGTGAATCAAGAGCAAGTGAGCCATTACAATTAGTGCATACAGACGTATGTGGCCCCATGGAAGAAGAGTCTTTAGGGGGAAATAGGTATTTCCTGTTGTTAAAGGATGACTATACAAATTATAGGTACGCGTATTTCATGAAAAATAAATCAGAAGTTAAGAAACACCTTAAAAATTTTATATCATTAGCCGAGAGAGAGACAGGCTGCAAGATGAAAAATTTACGATCAGATAACGGTTTAGAGTTTATGAACCAAGAAATAAAGGAGATGCTTGACTATCAAGGCATAAAACATCAGAGATCAGTAGTGTATACGCCTCAGCAGAACGGTAGGGCTGAGAGGGAAAATAGAACCCTAGTTGAATCAGCCCGAACTAAGATACAAGGGCAAAAGTTGAATAAAAACTTGTGGGCAGAGGCCATACATACAGCAGTGTATGTTTTAAACCGAACAGGCCCTAGTAGCATAAAAAATGTGACACCTTATGAATTATGGTACAAAAAGAAAGTCAATAATATTTCTACACTCAAGAGTTTTGGTTCTAGAGTATCAGTGCATGTCCCAAAAGAGAAGAGATTAAAATGGGATGCAAAAAATATGCTTGGTTTCTTTATTGGCTACAGTGAGGATGTAAAAGGTTACAAAATATTTGTCCCAGACAAAAATAAAGTTGAAATTCATCGAGATGTCATATTTTTGCCCGAGAAAACCATAGAAATAAAAAATGGGGAGACAGACATGAATAAAAACATACAGATGATATGTGAGGAGATAAAGTCAGAAGAAGATGACAGTGAAGCAGAAGAACTTCAAAATAATAGAGAAGAAAGCAGTGAGAGTGACCTCGAAACTGATAGCAGTGTTGAAGATGTGAATGAAATAGAGCAGGAGCATGGATATGACCTGAGAAGACATATAAAAAGACCCTCAAGATATGATGATTATGTTCTGGATGATGACGAAATGAGTTTGTTGACTTTTAGTGATGATGAAGAACCCCAGACGTATGATGATGCAGTGGCCAGTAGTGAGTGTAAAAATTGGAAGAAAGCTATGCAATCAGAAATAAATGCGTTGCTAGAAAATGAAACATGGGAGTTTGTGCAAAGTAGTGATGGTCAAAAAGTCATTGAGTGCAAGTGGGTGTTCAAGAAAAAGAAAAATGAAAATGGTAAAGTAGTGAAATATAAAGCTCGTGTGGTAGCTAGAGGTTTTCAACAAATTGGTATGTTTTTTAATGATATTTATAGTCCAGTAGCAAAATTACCATCAATAAGGATTTTCTTAGCCATGTGTAATACTTTCGATATGAAAATTCATCAAGTAGATGTTTGTAGTGCATTTCTAAATGGGGATATTAAAGAAAATGTTTTTATTTCACTCCCAAAGGGATTTAAAGAAAAAGAGGGCACTATTTGCAAATTAAGAAAATCCTTATATGGTTTGAAAAGTTCACCTAAAAATTGGAATGACAAATTTCATAATTTGATGCAAAATTTGAGTTTTTCAAGATCTGAATATGAATATTGTCTTTATATTAAAGTAAATGAAAAAGGTAGGATATACATTTTGCTGTATGTTGATGATTTGCTGTTGGCAGGTGCAAATGATCAAGAAGTTGAGAAAATAAAATACATTTTAAACAAAAACTTCAAAATGAACGACTTAGGTCAAATAAAACATTTTTTGGGTATGTGCATAACTCAAAATTTGTCTGAAGGCAAAATAAAAATTAATCAAACTGTTTACTTAAAAAATGTTTTGAAGAAATTTGACATGTCAAGCTGCAAACCATCAACAACACCAATGGATAATAATTTTCACCACGATTTTCTCAAACGAAAAAAATCTGAGAGCATAGAGATAGAAAAGAAACGTAGAGTTGCTATAGGATGTTTGATGTATGCAATGTTATGCTCAAGACCAGATTTGTGTATAGCTATAGGTATATTAAGCAGGTATCAAACATGTGCAAGTAACGATTTGTGGGTAGCAATAAAAAGAGTATTGAGATATATTCAAAGCACAGTTACTATGAGTTTGATATACTATAAACATAAATATAAACAGGAAAATTTGATAGTAGGGTACTCAGATTCAGATTGGGCAGGTGACCGTACTGATAGAAAATCTACATCAGGATATGTATTCAAAGTTTTTAATTGCACGGTGTCATGGGCATCACGGAAACAGTCTACACTCAGTTTGTCCTCTACTGAAGCTGAATATGTTGCACTAAGTGTATGTGTGAGTGAAGCATGTTGGCTAAGATACTTAATGTATGATTTAAAAATAAAACCTGATTATGTAGCGGTTCTAATTCATGCAGACAATCAAAGCGCTATAAGGGTTAGTAGAAATCCGGAATTTCATAAGAGACTAAAACATGTTGATATTAGATTTCATTTTGTACGAGATAAAATTAAGGAAAATATTGTTGTATTAAAATATCTTAATACAAGTGACCAACAGGCTGACATATGTACAAAACCATTAGGTTTAACTCTGTTTTAAAAATTTAGAGAGTTGCTAGGTTTAGAATAAAAAATTAATTTAGATCTAGGAGATTTACCGTTGAGGGGGGGGGTGTTGAATACCCAGTAAAAATAAGCAACGGCAAATCTAGGGGATTTTTGTTATTGTATGATGTAGTTGGAAACAATGTTATATAAGTGTCAGATGTCAACTGTAAGCAAAAATAAGTGTCAAGGAAAAATAAATGTTGATTTTGATGTTTAAGTTATTTGTAGAATTATTGAGTTTTCTTTTAAAATAAAACTGACTAGAAGTACTTCGGTGTTTAATTAACATCCACGCAATTCTGCAAAACATCACCATAGATGATGATGATGTAAATAAATAAAGAATAAGTAGATGAAAGATGCACTTTCGCTAAGAAAGAACGGACAGAAAAGGAGATGAAAGGAGAGGTCAACCAAGTTATACTAAAATGGATTGCACGTATTTAACATTGCTTCAAATAAATTGGTTCGTGAGCCCACCTCTAGTTAAAAGTTTCATTAGGAATTATAGAATAAATGTAACAGGATGTCTAAAAATAAACAATCTTTAAATATTCGTGCTCCTCCTCCGTGGCTGTCAAGCATAATATACTGTTTGCCATTGACCATATCCTAATCTCCATTTCTTGTTGTCATATAATGTCATAATACATCTTCTTCAGTGAAGTCTTTTTTTTTATTTTTGTTTTTATTTGTCCGTTCCAATGTAATCTTGGACGTCCTTTTTTCGTCCATTTGGATTCCATTTCCAAGTTCTCATCCCATCAGTATTCTGTATTCTCATCTCGTATATCCTTCACATATGTCCATACCAGACTTATCTTCGTTTTTTTAATTTCGTCATTTCCTGCACGTTCATCAATTCTCTAATTCGTACCTTTCTCACTTCGTTTATTAGTGAATATCTGCAGCAAATTCTACAAAATATAATTTGCATTGTATTATCCCATTGCATTTTGTTTACCATTATTTTATTTACCACACACGTCTCTGAGTCATACGGTAAGCAACTTTCCACTTTGGCCTGAAATACTTTATGTTTAGTTTTGCTAGTAATATCCCTCCATAAAGTCGATTGCAATAGTCGTGTCTATATCCTTCATTTTTTTTTATTATATCCGATTAACCTGACCCTGCATTTGATAAAGTTAAATATTTGTAGTCAATATAAAATATACCCCCAAGTATTTATTTTCAACTGTGTGTTTTACTGAGATGTTTTCCTGATTTTTCCTGTTTTTCCTGAGCTCTTTTTCTGTTTTACTGATTTATTTCGACTCTTCTGCGTTATTTCCAATTACATATTACTACGGTGCATCAAAATTTATTTTCAAACCACAGCTTCCAAATTTTTCTTCCACCTTTTTTATCATATAGCTGATATCGCCTTTGTCCTCTGTTAAAATTAATTGATCATCGATAAATAAAGGGTTATGGATATGATTGTCGTCAGTTTTTACTCCCACCTTGTTCCGTTTCTTGTCCACATATCTTGTTCCGTATAATAATTATTCCACTATAATTATTACGGTACTTTGGTTTTCTTTCTTATATATGGAGCTTAAGTATTCAGTTTTCCATTTGATCGGTATTTTTCCATCAAATAATATTTTTTTAAAAGATGAAGTTTGTTTTCAATCCCAATAGTAAAATTAATAATATTGAAAATATTAAAAATATTAAAAATATTACTAAAAGATTTTTAAATTGAAAACTTATTGGTATACTTTTATGGTAACTACCTCCAAGGCTTCTACAATTTGCAAGCACATGGATGCTGCAGTGAAGACAAAGGGAAGGAATTCTGCACTATGCAATTCACATTCCGAGTCTGCAGCTTGGTAAAGTTCCAACGGAAAATGCGCCTGGTTACTCTACGGAGTAATACGACTATAAAATAAAAATGTATACCATTTTTATTCAGTTGCAATGCGAAGGCAAAACAATCTTACTTTTCAATTAGAATACGGAGCGCAGTCCAGTCCCCTGAATCGCGATTTTCGGCTCTTATTGGAGCCTCATCGGAGAGAACGTAGGCACTGTTCTCCATACCCCAATTGACCAGTACCGAGAGATCTTCCCACCCATTGCAACTGAAGTGAAGGTACTAGGTGACTAGCGTCATCTGGCAGTTGAAAGATGAAGTTTGTTTTCAATCCTAATAGTAAAATTAATAATATTCAAAATATTAAAAATATTACTAAAAGATTTTGAAATTAAAAACTTATTGGTACACTTTCCTGGTGACAACCTTCAAGGCTTCTACAATTTGCAATCACATGGATGCTGCGGTGAAGACAAAGGGAAGGAATTCTACACTATGCAATTCACATCCCCAGTCTACAGCTTGGTAAAATTCCAACGGAAAATGCACCTGGTTACTCTACGGAGTAGTAGGACTATAAAATAAAAATGTATACCATTTTTATTCAGTTGCAATGCGAAGGCAAAACAATCTTACTTTTCAATTAGAATACGGAGCGCCGTTCAGTCCCCTGAATCGCGATTTTCGGCTTTTATTGGAGCTTCATCGGAGAGAACGTAGGCACTGTTCTCCATACCCCAATTGACCAGCACCGAGAGCTTTTCCCACCCATTGCAACTGAAGTGAAGGTACTAGGTGACTAGCGTCATCTGGCAGTTGAAAGATGAAGTTTATTTTCAATCCTAATAGTAAAATTAATAATATTGAAAATATTAAAAATATTACTAAAAGATATTTAAATTGAAAACATATTGGTACACTTTCCTGGTGACAACCCCCAATTTCTACAATTTGCAAGCACATGGATGCTGCAGTGAAGACAAAGGGAAGGAATGGAATTCTAAACTATGCAATTCACATCCCCCGTCTTCTAGTCACCTAGTACCTTCACTTCAGTTGCAATGGGTGGAAAAAGCTCTCGGTGCTGGTCAATTGGGGTATGGGGAACAGTGTCTACGTTCTCTCCGATGAGGCTCCAATAAGAGCCGAAAATCGCGATTCAGGGGACTGGACTGCGCTCCGTATTCTAATTGAAAAGTAAGATTGTTTTGCCTTCGCATTGCAACTGAATAAAAATGGTATACATTTTTATTTTATAGTTGTATTATTCCGTAGAGTAACCAGGTGCATTTTCCGTTGGAACTTTACCAAGCTGCAGACGGGGGATGTGAATTGCACAGTGTAGAATTCCTTCCCTTTGTCTACACTGCAGCATCCATGTGCTTGCAAATTGTAGAAGCCTTGGAGGTTGTCACCAGGAAAGTGTACCAATAAGTTTTCAAGTTAAAAATCTTTTAGTAATATGTCTAATATTTTCAATATTATTAATTTTACTATTAGGATTGAAAACAAACTTCATCTTTCAACTGCCAGATGACGCTAGTCACCTAGTACCTTCACTTCAGGTGCAATGGGTGGGAAAATCTCTCGGTGCTGGTCAATTGGGATATGGAGAACAGTGCCTACGTTCTCTCTGATGAGGCTCCAATAAGAGCCGAAAATTGCGTTTCAGGGGACTGGACTGCGCTCCGTATTCTAATTGAAAAGTAAGATTGTTTTGCCTTGGCATTGCAACTGAATAAAAATGGTATATATTTTTATTTTTTTAAGATTTTTTTAATATTTGCTTTAATTATTGTATTAATGCCTAAAAGGCGTATTTTATCAGTTCTGCTACATGTATGTCTTCAGGGCCAGTTGCTCTATTATGTTTCATCATTTTTAGTTCATTTTTATTTCGGTTTCAGATATTTGCAACTTTCCATTTCTCTTTTTTAAGTTGGGGAGTGTATAGGTAACTAAGTAATATATTACCCATTCGTCTATTTGTACTTGTTACATATTTACTCCTCGTGGGTTTTCTGTCTAAGTTCCTGAATATTTTCCATACGTCTCTTCCTTTTGACCTTCCCTTCACTTTTAAATTGTATCTTATATTATCTTTTCCAGGATTGGTTTTTTCTGTCCTTCATTTCTTCTTTCGTGGTTCATAAGTATGCCTTCCGTATTCTCTTCTGTTTCCTTGATCTTCTGTAGTCAGCCGCTTTTGGTAAGCTGTTTTCTTTTTTCTTCTTTAGTTTTCTGTCTTTGTTGTCTACCAATATTATTTTGTGTTTTTACACCTAATCTATCTAGTTATTTTCTCTTAAAATCATTTATTCTGCTGCTGGGTTTAGCTGGGTCTCCAGTAAACTCTGTTTTTCGTTAGGGCCTTGATTTTAAACCAGGATTTTCCTATTTTATTCTTTCGTTCAGTTTCCCTTTACCCAAGTTTTTTCTGCTTTCTTTCCATCGGCTTTAGTGATTCCAATTCACCTTTGTTCTGGAAATATCATCAAATCTGCTCTTCCTGATTTCAGATCTAGTCTGTTCATCCCCAATAAAATCTTCTATTAGAGTTTGCTTTTGTTAGTATGGAGCTCTGTTTTACTCCGTTTAGCACAGCTATTGGGTCAGAGGTTATTCCGTTGTATAGAACTTTGATTTCTGTATCACTGCAGCATTCCTTAATCAAATGTGTCGTTTTGTGGCATTCTTATTTGCTGTAGTCCTTTCCATATGGTCGTATGTGTGAGCGTTTAGAAGGCTCTCTTTAAGTGCACAAAGCCTATGAGTCGAGTTGAATTCCTGCAACTGGTCTACGATTCCTGAAGCCGGTGTTCTCCTTCCTTAACATTGGCTACATACTGCTTGTCAATCTGTTATTTACAATTACTGTTGTCAATTTATCTATGACAATTAGAACTATGATTCCTCTTAAGTTTTCGTCTTTATTCTTCTTCTTTATGTGCCGTCTTCTACCGAAGGTTGGCGACCATCAAACGATAGGTTTCTCTGTTTTGTGCCGCATGTATTATGTTCGCAGCTTCTGGTATTTGAAACCATTCTCTCAAGTTTCTCAGCCAGGATTTCTTCTTCCTGCCCAAACCTCTTCTACCTTCAATCTTGCCTTCGACGATAAGCTGTAGCAGACTGTACTTATCATTACGTAACACATGGCCCAGGTATGACGCTTTCCTCCTTTTAACAGTTGTTAACAATTCCAACTCTTTACCCATTCGTCTCAATACCTCTGTGTTGGTCACTCTGTCTGTCCAAGGAATTCTTAGTATGCGTCGATACAGCCACATTTCTAGAGCCGCTAACTTCTTTATAATTGCTGCTGTTAACGTCCACCCTTCTACTCCGTAAAGTAGCGTAGAGAGTACATAGCATTTTGTGGCGCGCCATCGGAGGTTAACGCTTAGGTTGCGGTTGCTTAAGAGGTTTCTCATTTTTATGAATTTGGATCTTGCTATTTCAATTCGGATCCTAATCTCTACGTCTGGGTCCCACTTATCATTTACTGTATATCCCAGATATTTAAATCGGTGTACTCTTTCAATACGTTCGGCATCATCTGTACAGCATCATCTGTAAATCTTCGATGTTATCGGCTAGTATAACAGTATCATCTGCATATCGAAAATTACTTATTGGTACGCCATTAATCTTGATGCCCTCATTGTACTCTTCTAGTGCCTCTAGAAATATTTGTTCCGTGTACACGTTGAAAAGCAGTGGCGAAAGAATACAGCCCTGTCTAACCCCTCTAGAAATGGTTATGTTTTCACTCACCATATGTCCATTCTTTATGTGGGCTGTTTGATTCCAATATAGATTTTTTATAATCTGGATGTCCTTAGTGTCAAGTCCTGAAAGATGTAATAGTTCTATGAGTTTGTCATGTTTGATAGTATCAAATGCTTTCTTATAGTCGATAAAACAGGTGTAAACATCTTTCTGTTGATCCAGGCATTTTTGAATCAAGACTTGTATTGCAAATAGGGGCTCTCGAGGTTCAAAACCGCATCTAAAACCGAACTGTGTTTTACTTATGCTGTGTTCTAATTTTGCTCGTATTCTGGAATGGATAATACGCAAGAATACTTTAAGGGTATGACTCATTAAACTTATAAGGCGATATTCGCTACACGTCTTAGAATTGGATTTCTTGGGAAGGGGCACAAATGTAGATTTCAGCCAGTCCGATGGAATTTGACCAGTATCGTATATCTTATTGAACAGTTTCAATACTACATTCATGTTGTTCTTGTTAAAAACTTTTAAAAATTTGACTGGTATTTCATCGCATCCTGTTGCTTTCCCATCTTTCGTTTGATCTATAGCTTTTATCACCTCACTTTTCAATATTTTTGGTCCATTCAGATCAAGAGAGTTCGTAGAAATATGACGATAATCCGTAAACAAATCTTTTATGTAAATTGCCCAAGTCTGTAACTGTTCTTCTTGATCTACAATAAGTTTGTTGTTCTCGTCTATTAACTTACCAAACTGTTTTTTCTTGTAAGTATAAGTAAACTCCTTAAATTTTTTATGCATGTTAAAACTATCGTGTCTTCGTTCTAGCTCTTCTATCTCTTGACATTTTTCTTGTAACCATTTCTCTTTGGATTCTTTTATCTTTCTGCTGACAGTTCTATCCAGTTCTTTATATTGTTCGCGATTATTCTTATTTTCCCTCCTTCTGTCCATGAGGTGTAATATTTCATTTGTCATCCATTCGTTCTTCTTCTACCGCTCGTAGTCACCAATTACTTCTTTCGCACCGTTGCATATAGCTTCCCTTAAGTTGATCCAGTCTCTTTCAATATCATCAGTATTGGTTGTTAAAGCAACATTACTATAGCCTATTCCACGAACATACGCCTGTTTTGAATTACTTCGACAACGAATATTTTACTGTGCAAAATAAGGAGAACGAAAGTAAATTGCAAATTACATTGTTGTTTATTGGAATAATTATTAGCGCCATTTACTTTCGTACTTCTTATGTTCCACAGTAAAATATTCGTTGTCGAAGTAATCCAAAACAGGCGTATGTTCGTGGAATGGCCCATATTAATGCTATTTGTAAGCTTGACTTTTATCTCGGGATTTCTAAGTTGATCCATATCTAATCTTTTGTTATTCTGTTTCTGGATTAAGGTTTTTAGTCTGACTCGTAATTGGGCTACAAGAGGATTATGGTCAGAGTTTATATCAGCTCCAGGATATGTTTTGGCTGATATTATTGCGTTACGGAATCGTTTGTTGATTGTTATAAAGTCTATCTGATTTCTAACGATGTACCCAAACTTGTCCTGTGGTGACCTCCAAGTGTACAATCTTCTTAATGGTAACTTAAACCAAGTATTAGTGATAATTAAGTTTTTCTCCTGGCAAAACTGTATTAGTCGATCTCCTAGTTCATTTCTTGTTCCCAACCCATACTTGCCAACTACATCACTGACTTCGCCTTTTCCTATTTTGGAGTTAAAATCTCCCATTACCATGGTTATGTCTTGTTTCTTTAGGTTTTTTATGATTTCGTCTAATTGTTCGTAAAACTCTTCAATTTCTTCATCAGTACTCTCAGATGAGGGAGCATAATCCTGAATTATATTTAAGTCTAGAGGGTGCGCACTTATCTGGATCAACATGCAGCGTTCTGAATATGGAATAAAATTTTTTATATGTTTTCTGATTTTATTATTTACTAGAACCGCTACTCCATGCCTATGGTTTACATCTTCTTCTCTGCTGCCTGAAAAAAATATTGTTGCATCCTCCTTCTCGCACTTACTCGTCTTTATTAATATTTATTAATATATGTAAAAAGTTCCGTTTTCCATTCTGTGGTGAACTTTTATTCTGTGCAGGTCCTTTGCAACAGTGGTTTGATTAGGTCTGTTGATTTGATGGGGGCAAGCTATTAACAACTCTTGTGTAATAGTGTCAGTGTCGGCTGCTTTGTGCATTTTAAAAATTGCATGAATGCAAGACAAAAATTTAGATTAGTCAAAACGGCAACAGGTGCATATTTTCAAAAACTGATAGTGTGTAAAATGTATTTATTAAAATCACCTTAGTACTTTCGGCATAGCAAATGGCATCATCAGAGCTTCGTCTAATACTAATAGGTATAAAAACCTCATAGAAGAGTAATTGTTGACACACAACATGTTAATTTTAAAATTGATACAGTCCTAGGCCTTTGATCTAGGGTAAAAACCGTTACAAATATTAAATATTACATCGATGTGCTATAGACAATAAAAAAATTTAAATTATAAAAGTTCCTATAGGAACAAGATTGCAAGAAAAATTAATAGTGCTCCTATTGGCCTTCATGGCTTTCTTATATATTATGCTTACTTTAGAACTTCTGAATTTTTAGCCAATATATCCAGCACTTACTTAAGAGCTTTATAATTAGCAAAATGTTGAGAGAATATAGCTTCAGAGTAAGATCCTGAACGTCTGACAAACTATAACAAATAGTATAAAACGAAATATTTAGGGCCCTCTCATATAACACGCTACCATGACTCTAACACTTCCCTACAAAATCTGTTCAATAACTACCTGAAACGTAAAGTCTTTTTTAAAGGAGTCACGAGCATAATTCGAGCTCATCTCTGTGTATTAAATTTATACCCTCTAATCTCCCCCTCAAGACTCAAGAACTAAATTCCCTCCTTTGCCGATTCCGCGAAGTCTTGTTCGAAATTGTTATTATACTCAAGCAGAGAAGCGTGAAAATTTTGTAGTTAATTTTCGCTGAATGATATAAAATTTATATGTTACTAAAGGGAAGTATAAAACTCAAAGAAGTTATTAGGTATTCAAAAAAGAAATATTGCGTAAATAACAGAACCTCGCGTCTTTGACGCTACCGCCTTTCACTTCTGTTTTTATTTTATGGCAAAGGTTTTAATGGCTTTCAAGTTTATGTGTCACCTTTTTGTTAATTACGTTTCAAAGGGTTGTATTGTAAAAGGGCCTACTGGTTTCATTGTTTCGAATTTTATTATGATGATGAGAGGTTATATAAAGGCTTGCCATTTATTAAGCATTAGCCTAATTGATGGTTCTTCGACGTACAATATTTTAATTAAATGGAAGGCTATTTTGGAAATTGCCGGCTATTTTCATTTACCGAAAATAGTTTAGTACAAATATACGAAGATTTGATTTTAAAGTGTTTCTATTAGTAATCTTGATGATGAAGCTCTATAAAAGTAGTTGGAACGACTTACAGATATTCTTTTATCTTTTAGTTCTAATTTTTTCCTGTCTACATATCTATTTAATTTTTTTATCTATTTTTTCCTCCCTTTTCTTCTTAAATGAATTCCTTGTCTGTCTTTCCCATTGTACAGTATCCTGTGCTTTATAATAAACTCTTATTTGGTTTGATGTTTTTCCATTCTTAAAGTTTTCTTAGTAATTGATCCAAACGTCAGACGTTTGGATCAATTATTCATCCTCTTATTTATGACGTTCTAAGTATTCTGTACCTGTGCGATATCTTACATACGACTATAAAAGACTTTATTTGCTTGTCATCATGAAACTCAAGACTGGCTTTATTTATCTCCGGACTATCCGTTGTAGGTTTTCTTAGTTTTCTGACATAAAGCATGGGAGCACACATGCTAGAGCAGTAAAATATAAAAATAAGAGCACACAGAAAATGTCAAGAAATCATAAATCTACTATTAACAAAATGTAAAGAGGAATGGACTGAAGTGAAAATGAATAAACAAAGAAGAAACATAATAAACAGATACCAAATTGTTGATAATGGTACCAAAAGATTTGCTGCTAGCCTAAAAGGTGTCTCTAAATTCACCGGCTTGCACGTATACAAAGTCGGCCCAACTACCGATGCAGATATGATAGAAAATCTACACAATTAGCACTTTCCAGAAGTTTTATATGTACATCCAAACATACATAGGTCTGGATCCCGCGTATGAAAAAAAGTTGATTAATAGCAAGCTGAAAATTTGGTAATAGCTTAAGGGTGTCTAGTTGGATAAACTTTGATATATGGGAACACTGGAACAGAGGCAGTTTTAATTGTGGAACAGGTTAAAAATTTGGAACGGTCAGACCACGAAAACCGCACATTTATTTTGTCCGACAGAACAGACTTAAACTCTCCGAACAGAGATTAAACTCTCATGCAAAAATCAGACTTCTATTTATCACCTGTCATAGTTCCTGTCATTTGACATATTCTACATATGTTCCACTCATTAAAACGCCCATTTTGGGTGTCGTTGTCAAAAAAACAAAATAATACAGTAATATTTTGTATTTTGACAACGACACCCGACTTGGGCGTCGAAACGTTAATAAAATCTTTTTTTTTTTTGTAAAGCTGTGGCTTATTTCCCATTGAAAATAATTGATTATAAAAATGCCACAAGGAAATGCTTCAGAACAACTTTTTGATACTAACAGTTTTTGAATATTTTGAAATATTAAGGTAATTTAATATTCATTTTGATTTATGTACCTCCTATGAGATTATTCAAATTTGATATGCTTTTTCTCATGAAGATCTTTCAGTGCGTCACAATTTTTCGATTTCTTTCTAACGCATTAAATTGTATGTGACAGAAAAAAACGCACGTCGGTGATTACATTTCGTCGGTGACATTTATAACATTTATTCTAGTTGTCAATAGATGGCACCATAATCCAAAATAAAATAATTTGAAAATTATATAATATATCTACGAATATAACCTAAACAATTTATAAGACTATACAAATCAAAGAATTTTATAAATGTAATAAACACAATTGATTTGTTTTTTTGCCAAATTGCAAATAAAATGTGACAACTGTCAGATTTAACTAAAATGTCATGTCACTAAAATGTATAACATTACGGACTTACCTTTTTTTCTATCATTTGTGACCCACTGACAAATGCTCATGAAAAGAAGCATATCTGGTGACTGCATCTTAATCAACGGGCTGAAAAGTTCGTAGGCTGACACATAGATGGCGCTACTGGTATTAAATCTATATGATTTTTAGTGAGCCCTAACCTTCAAAAGATGCGTTTATAAATTTGACAGCTATCGATCTATTAGTTTATGAGATATGGCATTTAGAGTGAAGCAACTTATGTTATTTTAAAAAAATGAATAAAAAGGTATTTCGTACCTTAATAATTGCTTGCTTTTTGGAGAAAAAAAATACTGCTAAAGCCAATGCTTGGCTTGATAAATAATACTCGGACTCTTCACCAGGAAAATCAACCGATAAGAAAGGGTTTGTTAAGTTTAAACGAGGCGAAGTGAGAGCCGAAGGCGATGCATGCAGTGGACGCCCCAAAGAGGCTGTTACCGATGAAAATATCCGTTACTCGCACACGGTGTGGGAGACCGGGCCTGTAAATAAATTCCTGTAACTCTGCTTGTAGTGGGGATTTTGAATGGCTACTTCGTATATCTCTTCAGTGGTCAATCAACTGTGGGTAAAGTCAGTTCGCAGTGTAAAAAATAGTACTGTCCTTTTGTTATTACGCAACACGGTCCCGTACACCGTGTGCGAGTATTTGTGCACCAATTTTTGTGTTTGGATCACACATCGATATTTTTAATTAGTAAGGTAATTTAAGATCTTTTCCTTATTTTCAATGTTTATAGATTAGTTTATTTATATTTATATATATAAATATAAATATATAACTTACCCAGAACCATCAGAATGAGGTTTAGGGAGATATGTGGTTTACCAACAGAACAAGTACCAGTCGTAACACCAGGAACTTCAGATCGCTGTGCTGTTTGTGATTGGAAGAAAAATAGAAAAACAAAGTTTTACTGCCAAATATGCTCAAAATATCTGTGTTTCGAACACCATTGTTCCAATGAATGTGACACCATTGTGTATTTCATGTTTTAAAAACCTTAATTAATTTTTATAACTTTTTTTGTTACTACAATTACTCTTTATTTTTAATTTTTTTGTGTATTGAATTAAGATCTAAAGTTCTTAGTAAACAAATTTAACCATATTCAATTTTTTTTTCACTTCCAAAGTTTTTGTATATACATATAAATGGATAACAATGAAAATTATTAAATTTTTGATTAAAGTAATATAATGTGAACACAAACGCATATCTACAAAATTATATGATCATATATTCATTAAATAATTTAATCGTACACAATTTTGCAAAAAAAATAATTTTAAAACACTGCTGACCCATATTTTTGGACCCGGTCTCCTGCACCGTGCGCGAGTATCCGATCACAAAAAGTTGGCGCGAGTAACGAAAGGTTAAGTTTAAACGAGGCGAAGTGAGAGCCGAAGGCGATGCATGCAGTGGACGCCCCAAAGAGGCTGTTACCGATGAAAATATCGAAAAAGTCCACAAAATAATTTTGGATGACCATAAAGTGAAGTGGTTTGAGGAAGCTGAGACTGTAAAGATATGAAAGGAATGTGTTGGATATGTTGTGCATGAATACTTGAGTATGCGGAAGCTCTGTGCAAAGTGGGTGCCGCGAGAGCTCACAGTCGATAAAAAACAAAAACGAATTGGTGTTTCTTGGAAGTATTTAAAGCTATTCAATGTGACTCCATCATTTCACACCTGAGTCCAATCGACAGTCTGCCGGGTCAACTGCACGTGATGAACCGACTCCAAAGCAAGGAAAGATGCAATGGTGGGCTGGCAAGGTTATGTCATCAGTATTTTGGGATGCGCATGGTATAATATTTATCCACTATCTTGAAAAGGAAAAAACTATTAACAGCTACTATTACATTGCGATATTGGGGCGTTTGAAGGACGAAATCGCTTAAAAATGGCACCATTTGAAGAAAAATAAAGTGCTCTTTCATCAAGACAACGCAACGTGAAGCAAATTAATGAAAATGATAACAAAATTTCATGAATTGGGTTTCGAATTGCCTCCGCAGCCACCGTATTCACCAGATATGGCTCCCGGCGACTACTACCTCTTAGCTGACCTCAATATAATGCTCGCTGGAAAAAAATTTAGCACCAATGAAGAGTAAGTCGCCGAAACTGTGGGATATTTTGAGGCTAAAGACAAATTGTATTATAAAAATGGTACTGAAAACTTGTATGACCGCCATAATCGTTGTATCACCCTCAAAGGTAACTATATTAAATAATAAAATAAAAATTTTATAAAAAGAAATTTCTTTTTCCGCCTGTTAGGTTTTAGATCATGCAGAGGTTTTTATCAAGAATAATAAGTAATAATTTTTTTATTGACTACTTCTTATACTAGGTGACCTATTTGAAATCACCTAGTATATTGGTGCAAAAACTGTTGAATAAATTATCAATGCATATACAATTATTGTGTAAGAGCGTGACACACAATCTTTAAACTGAATTAAATTTGCTGGATGCACTCCTTTTTTATTCAGTTAAACAATTTCTGCAATTTTAAATTCTAGGTACTCGTCTTTATTTATTTATTTTTACTTATTTGACCAATTCAGCAAAGACAATGTTTTTTAAAAAGAGAATAAAATATTTATTTATATTTATTTAAATATTGAACTTTTCAGTTAGTTATACAGTACGTCCCTGTATCCATATGGAAAGCTTTTTTATTATTAATTTTACCAAAAAATGTGATTCTTTACAAAAAGTTCTGCATGGTCCAAAACCCAAGATTCAACCGTCAGAGATCCAATTTTATGAATATCACTCAATTGTAAAGTAGCTTTATTTTCCACAATATTGAAAATTACTATTATAAAAAGTTGTTTGGAATTAAAAACTATATTCTAATATGCAATTACATCCTTCTAATTGATTTTTTTTTAATTATGGATAACTAACATTATTTTCAGTTATTTCAAATCTGAAAACTCTTTTATTATTAATTTTACAAAAAAAGCGATTATTAGTAAAAAGTTCTGGATGGTTTAAAACCCAAAATACAACCATACTGTATCAAATTTTATCAATTTTATACGAGGTATGTCAAAAAGATAAATATAGATCAAAAGTAAAGTACCTTTATAGTTCAGAATATTTCAATTAGAAGGATGTAGGTAATTTGAAACTGAAACATAGTTTTTAATTTTAAATAACTTTTTATAATAACAATTTTCGATATTGCGAAAAATAAGCGTATTTCATTATTGAGCGAAATTCATATTTTTTGACATACCTCGTATAAAATTGATAAAATTTGACATTAGATGGTTGTATTTTAGGTTTTAGACCATGCAGAACTTTTTATTAAGAGTCAGTTTTTTTTTCATAAAATTAATAATAAAAAAGTTATCTGAATTGAAATAACTGAAAATAATGTTAGTTATCCATAATTTTTCAAAAGAAAAATTTTAATTAAAAGGATGTAATTGCATACAAGAATATAGCTTTTAATTCCAAACAACTTTTCATAACAGCAATTTTCAATATTGTGAAACATAAAGCTACTTTACTCTTGAGTGAAATTCAAACTTTTTGACATACCTCGTATAATATTCAAAAAATTTGATATTTGATGGTTAAATCTTAGGTTTTAGACCATGCAGAGCTTTTTATGAAGAATCACTTTTTTTCGTAAAATTAATAATAAAAAAGTTTTCCATATGGATACAACTTACAGGGACATACTGTATATAATAAGTTAAACACAATATCTAATTTTAATCTATAGCACTGCTTTTTAGGTTGACTTTTTTTTTCATCGGTTCAACTGTTTTCCTTCCTCGCTACATCTACCTACAATGTATAACATTGTATAAACATGCTCGAACAAAATTAAAAATACAAATGTCATACCTTTTATTCAATGTATATTAACAACTGACTCATTTAAAAGTAGAAGTAATCTGGTTATATTTAAGACTGAAATATCACTGAAAACGTTCACTACGTCACAAGAGTGGCAGATGTGGCTTTATTGATATTATTGATGAACTATTCTCGAACGAAAGATGAGAGATGCAATAAAAATAACTTTACATTAATACGCTTCTAGTCGTTGGAATTTTAGTATTTAAAAAATAGTTTTATGAGGAAGAATTCTAATGACAAAAAAGCAAATACCCATAAATTAAATGTATAGTATATTTGCTACATATAGATGTATTGTAAGGTATCGTATACACTTTCAGGTCAAAAGGTTTTGTCATAAAATCTCTACCAGATTTTGCCAAGTATTTTAATTTTACAGGGTAATAAACTTGTGTGATAAAGTCCTCTTTTATTTAAATTAACGGGTCTCAGCAAATAAAAATTATAGATACGATTATGGCTTTATCCAGTTTTTGTAGTCTTCGAGTATAATTGGTGTACAGCTGGCACATAACTAATGTGTTTGACGGTGAGACGGGTATTGCATATGTCATCAAGAAGGGAAGGATTGCTTTAACTCATCAGGTAACCAGGCGTAAAACGGCCACGTTCAATTCTTAAGTCGACTTTACATTACATGATTTATCATGTGATTTGTCATATGATTTGGTCATGGAGTGAAATTTACATGTTTACACTGTGTGATTTGTCATATGATTTTGCATTGTTTATACGGCTCGTTTTGTCAGAAGCATTGTCATGCGGCTCGTCATGGGAAAAATCATATGACAAATCACATGATAAATCATGTAGTGTAAAGTCGACTTTAGTTTTCTTATGACAACTTTGTCCCTTCTACAAAGTGCTGGTACATATTTTTAAAGTAGGGATTCTCGGTTGAATATCATGAAGTTTTGAGCTTTTTTCTATTCCAGGGGTTTTGCCAGGCTCTCAAGCACATTTAGTTGACTGTGTATTGTAAATTTAGACCAAATTAAATACTCTCTATTGAAATATAAGATCGTGATGGCTCCTTAGCCGCATGATCTGCATTTTTATTTCCTGTAATGTTTATACGAATTTTATTCACATTACATTTTTTTTTCAGAAATTTTATTTACAGGAATTAATATTTACATACTGGCGGTATGTCAGGTATCTGAACGAGATAATGATTCAGTTGAACGCGAAACCCAGAAACATAAATTTAATACAAGTGTATGCACCGACAGCGGAAAGTGAACTAGAAGAACTTGACAAGTCCCACGCCGATGTAAAAGCTGTTAGCGACCAACTCAAGACTAGAGATGTCACTATTCTGATGGGTGATCTTAATGCTAATATAGGAAAAGGCAGACAAAGTAACATATCGCCTAGTGAGAACAATAATGGCGAAACTCGAAAATTAACGTTTTTGAGTTAAGTCCATCAATCGACAACTAAATATGCCCTCTTTTATGTGCAATATCGGCTAACAATTATTTAATTTCCTTATTACTAGAGGGCGCCTACAAGTCTTTATGGTATTGTGAATTTGTCAAATATTTTGATGCATTAACGACGAAAGCACACCAAACTTTATATCAATACTGGCGAATCTGTAATTACGCCGTGCCTACATGTATTTGAAATATTAGATATTTTATTAAAGATAGTAGTACAATGTGCAATAGTGGCGAATGAGCACTTTTGTCTGTGTGGTCGTTTTTGCTTCTGTGTTTTTTTTATAAAACTCCTTACAGAGAAACTAAGTTTCAATCGTTCTTAGGTACTTTGAAATAGCAAATCAAGAAAGCGTCTATCCACTTTGGAT
The DNA here is from genome assembly GCF_917563875.1 of Diabrotica virgifera virgifera. Lineage (NCBI taxonomy): Eukaryota > Metazoa > Arthropoda > Insecta > Coleoptera > Chrysomelidae > Diabrotica > Diabrotica virgifera. The sequence goes on from NC_065446.1 coordinate 134,281,781, forward strand.
CAGTATTGTTTAATTCCACACTATCGAGAACCAATATTCATTTCTAAAAAGAAGTTTTACAAAATAAATCAATTCCTTCTACCCACAATCATTTCTTTAGTAGTTTGAAATACGAAACATACGTGAGTGAAATGATGAATTTAATTTTACTATTCATAGTTCTTTTGCTTACTTTTTATCTTTTATCATGTTTATCGTTTTCATAATTATTACTTAAGATCTTATGTTGTTATTTTTCTATTGTACTTTATTTTCATTTTGCGCATAACTGGTGTGTACAATAAAACATTTTATTTGATGCGTTTAATTTATTTTTAAAAGTAAATTTTTTAGTTATTTAAAACAGAATCTAAACTGTTGTAGTATAGTAGTATTAAAGTATAGTGGCGAAACATCAAATTAAACATCTTCGATAATGCAATAATGGCGTAACGCAGAAAAAAATCAAAAATAAATACAATATCCATCTTTTCTTCAAATAAAATTACTTCTACTAATTGGTTTACATATTTAGAAAGAACTTTATTAGAAAAATTTTGCAAAATGATTACCTATAAGTCAGCTATACTGTTTAGCAGTTTCATCAAAACTTCAAATACGATTATCTCTAAATGTTCATTTTGAAGTTTCGTCACTATTGTTCTCACCAGGCGGATATATCGCCGCAAGAACGTAATCTTAAGTCAAAAAAGACGATTTAAGAGGAAAGGCATTTTAAAATTTTATGGATATTATTGCGAACATAACTCCGCATAAAATGTTACTTTAAAGAAATTACCTATACAATTTTGTTAGAAATATATCTAAATACGAACTGTGATAACTAGATAAATTGATAAAGTGTTTTTGTTAACCCATCTTACATTTGGGTCTTTTTCCCTCAGAAACATTCACTTCAGCTTTGTTAAAACGCTGACCTAACTAAAAAAGGGTCCTTATTTTAGAGAGAATTTTCACAAAAACTAATCGTAAGTAGAAGACCGGTCGTCCTTGACGAGAAATAAGCACACAAATTGCTTCACATTCAGCGCTATTCTGCGGCGTACAGTGGCGGGTTTAACGGGTGGCGTACCTGGCGGCCGCCAGGGGCCCCACGCTTCCAGGGGGCCCCGAAATCGCGATAGAAAGCTACATGTAAAAATGAAAAACTGCCAGAACAGAAAAAAATCTACAGGATTCCACAAGAAAAGGGAATTATTTAACATGCTTAGAATACCTAAGTGAGTATGACGACTTCTTGAAATTGCACCTACAAAAATACGGCAATAAAGGACGAGGAAACGTGAATTATCTGTCTCACAATGTTTGTGATGATTTTATCACCATTATTGGTAGAAAAGTCACAGCACACATAATTGATGAAATTAAGGCTGCAAATTATTATGGGATCATCGCTGCCTCTACGCCTGATGTTTCGCATATAGATCAATTGACATTTGTCATAAGATATGTTACGTCCAATGGTGACATCAAAGAGAGATTTGTCGGATTTATACCAATAGAAGGGCATACAAGTTCATATTTGGAACAACAAATATTGGATATGTTGGACAAATTGGGAATAGATATTAAAAACTGTCGGGGGCAATCGTTTGACAATGCTGCCAATATGTCAGGAAAATACTCGGGACTTCAGGCGCGGGTTAAACAACACAGTCCGAGTGCGGCATATATCCCTTGTGCCAGCCACTCGTTAAATTTGATCGGAAATTTTGCAGCAGAAAGTTGCAACGCTGCGATTGAATATTTTATGTTTGTGCAGAATTTATTTAATTTTTTTTCTTCATCAACTCATCGTTGGCAAATTTTGTGCAAATAGTTAAATAAGTGTGAAAATGCCGTTTCGGTGAAGAGACTCGTAGATACATGATGGTCAGCAAGAGCGGATGCTGTACGAGCTATAAGACTTGGGTACACGTATATAAAAGCGGCATTAAATGAGATTTGCAATTCGAGCGAAGAGAAAAAAGTCACGATTATCGAGGCAAATTCAATTTTGAAAAAAATGGGCAAATTTGAAACCGCGCTGATGACAGTGATTTGGAACACGATTCTACAGCGACTAAACGCTACGAGTAAATCACTTCAATCAGTTGAGTGTGAATTGTCAAAAGGTTCATCTCTCCTGAAGTCTCTGTACAATTTTATTGACAATTTCAGAGATGAATTTGAAAAAGTACAAGAAGATGCAACTGATTTGTCAGGCCTAACATTTGAAGAAGACGGACGAAGTCGACGACCTCTTAAGAGAAAAACTTTTCATGACGAAGTGAAAGGAGGTGAACACGAATTTGGAAAGAAGGAAAATTTCCTTGTAAATTCATTTTACGTTATATGTGACAACACCAAGGCAGAGTTAGCTCAGAGAAATCAGACATACGATGCAAACCTAAAGCATTTTATGGTATTTTTTGATAAAGCATTGTCAGACGAATCAAAAACATCTGCAGTAAATTCTCTGAAAGAAATTTACAAGAACGATATTGATGTGTCCAACTTCGAAGACGAATTAAACCAATTTCTACTCTTCCTGCAGGAAAATAACGAGTTAATGACCACCGCAAAAGATATGTACCGAGCTGCCAAAGAAATGTCATCGACTTTTCCTATTGTTGAGACAATTTTAAAAATATTTTTAACGATACCAATTTCGAACGCATCAGGCGAGAGATCTTTTTCTGTACTAAAAAGAGTAAAAAACTATTTAAGAAGTTCGATGGGAGAGGAACGTTTAAATAATATGGCTATATTGTATATAGAACAAGATATATTGGATAAAATTGAGACCGACAAAATAATTGATGAATTTTCAAAAGAAAAAGTAAGGCGTAAATTCATTTGAAATGCGTATGTATATTCAGGGAAAGTGTATGTACTTATATATTATATAACAATAGTAATTATTAAGTCATATGTATGTACATACTACCTACTGTAAATGTTTTTTTTCAGAATAAACATAATTTTGTTTCGTTCAAAATCGCATGCGTGTATTATTTAAACACCTACTAACGACTGCTAGTTGCAGACAAATTGGTTACTGGCAAGTTAAAAGATCCATAAAATCGTTATCGTTAAGGCTATTCGCTTTTGTCGAAGGGCCCCGAAATTTTTCCCGCCAGAGGCCCCCAATCGTCTTAATACGCCACTGGCGGCGTAACTAACTTGGCTCTGTATTCATACGAAAATGTTAAGTATTTAACTCATTTCGCGCTAAACAAATATAGACACATGGTGCCATCTCTTAGCGACTATTAATATTAACGTCATAGGTCTTTATTCACGCGATAGATACTTTTATTTTTAGTACATCTGCATTAATAAGTCAATTTCGTCAAATTTTGACTTAAGCCTACGTTCTTGCGAAGCGGCGATATGAATACCTTTTTCAATCTACCTAAACGGAGATTATATACGTGCAAATATCCAGCAGATACCCCCTATAATATCGTAAGAAACCAAATTGACTACATAACCATCAGTGAGAGTTACAGAAATGCAGTGAAGTCTGTAAAAACCTATCCTGGCACCGATGTGCCCTCTAATCACAATCTATTGTTAGCCGAAATAAAATTAAAACAAACGGATAAAACAACAACGATCCTCTACTGGATACCGATTTAGAGAGCAATTTCGAGAATAGCGAAAAACAATAATCCATCGAGGATCATTTGAACCAAATCAAAACGATTATAAGCAACTCAACTCCAAACTTCAAAGACAAAAAATCAAAAGAAGCAACAGTGGATGAACGATGAGATTTTGAATTTGATGGCAAAAAGAGGCAAATTTAAGAACCAAAACGTCGAAATGTATAAACGCATTAATAAAGAGATTAGGACTAAAATACGAGCGGTAAAAGAAACATACTTTGAAAACAAATGATTAGAAATTGAAGAGTTGCAGAGAAAACATGATTCATTAAATATGTTTAAAAAAATAAAAGAACTCACAGGTCAGAACAAAAAACATGCAAATAACATCACTGATAGAGACGGAAAACTGATTATCACTGATATGGATAAAATAGAGAGATAGAAAGACTACACTGAGGAACTGTTTAATGATGACAAGCCCGAGCTTGAAATTAACGAAGTAGTTATAAAATACGGGACCAGGCATAACTATGGACGAAATTAAACAAGCAATAAGTTTAGCAAAGGGCAGAAAAGCGACGGGACCAGACGAAATACCGAGTGAGATAATATAGCTTTTCGAAAGTTCAGGTAAAGGTCTCTCCTTCATATTTTTAATAAAGTTTATCAAACTGACTGTATACCAACGGATTGGCTGCTGTCGACTTTTGTGACGATACCTAAAAAAGCAAATGCGAAAATATGTAGTGACTATCGAACCATTAGCTTGATTAGTCATGTTTTAAAGATATTGCACTACGAATTTTGCACTGTAGGATGTACCAAAAAATAGAAGAACAGCTTGGTGATGCACAGTTTGGATTCCGCAATAACCTTGGGACCAGATAAGCACTGTTTAGTATTCAGGTTATGGTACAGAGATGCAGAGATGTCGGACTCCGGTTTATATGTGTTTCATTGACTTTGAGAAGGCCTTTTTAAAGAACTTTTAAAGACCTACGGATTATCAAAAATCTTTACTAGCATCAACAAATCATTCAGAATTGGCCGGGACACGTCTGAAGAACTTCAAAAACAAAGAGGAGTAAGGCAAGACTGCATTTTGTCCCCACTAATATTTAACAGTGGATAATGCTTAATGTGGTACCAAAATGAGTGGCGTCACTATTAATAATTTGCGATACGTGGATGACACGAGCAATTATTAAGAAGCAATTACAATGAAAAAATTATTAATTGCTAGCAATTATTAAGAAGTTCAACATATGATTAATAGGATTACCACAACGTGTGATGCGTATGGACTCAAGCTAAACACCGCAAAGACTACGAATCCTACGAATAAGTTGGGCGGATAGAGTTCGTAACGAAGCTGTTTTGCACCGGATGGACAACGTCATACAAGCGGTCAGAACAGTTAAAAATCGAAAGCTTGAATAGTTTGGCCATGTTGTGCGATAGCCATATAGATATAATATATGGGTAATCCTCTAAGCCTATTACTATCAGATATATTTATGAACCAACTTGAAACAACAATTTCTAAACATCCCGTATTTAAACAGTTCTTATATTGTTGGAGATACGTGGATGATATACTAGTATGCTTTATAGGAACTAACAGACAACTTGACCAATTTCTATCATACATTAATTCACTTCATAGTAATATTCAGTTTACAATAGAAACAGAACAGAATAATTCCATAAACTTTCTAGATGTAACGATTACCAGACTACACAACAAACATGAGTTCTCCGTATATCATAAACCTACCCATACTGACACAACTATACACAGTTCATCATCCCATCCTACACAACACAAATTAGCAGCCTACCATAGCATGATACACAGACTGACAGAAATTCCCATGACAAAAAAAACTTCGACATAGAACTAAACATCATTAAACAAATAGCAGTAAACAACGGCTATAACGAACAAAAAGTTAACAAAATTTTAAATCAAAAACTCCATAAGAAAGCCCTGAAATTAGTGTATCCACCACCACATAAAGAACCCAGTACCTTCTGCTTTCTCACATATACTGGCAAGATAACAGCAAAGATAGCCAGATACATAAAAAAGAAAATAATAAACCAGCTTTCAGAACTAACAACAATTAAGCAAATATATTAAGAACAATAAAAGCCGAAAGAGAAAGCAACTACAGAGTGGTGTGTACAAACTAACGTGTGGTGACTGTCCGAAAACGTACATCGGTCAAACTGGCAGAACTTTTGACAAACGGATAGCAGAACACAAAAGGGCTTTCAACAATGGAAAAACAGACACTTCTACATACGCATTTCACCTTCTAGATCATAATCATTCTTTCAATGAAGAGTTTCAAATTCTCCATATCCAAAATAAAGGCCTTAAGCTATCTTTTTTAGAATCTATGGAAATTAATAAACTGAAAAATACAGATATAATTCTGAATAACCAACTCGAGACAAACAGCTCCCCACTCCTCAACCTCTTCAGTTAGAGACTTAAAAAGGCAAACACATTGTAAATTATATCGCTTGAGAAAGGCACTCTGCCGAAGCAGCTGTAGTCACATAGTTGTAAATAATTAATTTCGTGGAAGTATAGACAACAAAAGTTTTCAGTGTTTTATTGTGAGATAAAATGAACTTCCATCAAGTAACGGTCGAATCCATCAATTAGATATAATATACTCCATTTAATAATAAGAGGCAAGGTAGACGGAAGAAGAGGGCCAAGTAAAAGAAGAACATCATGGCTTAAAAACCTGAGGGAATGGTTTAACAGATCCTCTGCATCCCTTTTCCGAGCTGCCGTCAACAAAATTACTATAGCCAATTTGATAGCCAACTCTCGATAATCGAGCACGGCATATGAAGAAGAAGTAATATTTACGTGTGATGGAAACCAAATAGTATTAACCAATACGATGTTGTCTTTTAATTGACGGTAGCGTTTTGAATACTTTGAATTAATGGATTTTGGCAACAGATATTCTTGATAGATAGGATGGCAGATTGTGAATCAGTGCAGATTACAAAGTTTTTGTTTTTGTTGGTTGGACAACCGAGTGGTTTCATCACTATAGTTCGGTTGTGTAGATGCTGCAGTTATATGGAAGACGTTAAGTAGATATAACTTCGTTGATGGTAGTGACAGAAGAACCAACCTACTCTTCAACTTTAGAAGCGTCTATGTACTTAATTTAGTCCCACGAAGATGACTTGAGAACGGGACTAGGAGTTTCTTTTTTGTTATAGGTTGAAAAACTGGTGTTTATAGTGAGCAATGTTATTATTCACCGTGGAGTATTCTTCTTCTTCTTGCGCCGTCTTCTAACGAAGGTTGTCGATCACTTCTTTAAAGGCTTCCCTATCTTTTGCAACTTAAAATGTTTGCATTAAACTGAGCTTAGTCAAATCTCTGATATTCCTCAGTCAAGATTTTTTCTTTGTTCCCAAGCCTTTTTTTCCTTCTACTCTTCTTTGCATCATGACGTGTAGCAGAGAGTAATCATCGTTTGGAAGTATGTGGCCCAGACTCGAAGTTTTTCGTATTCTAATTGTATTCATAAGATTTCTGTCATATCTAATTCGCCTTAGTACTTCTTCGTTTGAGACTTTTGCAGTCCAAGAAATTTTAGAGTACGTCTATATAGGCGTATTTCGAATTACTCCAATCTTTTATGGATTGGACTATCAGAGTTCAAGCTTCTACCCCATAAAGTAGTTGTGACCAAACTAGTGTTGCCCAAAATCGGTCGTGGTCTTGCAGTCTTGGTCTTGTTCTTGCATTTTTACAAGACCAAAACTAAGACCAAGACCGCCTAATTTTAGCAAGACCAAGACTGACCCTGTAATATTTGAGCAAGAACAAGACTAACCCTGCGAGACTCTTGCGTCTTGCAGTTAGAACCTAGTGTCATTTTAGGGGGTATAGTATTTCGGGTATACGCTTAGATGCATAGAGACTCTATGAGACGGAAAAAAATATGTAACAAAAATTTGTAAAAATGGACTTATGCGCATTACGAACAATACCATAAGCATACATAGCGAATCAAAATATCCATTAAAAGAACATTGGACACATTTGATACGTACTCAGAGCTGTATAAAAAATTTTGAATATTTTTTCTTAGCAGACGATTTCTTCGCTCTGAAACTAATTGTCCAGATTTTGATAATAGCCGCCACAACATTTTAAAAATATGTCATCATAGCTTAGCTCATAAAAAATATAATACCACAAATTTTATCTGTCTCAATTATTAGACTAAACTTCGTTTGTGCTGAGTGTGCGATATCAGGTACACAAACCAAAATTTGTTGAGAATGCGCGGCGATTTTCGACTAACTATCAAAAAACAGTCTATTTCTATTATATTTTAGCATAATGAATAATAAGTTTGTTTCTTTGATATGCAATTCTTTCGGCTTTTATGACACCGACACATGTCTGTTGTTAATCGCAAAACAGATTATGTTACCTTTTCGGTATGATTATCTTTGATAAATAAATTTAAACTCATCATCCTTTTTAATTGCGCAGCAGTCTGTATTATAATTTGTATTGATATTTTTTTTTATTTAAATAAATGCCAAATTGTATATCTCTTTTATTCCATTTCATATAATGTGAGGGTCGATCAATCTATTTGTAGACAGATAATGTTCTTTGAAATACAGTCAACTTTATGCCATTAATTTGGTTTTTTGTATTTTAACCATGTTTTAGCAGATGTAGGCTTATTAAGAATTTGTTTATTAAAAAACAAACTGACTCAGCACAGTTAGTTAAAGCATAGGCACGGACCCTTAAGATCGTGGGTTCACCCCTTAAACAATGTCAGTTTAGAAATTAATTAATTTTATTGGTCATTACTATGGCTATGTTAATTCAAGATTAAAATGTACCTACCTTGTTACATTGTACAGATCCTAAAGGTGCCGGTAGGGGATGGCGTCAATGCGTAATGTTATAGTCGATGTAAAGAGAGAATGTATTCGAAATAATAAAATAACAAATAATATAAAATTTGTTATTTCATGATTTCGAATATTTTATTTCTCTTACACCGACTATAATACTGCGAATATACGCCATCCCCCATCGGCACTTTTAGAATCTGTGAACTGTACGTTGTTCTAAGATCTAAAGTAACGCTTAATAAATAAATAGCAATTGGCTAATGGTTAACTGCAAGACTTGCAAGACTCTTGCTGCAAGACAAAAACCGAGAGTGCAATACCAAGACCAAGACCAAGACCAGATATATTAGCGCAAGACCAAGACCAAGACTGTCTAAGTCTCGTCTTGATTTTGCATTTGGGCAACACTAGACCAAACATAATATTCGATGAACATCAAGCTGATACCCCTACACAATTTCTTATTTGTAAACATTGTATTTTATAAATCCTTTTCAAGCTATTTCTATTCTGACCTTTATCTCCCCATCTTGAGCTAAAGGTGAGTTTTATAATTGCTCCGAGGTATTTCTACCGGTCGATTATTAGAGTATGATATTGTAATTAACTATTTATATGGGAAATAAGCCACAATTAAATTGAAAAAAATAATTTTATTAAACGTTTCGACGCCCAAATCGGGTGTCGTTGTCAAAATACAAAATACTACTAAATTAAACAAAAATGCTTAGTAAAAAATTCTTCTAATAATTTATTTAATCTGACTTATTTATATCGGCAATTCATAAATATTGGCAATACCAGTTTAAATTCTTCTACTTAAAATTGTATAATATATTATGTCTGAATTGCCGATATAAATGAGTCAGATTAAATAAATTATAAGAAGAATTTTTAGTAACAACATATTTGTATATTGTATTTTGTATTTTATATTTTGACAACGACACCCGATTTGGGCGTCGAAACGTTTAATAAAATTATTTCTTTTAATGGAATTGTGGCTTATTTCCCATCAAAATAGTTAATTATAAAAATGCCACAAGGAAATAACTTCACAACATTCACAACGTCTATACGTTGCATTTTTCCCTATTCTACTTTGCAAAATACATATAGTGTCACAACACTTGCCTATATATTTGACGGACTGTCCGTCAACGTGTTAAACAATTTATTGTTTTTTTGCCAAATTTCAGATATTCAATTCGGAGCTCTATATAATGGTAGGGGAACCCAAGCGTGGATTTTTGCAGTTACTCGAGCGCGTCAGATTATCATATTTATGGGGAGAAACCTGGTACCCTGAAAATGTACCTCTACCATATATTGGCTCTTGACACATGGAAGTTCGTTAAGGGGGGCCCGAAAAAAAAATGTCCTTAAAAATACTCGAAATTGTCAGATTAAGATAAGGTAAGTTAAGTACATGCAAAATAGTGTAGCGTATATTTGAAGAATCTGAGGATTTGAGCGGAGCGTAAGGAAATGGGTGAGTCAAAAAGTTTCACAAAAAAAGCGAGTATTTCGCGAAATGAACGTTAGATCGAACAATAGTACATTCTTTCACGGTTTTTGCTGTAAATTTTAAAGAACCACTTGAATTGACATGAAATTTGGCATATCCATAGCTAACATGTCAAAGAAAAAAAGTTATATGGTGCCGATGTGTGCTTTTAAGCACACATCGGTACACATTTTAAAATATATGTCCAAGATAAGTCCCGAAATTGATAAACTGACTAATTTTAAGCAACTTTTGTTCTATAGAGTTTTTTCACCAAATCAATACTTTTCGAGTTATTTGTAATGGTAGTTGAGCCCAAGCGGGGATTTTTGCAGTTACTCGAGCGCGTCAGATTATTATATGGGGAGAAACCTGGTATACTGCAGATGTATTTCTACCATATATTGGCTCTTAACACAGGGGAGATCGTTAAGGGGGCCCCGAAAAAAAATCTATCCTTAAAAAACTCGAAACTGTCAGATTAAGATAAGGTAAGTTAAGTACATGCAAAAGAGTGTATATTTAAAAAATCTGACGATTTGAGCCGGGCGTAAGGAAATGGGTGAGTCCCAAAATTTTACAAGGCGAAATTAATGACAGGTCGAAAAACTAAAAAATATGTGCTCAATATTTTTTCAAAATCTATCGAATGGTACCAAACACGACTTCTCACGGAAAGGGGTGGGGGTAAATTTAATATTTTAAATACGAATCCCGCGATATTGCGCAAAATGAACATCAGATCGAAAAACTGTAACATATACTTATTCAATATTTTTAACAAATCTATCGGATGGCACCAAACACAACCCCCCACGGGAGTGGGGTTGGGGGTTACTTTAAAATCTTAAATAGGAGCCCCCATTTTTTATTGCAGATTTGGATTCCTTACGTAAAAATAAGTAACTTTTATTCTTAACATTTTTTCGAATTATGGATAGATAGCGTTATAATCTGAAAAAACAGGAAATGAAAACTTAAATTAAAAAATGGCAAGCGCCCACTCAAATGGAAAACTTTACTTAACTTTTTTTGGTTTTAGGACCTACTCTCCACAACCCAATAGGTCCCCAAAGCGCTCGAGTGACTGCACATTTAGCATACTTTTCTCCCCTACCGTAAGTGAATATGTTCATTTTTCAACAAAATAACCACGTTTTTAGACGGTTTTTCGCAAATAACTCAAAACGTAGGCATTTTGTCGAAAAAAATATTCTTACCAAAACTATAGCCTATAAAAAAGTGAAAAAAACGGTGTATATATTAGGTCTCTATAACTAGCAAAAGCAGAGTTATAGCTAATGAAAAATAGGTTCATATTCGAAAAATTCCAAATAGAGTAATTCAATGTGAAATATCCAAAAAATGAAGCATTCTTGGGGAAAACACATTACAACTTTTTTAAAGTGTTTAAAAAAAATCTTTATTTCTGATTTTATAAAAAAAATTCTAGCATCAAATGTAACCAAGTTAAGCTCAAAATAAAGTTGCACCCTTTTGTTTTGGCAAAAAAAAATCAGGAAGGTCACTCCCCAATTAGCAATTTAAATGAAATTAATCGTTACCGCTTCACAGGATACATTATTTATGTTGTGTTTATATGATCTGTAAGTATTATCGACACAAAGTACTTATTTTTGAAAAAATTTAGTTTTAAAATAAAATTTTTAAAAATTTTAATTTTGAAAAAAAGTTTTTTTTTTCAAAATAACTTATAAATTATTAGAGATACCAAAAATCTTAAACAATAAAAAAAGTCGGCTTCACTTTTCTGAATATTTTGTAATTTTTGTTTTTCTGAAGACAAAAATTGGTTAAGATTCGGTGTTTCTAAATTTGCATACACTCGTGATAAGCGACTCGTTCAAGATATTTTAACTACAGCTCTTTCAAAAATAAGGACTTTGAACCGATGAAACTTACAGATCATATGATCAATACATACGCGAGTAAAAAACTAGTGGTAACAATTAAGTTCATTTGAAATGCTAATTAGGGGGTGATTTTCCCGATTACTTACCAAAAAAAAAGGGACCAACTTTATTTTGAGCGTAACTTGTTTACTTTTGATGCTAAATTTTTTTTTAAAAAGACAAAAATAAGCATTTTTTAAACGCTTTAAAAAAGCTATCATGAGTTTTGCCCAAAAAAGTGCTTTGTTTTTTGGTTATGGCACGTTAAAATATTCGATTTGGAATTTGACGAATATGAACCTATTTCCATTAGCTATAACTCTGCTTTTTCTAGGTATAGTGACCTAATGTATACACCATGTTTTTCACTTTTTTATGTGCTACATATATGTTTTTGATAATAATTTTTTTCGACCAAATACTTATTTTTTGAGTTATTTGCGGAAAACCGTCTGAAAACGTAATTATGTTGTAAAAAAATTAACATATTCACTCGCAAATAACTCGAAAAGTATTAACTTGGTGAAAAAACTTTATAGAACAAAAGTTGCTTAGAATTAGTCGTTTTATCCATTTCCGGACTTATTTGGAACATATATTTTTCACCCAAAAATTGGGGTGAAAATCACCCCTAGGGCAAAAGCACACATCGGCACAATATCACTTTTTTTCTTTGACTTGTTAGCTATGTGTATGCCAAATTTCCTGTCAATCCAAGCAGTTCTTTAAAATTTAGAGGTTTTGCAATATTTTACCTTTAAAGAACGTACTACAACTAAAACATACGTCTTCAATATTTTTCAAAAGTCTATCGAATGGTACTAAACCTGACCCCCCGCGGCTAGGGGGGGGGTAAATTTAAAATTTTAAATACAAACCCCGCGATATTTTGTAAAATAAACATCAGATCGAAAAACTGCAAAATACACTTTCAAAATGTTTTTGAAAAATCTATCGAATGGTACCAAACACTACCCCCCACGGAAGTGGGGTGGTAGGTTACTTTAAAATCTTAAATGGGACCCCCAAATTTTTATTGCAGATTTGGATTATTTACGTAAAAAGTAAAAATAAGCAAATTTTATTCGAGACATTTTTTCGAATTATGGATAGATGGCGCTATAATCGGAAAAAACCATTGTTTGAAATAAAATTAAAAAATGGAAAGTCCTTACAAAAATGGAAAATTTCACTTTTTTGGTTTTAGGATCTAATAATCACAACCCAATATGTCCCCATAACGCTCGAGTGGCTGCAAATTTAGCATAATTTGCTCCCTTACCATCTACCATAATGAGGCTTTACTGCCGCCAGGGCCGCCAGGGTAATACTACTACTAGAAAAGCTAGTCATTCATTTATTTCTGCTTAAAAAAAACTAAATCGATGATAAATGCTTTAGATTTTCCTTTGAAACTATAGCTATTGTATATTTTAATTTTTTTGTTAATAAATAATAATTACCGGTAATTGCCATAGAATAATGAAATTGTAGTCGACGTGATTTCAATATCGACTGCTCTAAAGAATTCTATGTATATAAATAAAAATGGATGTTTGTGTGTATATCACTTATGGAATCGTAAACTATGCATTTGATCATAATAATATATGAGGAGCAAATGAGCAAATAGCATTAAATCCAGTTTTGGACATTTTTTAATTAAATAGTAAAAAGTACTTGGTTTAGTTTAATATTCATTGTGAACTATTAATTTTAGGCAATTTTCTTTAAATCCAATATAGTGGAGTCAATGAAGGTGGATATGAGTTATTACCTCAGATTTCGTTGAACCTCCATCGATTTTCATAAAAATTGGGGAGTGGTTAAAGGATACCTCAAGAAACAAAGGTGACATAGTGCCAACTTGCGCTTTTTGCATTTTAAGGGTGAAATACACCCCTTTTGAAAAATTATTTTTTAGATTTCTGAAAGTGCAGTCACTGTCAGTTTTCACTTCCTATTTTGTTGAACCTTCATCGATTTTCATGAAAATTGGTAAGTAGTTAGAGGATACCTCAAGAGATAAAAGATATATATATATATATATATCATCAACTTGCGCTTTTGCATTTTAGGGGTGTAATACACCCCTAATTTTTAAATTGTGAAAAATGCATATTTCCGTATTATGGCGCAAGTAATCTCGTTTAATTAAGAAAAATAAATATTTTTTTTATATTTATGTGCATGAATTACATTTGTTTTTAAATTTTTCAAACCTTATAGCAAACAAAAATCCGAAAATTAACAAGTCGAAACTCACGAAAACCTTATTCTTCTATATTTCTAAAAGTGTATTCACTGAATGTTTTCACCCACGATTTCTTTGAACCTTCATCGATTTTCATGAAAATTGTTGATTAGTTAGAGGATACTTCAAAAAACAAAAGTGATATGGCACCAAGTTGCGCTTTCTGCATTTTAGGGGTGAAATCCCCCTTTTTTTTTAATGATAAAAATGCAGATTTCAGCATTCTGGCTCAAGCAATCTCGTTTAATTAAGTAAAATAAATATTTTTTTACATTTATGTGCATGATTTATAATTTTTATTAATTTTTTAAACCTTATAGCAACCAAAAATCAGAAAATTAGCAAATCGACAATCACGAAAAAAATTAATCTTTTATATTTCCAAAAAGCAGTCACTGAAGGTTTTCACCCCTGATTTCGTTGAACCTCCATCAATTTTCATGAAAATTGGTAAGTAGTTAGAGGATACCTCAAGAAACAAAAATGATGTCGTACCAACTTGCACTTTTATCCTGGGGTGGATGTTACCCTTTCTCATTGGTGAACACTATTTTATTAAAAATAACCCCATAATTAGATAGAGGAGTAAATTCTAAGCAAATTTTCTTTTATCAAGTTTATAAATTTTTTATTTAAATAATATTTCATAATTTAATAAAATATTATTGGTACAGTAAATCCTGACAATAACGGCCACTAAAAATAGAAAACAATTGGCCGTTATAGAAATGTAACCGCTAATGCTAGATTTCCTTTTCCACAAATACATAAAATATAATTGAAAATTTATTTATTTTAGTAATTAAAGCAAATCTAATTAAATATAATTCTACAAACAAACGGAACATACTAAAACTAAATTCAATTTACTACAATATAAAACAATATCTATAGGAAAAAACAACTACAAGAAAAACAGAATTTTTGTTTGTTTTATATTTTTTTAGATAAACGAAACATACTAAAACTAATTTAATATAGGTAATACATAATATAAAACAACATACTATAGCTACTACGAAAAATACGCTTATCACTAAAGTATCGTCGTGCTTCCATGCTATATTCAACAAAACCAACTTGGTAGGGCCTTTAATTAGATATCGCAAATCACTTTGGCTGATTTTGTCTGCATATACATTATCTTTGAGGAATCCCTTTTTTTGTGAGACTGGATATAGGACATTTCTCAAGTATGAATTCACATTCATGGTATATCGTTGCTATACAGGGATAATAATCTGTGCAATGTTATGGTACAGGCTACGTTAAATATGAAGTAAATGTGGAAGATATACACTGGTTATTCATTTCAATTTAATTTGATTGTTTTTTAATCGTTTACAATATTTAAAATAATTAAAGACATAAAGTTAGGGATTTCAAAAATAAATTCAGTTCTCACTGGCAGGGTGGGAAATAATAAAGTGACATACAATAGCATTTCATTACAATGCTCATTACAGGCATTACAGGCTGCTCCGTTTGAGAAAACTCATACTCTCAAACTTTGAGAAAACACTCATTCAGTTTCGACCAACCCTGTATTAGCTAAAATTAAACGTTTTGCTAGATTAATAATTTCTAACAATAATAGATTATACTAAAAATCACTTGCATATAAATTGATTTTCTGATGTCAAATCACTACAATTATACTATATTGCTATGAAATTTAAAAATAAAAACGTAATTATCTTTTAAACTACTTCGTATAACATCACAAAACCTGATATTTTAAGAAATAAAACATAGAGGAGAATCCAAAAATGTGAAAATATACAGGGTGTTCCAGTAAACAAAAGATAATTTTGTTTCACCCTGTCAATATGGGTGGCCCTGTATATTTGGAAATGTATTTAAATTCTGATATTATCTATGCCCCAATCTCACCTAAATAAACTTTTTTCGTATCTCCTACAACAAACGACTAATTGGACTTCCCACAACCTGTATACATACAAAATCTCCGCTATAAAATTTTTTCGAAGAAAATGTTATTGGTTTTTTTAAAATAACTCCGTTAAATTTTGAAATATGAGATTTATCCAAAAACCATTACAAAGCTAAATAAAAGTTCTATAACAATGTGTTAAAAATAACTTTCTAAATCCTTTATTTTTTTTAATACAAGGTGAAAGAGCCCCGGTTACATGGTTCTCGCAGTAAAATTTAGGTTTTAAATGTTTCTATCTCGGTTATTTTTTGTCGTAAAAAAATATTAAAAAAAGAGAAAGCTTAAGTAAAGTTAGAACTAAAATTTTGTTCTCTACCATTTTTTAAGTATATCGAGTATTTTTGGAGTTATTATCAAAAGAAAATGAAATTCACGAAAATTTGAAAAATTCTAATTTTTTTAATCGTAGTTTTTTTCAAAAATATGCATTCTAAACCGGTCACAAAGTTGTTGAAGTTATTACTCATGTTAGAATAAATAAAGTTTTAAATGGGTTACTATAAATTTTAATTTTTGTGGAAATGACGTATGTTTAATTTTTCATTCTTCCCTAAAAAATCTGAAAGGGTCCTCTTATTTCCATCATAACTTGCTTAATTTTGATGCTATCGACTTCTTATATAGCTTTTTGATAGTTACCTTTAAGTAGTTTATTAAAATGTTTAATATCTATATTGAACAAAGTGCATCGTTTTCCTGTTATTTAAGATTGAATACTAAGATTTGAGTACTCGCGGAAAAAAAATATACATTCAATTGCATATAACTCACTTTGTATATGTAATAAAGGATTTTTCGAGTAAGGAGCTTATTTATTTTTATATTTTCTTCGATTTTGGTAATAACAACTTTTTTGAAGAAACTTATGGTTTTTGAGTTATTTATGAAAAACTGCTTTAAAACATGGATTTTTTTCAGGAAAAATCAAAACTTTTGATCTTTAATAACTCAAAAACTATTGATTTATTGAAATAACTTTATATAGCAAATTTTACTTATAATTTGTCCCTCTATCGATTAGTGGTATTATTTTTAATAAAATAATTTCCACCCCCGAGAAGGGGTGGCATCCCCCCCCCCCCAGGGTAAAAGCGCAAGTTGGCACCATGTCACCTTTGTTTCTTGAGGCATCCTCTACATACTTACCAATTTTCATGAAAATCGATGGAGGTTCAACGAAATCGGAGGTGAAGACCTTCATTGACTCCACTAATATATTATATTGCTATATTAATTATTCAAAATTAAACAAAAATGCATTAAATCCCATTTAGAGACCAAGCAAACTAACGTCAATCCATCATGTTTAACCAAACTGCAATAAATCCTTGAACAAATATTTATTGGGAAGGAGAAGAAGAACACCTTAAATGGTATAAGGACATTCTAGAAAACCGAGAAGGTGATATTGATAATGCAGGTGATGAAATTTAAAAGGAATGCGACTGTCTGGAAAATGATATAGGTCTACATATTTGAGAAGCTTTGTTTTATAAATCAATAGTGTTTTCATAAATTGGTGTTTTATTTTCGACACTTAGGTATTTGTTTATTTGGCAACAAGACATAAATTCCACCAACAGTTCAGAAAAACGATATAAATCCATTCATATGGAGAAAAATGCTATAAATCTACACAACGGTTAAGCAAACTGAGATAAATCCAACAAAATGAAAGCTTTAAAAATTGAAAACTCCGAAATTGATCACAAAACTCCAACTTACTCTCAAAAATAACGTTAGTAATAAATTTCTATAGTCAATAAAATATTTACTTTTAACTAGGTTTAATTCAATCAGTTTTTGTCGATAACTCGAAATCATATATTTTGAATTTAATGCGTTTTGCTCAGTTGCTCCTCATAATATGATGACATGTAGCAAAGTTGTTGAGCATAAGCCCACGAAGGTTGTATGTATCGTTTTCGAAATGAATTTCGGCCGCTGCCGGCGTTGTCGATAATCGACGAAATTAATTAATTAAATGATAATGCAGTCACTGAAGGTTTTCACCTCCGATTTCGTTAAACCTCCATTGATTTTTATGAAAATTGGTTAGCAGTTAGAGGATACCTCATGGAATAAAGGTGACATCATGCCAACTTGCGCTTTTGCCCTAGGGGTGGATGCCACCCCTTTTCGGTAGTGAAAATTATTTTATTAAAAATATTACCATTAATCGATAGAGGGACAAATTCTAAGCAAAAATTTGTTATACATAGTCATTAATATAAATCAATAATTTTTGAGTTAATAAAGATCAAAGATTTTTTTTCCTAAAAAAATGCTTGTTTTGAGCTGTTTTTCACGTATAACTCAAAAACTATGAGCTTTTACAAAAAAGTTATGATTATCAAAGTTGCAGAAAATAAAAAATTGAATATACTCTTCACTTAAAGAACCAAACTAATGTTATTTAAAAATGAGTTATTGGTAATGGAATGTATATTTTGTTCGACGAGTACTCAAACCTAAGTATCCAAGCTTAAATAACGGGAAAACGATGCATTTTATAAAATATACCAGCTAAAGACTTGTCAAAGTACTTCAGAATACTATATATAAATATCAAATGAGCTCCAGAAGAAGTTGATAGCATCAAAATTAAGCAAGTTATGATAAAAATAAGAGAACTCTTTCGAATTTTTTAAGAAGAAGTGAAAAATTAAACATACGCAATTTCTACAAAAATTAAAATTTATAGTAATCCTTACAAGAATTTCTTTGTACTAGTATAAGTAATGATTTCAACAATTTTTACCGGTTTAGAATGCATATTTCCGAAAAAAAAGGTATAATTTAAAAAAATTTGAATTTTTAAAATTATCGTCATTTTTATTTTCATTTGATAATAACTCCAAAATTCTCAATATATGTGAAAAATGGTATACAATCAAATTTTAGTTTTTTCTGTATCAAATATTCTACTTTTTTACTATTTCTGTAGGGTGAAAATAACCGAGATAGAAACGTTTAAAGCTTAAATTTTGCTGCA
Source organism: Diabrotica virgifera virgifera (assembly GCF_917563875.1). NCBI lineage: Eukaryota > Metazoa > Arthropoda > Insecta > Coleoptera > Chrysomelidae > Diabrotica > Diabrotica virgifera. Next base: position 134,300,929 of record NC_065446.1, read on the forward strand.
ACAACCATGTAACCGTGGCCATTTAACTTTTGATTTTTAAAAAAGTAAGGAGTTTTAAAGATTTAATTCACCGCATTTTAATAGCCTTTGGAATTATCTTTCAAATTGTTTTGAGGAGAATTTGCTGCATTAAAAATTAACGGAGTTATTTAAAAAAAGACGATAACATTTTTTGGAAATTTTTTTAAAAGATTGAGCCAAAAGTTTGAAGCATTTTTGGAGCATAAATTTTAATGCTATCAGCTTGTTCGGTATCTCATTTGATAGATATTTTTAAGTACTTTCACAAATGTAGGATAAGTTTATGTTATAAAATGCATCATTTTCCCGTAATTTAAGCTTGAATACTTAGATTTGGGTACTGGCCGAAGAAAACATACATTTAATTACCTAAAACTCACTTTTAGTCAGCATTAAAAGGTTTTTTTAGTAATGAGTTTATTTCATTTTTTGTTAGCTTCAATTTTGATGATAATAACTTTTTTTATAAAAACTTATATTTTTTGAGTTATTTATGATAAATCGGTTAAAAGCATGCATTCTTCTCACGAAAAATTAAAATTTTTGATCTTTATTAACTCAGAATATTTTGATTTTTTTAAATAACTTTATACAACAAATTTTGCTTAGAATTTGTCCTCCTATCTAATTATGGGGATATTTTTTATAAAATAATTTTAACACCCGAGAATAATAGCTCATAATATCCAGCTTCAGCACTAAAATACGGTTTATTTGATCCACGATAAATACAGTCCACACACATTTTATACATATTTACTTACTTACTGAATCCAGAACTCGTCTACCTTTCGGTGTGAGTTGTTACGGAGTTAGGTTCTCCATCGTTTTCTTCCACATTTCCTTCCATTTCCTTCTATCCATGGCCAATGCTTTTGTTTCCTCCCATTTTATTCCTCTTTTGACGGCGGCTTCCCTCACTTCTTCTGTCCACGTCTTTCTTGGTCGCCCTCTCTTCTTTCTTACCACATCTCTCGCTTCATATACCTGTCTTACTATTTTTTCTTCTCCTCTTCTCGGAACATATCCGAGCCATCTAAGTTTTCCTTGTTCGATTGTTATTGTAACTGGGTGTATTTTTAGATTTTGTCTAAAGGTTTGATTTCTAATTTTATCTTTCCTTGTTTTTCCCTAGATTGTTCTCAAAAATCTCATTTCTGTGCTTATTAGTCTATTCTTTTGCCTTTTTGTTAATGCCCAAGATTCACAGGCATAGGTTAGAGTGGGTTTCACAATCTTTTTTACTATTTCGGATTTTATGTTCTTAGGTATTTCTTTCTTTTTTAAAAAGTTACTCTTAATACTATTGTACAGCTTACCAGTCTTTCCAATTCTTTCATTTATCTCATCTTCTAATTTTCCATTCCGGCTTATGATTACCCCCAAATACTTATATCTGTCTACCTGTTCAAATTGCTTGCCATCTACTTCTATTTTGTGTTTTCCGCTTTGTCTTCCAGTTATCATTGTTTTTGATTTTTCTTTGTTTATTTTCATGTTTCTGATTTTTAGCTCTTCATTCAATATGTTTATATTTATTTTCTTGTAATTGTTTTTCTGACTCCCCAATGATCACCAGGTCGTCTGCGTAGCATATTTCTCTCATTTGTATCATTCTCAACTTCCAATATCCTACATTATATTTTCTCCATTTGTGTTTGCAGTTTTTTATTACGTCATCTAGTACTAGGTTAAAGAGTAGTGGACTCAGGACACAACCCTGTCTTAATCCAATGTTGCTGTCGAATACTTTTGATTTTTCATTTCTTGTTCTTACATAGCTTTTCGTTTTTTCATATAAACTCTGGATGCATCCTATTAGACTTTGTTCAATTTTTCTCTTCTCTAGTATTTTCCAAATATCTTTTTTTTTAATTCTGTCGAAAGCTTTTTCTATATCTATGAAACATGCATGTATTCCTTTTTCTGTTTTAAGAGCTTTTTCTCTTATTTGTCTGATTATGAAAATCTGATCATTCGTCCCTCTTTCTTTTCTGAAACCACACTGGCTCTCCTCAAAGGTGTTCTCTAGTTTTTCTCTTAGCCTGTTTTCTAGTATACTAGCATAAAGTTTTCCTACTGTGCTTCCTAGTGTTATTCCTCTATAGTTTGAGCATTCTTTGGTATCTCCTTTTTTATACAATGGTGTTATATTGCCTATCTGCCAGTCTAGTGGTACTTTCTTTTCTTTCTTAGCTTGGTTCATGATGTTTAATAATTCTTGTTGTCTTTCTTCATTCATGTATTTGACCATTTCTGCACTTATATCGTCATGTCCTGGTGCTTTTCCCAGCTTGATTTTGTTGATTACATTTGTTAATTCTTTTTGTGTTATATTTTCTATCTGTTCCTGTTGCTCTTGTGGGGTGTGTTGATTTTTGTTTTGTTCTAACTTATTTACTTCTACTTGTTCCACTTCCAAGAGTTCTTCGAAGTATTCTCTCCACCTCTCCATAATCTCATTCTCTTCTGTGAGTATGGTTCCATTCTTATCCTTCACGTTTTTCAATGTATTTGGTTTTGGTTTTCTCATGCTCTTAAATATGTTATAGAACAATTTCTGGTTTTCACCCATTTGCTTCTGTTAATTTATTTCCAAATTCTACCCACGTTCTGTCTTTGTTATTTTTAACCATCTGTTTAGCTTCTTTTCTTTTCTCTTTGTACTTCTCATAGCTTTCTTGCTTTTTGTCTCTTAAGTATTTTTTCCACAGTTGTTCCTTTTCTTGTACTATTTTTTCTAAGTCTTTTGTCCACCATGCCGTGCGTTTTTTGGGGTTTTTACTTATTTTTGTTACTCCACAGCTCTCTTTTGCAGCTACTAATAGACTATGTTTATAATCTTTCCATCTTTCTTCTATATTTTGGTACTTATTTCCTCTTTTCCTATGTTCCTCTAGACATTTCTGGTATCTCTTTTTAACCTCTATTTCTTTCAGTTTGTAGCTTCTGATTTTTTCTTTTATTATTTTTCTCCTTTTGTCATTTTGTATGTCTTTTAGTATTCTAAAGCTCATTTTGACTAGATAGTGGTCACTTCCAATCTCTGCGCTTCTTTTTACCTTAATATTTTTACTGCTTTCCATATCTCGGAGTTAATTAGGAAATAATCAATTATTGATCGCTCGCCTCTACCCCTCTCTTCCCTTGTGTATTTGTGGACGTCTTTGTGTGTAAACTTTGAATTCCCTATTATCAGATCACTTTCGATGCATAAATTTATAGTCCTTGTTCCATTATCGTCTCTCGTCTCTTCTCCCTCTTTTCCTAGCCATTTTTCTATACGCGCATTTTGTTTTCCCACTCTTCCATTCATGTCGCCCATTATTATTCAATTGTTATTCTCTGTCTTGTCCATTATTTCTTGAAGTTTTTCAAAATACTCATTTCTTTCATTCTTGTTTGTATTATCAGTTTGTGCATATGTTATGATATAACTATACTTTTCTTGTTTAATCTTTAGTTGAACTGTTTAAATTCTCTCGTTTGTAAATTGGACATCGATTATGTTCTTCATGCAGGATGGAGTTACAATTACACTCCTGCTTTCGCTGTGCTACTTTGGTCCACTCCTGACCGCCATATATTGTATCCGTCTTTTATTTCTTTCATTCCTGTTCCTTTTTTCTTTGTTTCTGTGACTCCTAATATGTCAATTTTCAGTTTTTTCATTTCTTCGACTATTTCCTCTTCTTTACCATTTATTCCTCTTGTGTTCCAAATACCTATTTCTATCGTTTCGTTATTTATTAGTTCACGCCCTTGCTGTTTTCCTTTAATATTTTTTATTTTATTATCGTTTTTTGTTTTCTTTGTCCTTATTCCTGCCTTTTTCGTCCGCACTATTTCCGTCGCATTTTCGTATATCAGTTTTTTGAATTTTTCATATTTCTGACTTCGAGTTCTCCTTTTTCTTTATTCTATATCCATTCTTCATTTTCTATTATAATTTGTTGATATTTAATCTCTACTTGTTTACCTTTATTCTTCTCTGTTTGTGCCCTTTTTCTTGTGTGGTAGTCTATTTCCCTTTCTTTTGCGGTGAGATCATTGTTAATATAGACTAGATTTCTCTTTTTCTTTCATTTATGTTTATTTTCTATTACTTTCGTTTTTCCTTCTGTATCTAACAATTCCACTAGGCATTTGTTTTCGCTGATTTTCTTAACTTCTTTTATTTCTGGTTCCACTTCTAGTTCATTTCTTACGAAATTCTTTATTTCAGTTTTCATGTCTTTTTAATTTGTGCTTTGTAGACTTATCCCTGTGATTACGACGTTATTTTTCCTTTTATCTTTCTCTAATTGTTCGATGTGTTCATTCAGTTTCAATATTTCTTTCTTTAAGCTTGAGTTTTCTCTTTCCAGTTCCATAATTACTTGCAGGTACTCTGCCTGCCCCTGTCTTATTTCTTTTATGTCCTTTCTCATATCTTCCAGTATTTTCCTTACTTCCTTCATTTCTGAAACTTATTTTATTCAGCAGTCTCCGCGTTAAAAGCTTATTCCCAGGTCCACCCTGCAGAGGCCTAAACTTTTCTCAGAGACTTTTACTGAACTGTGAAGTTATATTAAAAATTTTACCTTAGTCCTTTCTTGTTAATTTTGTTACTTACGTTGTTCACTATAATTATTATTATTTATTCACTATCCTTAAAAATAATACTTATTCACTATACTATAATAATACTATTTATATGACACTATTCCCTAAATAAGTTTTTTAACTAGTTCAATTTATTTAAGTTTGTAAACAATCGATTTATCGTTTTTGTTTCCGATATCAAAATACACTAACTACATTTATTTGACCTCGACAAACGTGATATTTTCCATGATTATACATATTTCTTGGTCAAATTATTTATTTCCAAGGCGCTAAGATGTTCGCCGGGTAAGCTAGTCTAGAATAGAATCATTCAGAAATAAACTCAATTTTTACAAAAGAGAAATTACTTAAATCCACCTATTAGTAATTATTGTCCGTACTAAAGTTCGACGCGCAATAAAAGAAACAAACGAGGAAAGACAAAGAAAACGGTCCTGATAATCTATCAATTTATTTTATTTATTAACCAAAAAACCAATCGTCAAAGGATATAATTTTCGAAAAACTTCATATTAGTGTTCCGAACATGGAACTATTGTCCTCATTAGTCATATTCTCCTTTTTTTTTCAGTAAAGTTCCACCCTAACAAATGATTTTGTTCTTAGTAAATATCTAATCATAAAAGCTTAGTAGTCCATTGACTGACGGTTTTTGGTGAAAATTTTAAAAAACCGCTGGGATTGTTATGCAATTTGGCATACACATAGCTAACATGTCATGTAAAAGAAAAAAAGTGATATTGTGCCGATGTTGTGCTGTTCCCGGGGGTGATTTCACCTCTTCTGGGAGTGAAAAAATTACTTTCAAAGTAAGTCTGGAAATGGATACACTGACTTATTCTTAGCAACTTTTTTTCTATGGAGATTTTTTAATAAGTCAATACTTTTCAGGTTATTTGCGAGTTAATGTGTTCATTTTTTTAACAAAAAAATACGATTTTAAGCTCAGAACAAAGTAAGTATTTTATAGAAAAAAAAAACATTCTTAGCAAAAATTTAGATTTCAAAAAAGTGAAAAAATGGTGTCTGTAAAAAGTTTCTAGATACAGTAAAATCAGAGTTGTAGCTAATGAAAACTAGGTTCATGTTCGTCCCCATCTGTAATTCGTCATGTTTCTCCCCATGTAATAATCTGAAGCGCTCGAGTAACTGCAAAAATCCCCGCTTGGACTCCACTACCAAAAGGAATTTATTAACAATTAACGTTAAAAAGATTAGTAGGAATATGTTGCTTTAATAATTACAAATAAAATATTTATATTTGTATAACGGACTTTATCGTTTTACGTAGGGATGGCGGTTTTTGACAAAACACCGGTTTTCGGTTATACCGGTTTTTTTTGCTTACGGTTTAACCTGGCGGTTATAACCGGCCAAAAAACCGGTTTTTGGAAAAACCGGTTTTCGGTTTTTTTCATCCAATAGGTTACAAAGTTACATTACAATACACTTTAGTTTGCGATACTCCATTCGACTCGATATCAATATGATCAAAATAAGTACTATCGAAAGAACATGTATTACTTTTAACACGTTTGTATATTTGTAGAATAGGTACATTTTAACTCATTTAATAATTCCTGTATGTGTGTATCGTTTTGAAAACGTAGCGAAATTCTTGGAGATTCGTATTCGTAATCAGTAATTCGATATTCATAGACAGAGCATTATTTCTGGTAATCAGAAAAAGCCATTCACCCACTTTCAATGTCAAGAGTGAATAGAGTGTGAAAAATAGATGATGTTTGCGTCTAATTCAACCAGATCATTTCTTATGTAAATATTATAATCACAAATAACTTTTCAAGGAAATAATATAATAAAACTTAATAATTGTTTCTGGCTGATGTGAGATTGGAATTTGATATGGTTTTGTTTGGAATAATTACTTGAGAATAATAATTATGATTTGGATCCAAAATAATACCTAACCTAATCCTAATCACCAAAAAAACCTAATAACCGGTTTTTACTTTAAAAAGAAAAAACCGGTTATAACCGGGACGAAAAAACAACCGGTAAAACCGGTTATTGCGAAGTCAAAAACTGGTTTTAGGTTTAAACCGGTAGGTTTTTCCCATCCCTAGTTTTACGTTGACGATTCAAATATCCTTATTTAAAAGGACATCGCACACATCTTATGGAAAATATAATGTCACTCAAATTCAATAAAATTTATACGAATAAATTCGTTTTAAATTAACGGTCAAATCTTATCATTGCGCCAACTCTTAATTATGATTCATTACGGCGCAAATTGCAATTAAAATTTATCGAAATCACATTTTTGGAGTCAGTAAAACTGTCAGTTACAATCACTATTGCTCTGGGTGCTATTCAAAAGAGCTTAAACCCCGCTGGGCCTAAGCGGATTAGTGAAACTAATCCGCTGATTTATGGAGTACCGACAATTTGGGTATTATAAAATATTTTTTCTCTCTCTAACTTATGTACGTATCCATTTGATTTCAGATTTATTTATATCAATTTCTGCTCTTATTATTGAAAATATGGAGTTGGTGCAATGATAAGATTTGGCCGTTAATTTAAAACGAATCTATTCGTATAAATTTTATTGAATTTGAGTGACACTATATTTTCCATAAGATGTGTGCGATGTCCTTTGCTACTTCATAAGTAATTAAATTTTTCGCATTACTGACAAAAATATTAGTTACATTTGTTTGTCTTACAAACAAATAACAAATGTAACCAAATACAATCAAATACAACAAATGCCTTACTGAAAAGTCAAAACAAATTATGTCCTAGAACTCAAAAAGAAGAGAAGATCAGCCAAAACACCAGGCAACTAATACAGAAAAGAAGAAAAATGAGAAGCGAGACGGAAACTAAAGCTAACGAACTACAAAAATTAAATAAAAAAATATCCAAAGCTGTTAGACCAGACATTCGAATATACAACCAAGAACAAATCGGACATACCATTGCGAACAATAGAAGTATGAAAGTATTGCAAAGAAGACTAAGAACGGGGAAAAGGCAGATAATAAAGATTAAATATAGAAATGGTCATCTTACAACAAACAGAAGGGAAACCCTTAAAATAGTTGAAGACTTCTACAAATTGCTGTACAAAAAGCCCACACAAAGTAAAGAGCACAAAAGATCAGGTCCCAGAAATATTAACAAGGAAAAAGGGAATAATTGTCAACCAAGGATCTGAACTACTACCGGAAATCACAATAGACGAAATAAAATTAGCCCTAAGAAAAGCTAAAATAACAAATATCCAGGCGAAGATTGTGTAGAACATGTGCCTTTTAGACAGTATATACCCGACAAATGGCACAATGCTGAGGTAATTCTAATGTACAAAACAGTAGATCCCCATGAATTAGAAAACTACAGAACTATAAGCCTTCTTAGTCACCTATACAAACTCCTTACAAGAATAATAATGAATCGTCTTGAGAAAAAACTTGATTTCTACCAGCCAATAGAGGAAGCGGGATTTCGTACCGGATTTGGAACAAATGATCGCATACAGAGCAATGAAACGGTAATAGAAAAGTCTATCGAATACAATCGACCACTCGTTCTGGCTTTTGTAGATTTCCATAAAGCTTTTGACACGGTAAAATTTGACAAAATCCTGGAAGTACTACAAGCATGCCGCATTGACTACCGATACACAAGGTTAATTTAAAATACATACAAGAACGCAACTATGTCGGTAAAACTACATAAAAACACGGATGATATTCCAATCGGCAGAGGAGTCCGACAGGACGATACCTTATCGCCTAAACTGTTTACCGCAGTACTAGAATATGCTTGTAAAAAACTTAACTGGGAAGAGAGAGGCCTGAACATTGACGGCACAGTATAAAGAGGGACAGTAAAACCTCTTACATGTCGGCACTTTGATCTCAAGAACTAATACCGGCATTACGCAATTGCTAATTCACCAGTGGTGGATGCGGGTTTTCCCTGTTAAAACCCGTACGTTTCTATGCGACTAGCAATGCGAGAGTGGGGCAAAAGCGACTGGGAACATTGCGCGGTCGCCATGCGCGACTAAAGATTTTACTTCCAATTTTTCGGAGAGTGGTTCTATTGTCACTCTTTATAGTGTGTTGACGGTAGAAGATTAACAAATTAGAAATTTGCAGACGACATAGTATTGTTCTCTGACAACCTCAAGGAGATATGTACAATACTACATGAATTTCAGTTAGTGTGGGCCAGTGTAGGTGTTAAATAAACATCTCCAAAACAAAATCACTCTATAAACCCCACTGCACTTGATACAGCGTATGACATATATTTGCTATTCGTTAGGATATATTTAAGGTGATACAGTAGCGATCAACAGGTAGCCAAAACGCGTTCCAAGATTGCGGCTATAATTTTGAATATTTTTTCGAGATATTTGGCACACGTATTCGTAATATAATAAAAAATGGCGTTACAGAGCCTAATTTGAAAAATATATTAATATGTGGAAATTACTCTGTAATTAAATACAATATTTAAAAAACGAGCCTGTACCGCCATTAAGAAGAACAAAAAAATACACTTTCTTCAAATAAACTTTTTTATCCGATGCCTAAATTTTGTGTCATTTTGGAACTACTAATGAAATAAAAAATTTTATTAGTTCCAAAATGACACAAAATCTAGGCATCGGATAAAAAAGTTTATTTGAAGAAAGTGTATTTTTTTGTTCTTCTTAATGGCGGTACAGGCTCGTTTTTTTAATATCGTATTTAATTACAGAGTAATTTCCACATATTAATATATTTTTCAAATTAGGCTTTGTACCGCCATTCCTTATTATATTACGAATACGTGTGCCAAATATCTCGAAAAAATATTCAAAATTACAGCCGCAATCTTGGAACGCGTTTTCGCTACCTGTTGATCGCTACTGTTTCCTCTTAAGGGTATTTCAAACTTTAAATAATATGTGTGTATTTTCAGAAGAGTTAGTTATGATCTGTTTGATTTTTTCGTATAAAGTAAAGTTATGATATGGTAATGACCTGTAGATGAGAGAAACAGAAGGAACCTGACGTAAAGCAGAGTTTTGAAATAATAGAAACTATTTTACAGACAAAGTATTTACTTCTCTGTAAGTTTTTTATAATCATAGGGGAGCCCAAGCGGGGATTTTTGCAGTTACTAGAGCGCGTCAGATTATTACATGGGGAGAAACCTTGTACCCTGAAAATGTACCTCTACCATATATTAGCTCTTAATGCAGGGGAGTTCCTTAAGTGGGCCGAAAAAAAAATCTATCCTTAGAAAAACTTGAAATCGTCAGATTAAGATAAGGTAAGTTAAGTACATGCAAAACAGTGTATATTTAAAAAATCTGACGATTTGACCGGGGGCAAGGAAATGGGTGAGTCCCAAAATTTCACAAGAAAATATTTCGCGGACTGGATGACAGATCCAAAAACTAAAAAATACGTACTCAATATTTTTCAAAAATCTAGAGAATGATACCAAACACGACTTCCCACGAAGAGGGGGGGGGGTAAATTTAATATTTTAAATACGAATCCTGCGATATTTCGCGAAATGAACATCAGATCGAAAAACTGAAAAAGAGACTTATTCAATATTTTTGAAAAAACTATCGAATGACACCTAACACAATCCCCCACGGAGGTGAGGTGGGTGGTTTCTTTAAAATCTTAAATGGGAGCCCCATTTTTTATTGCAGATTTGGATTCTTTACGTAAAAATAAGTAACTTTTATCCGAGACATTTTTTTCGAATTATGGATAGATGGCGCTATAATCTAAAAAAACGATTGTTGGAAATGAAAAAAAAAATAAAATGGACAAGTACCCACTAAAATGGAAGACTTAACTAAACTTTTTTTGGTTTTAAGACTTACTCTTTACAATCGAATAGGTCCCCAAAGCGCTCGAGTGACTGCACATTTAGCATACTTTGCTCCCATACCATAACTACGGTATATAGCTCAGAGGAAAATGGAAAGGTCAATGCTGGGTATATTGTTTCGTGACCGAGTTAGAAATGAAGACTTAAGACGAAGAACAGGAGTTACCCATGCAATTTCCCGGATTGCCACACTGAAATGAAATTGGGACACATCGCCCGAATCAGTAATGAAAGTTGGACGAAGAGATTATTTGAGTGGAGGCCGAGATTAGACAAGAGAAATAAAGGACGACTCCCTACTCGTTGTACTGAAGATCTCAAAAAAATGTCAAGAAATTGGATGCAATTTCAATGTCTTTGGGTGCTCAAAACAGAGCACAATGAACACAAGTGAGCAATATGTCCAGCAGTGGACACAAAAGGCTGGGTGACTGTGATGATGATGATTGGTTACTTTATTAGGAAAAAATTTTTAAAAATTGAGTGGAGTGACTAGACTTTGGATTCCAGGTCGCATTGCGACGGAAAAAATCACTAGTGGTATTATAATTTCGATGAAACAAACAAATACTTATTTATTCTTTCCTAAATAAACAAAACCCTTTAATCAAATCTCAATTAAAGTTTTCCTCTAATGTATTTTCTTTACGCTAACTGACGTTGTCTGGTAAATAATCTCATCTCTGTTTACACAGTGCAGAATAATCGGTTTGTTCGACAATCGGGGAATTCGATAATACCCTCTTGCAGAAGTTCACAATTAAATCCAAGAAGTGATAGTCTTGGTTGCTTTGAAATCAAGTTCACTTTAATTCAAAGCCAGATATTACAACGCTTACAGGAACGTAATGAAACCATTGAGGGAGAAGTACGTATTAACATAACGTCATTGAAAATTCATGTAGATACTATAACATACAGGTAGGCAGTGCTGTTTTTGTAAAAATGTAGGTTTCACTACGCAATGTTCCAGAGCGTCTGGGGTCTGTTCATAAGGGGGTCCGCCCCGGGAAAAGGTTTTAAATTTAGCCGTAATAAGGGTGTTTTAAAGCTGTTTGGGAGCAAGGAAAAAATTCAGGAATTTGTCTGTGATTTGGTTTTTTATTTTATTTTTTGTCCCCAGAGGTACCAGTATGGCGTACCGGCGCGTACCGTCACAAAAACAGCGTAGGTATATTACAGATACTGATATATCACATTCTGTCACCAAAGATGGAACACAGGTAACTATATTTCCTTACGCTGTACATTATTTATTATATATTATTATTACTGTACCTTACCTTACGGTACATTCGATATCTTCTAAATTACATATTTGTAACTGTAAATATGAAGTACAATATTTTATAGGGGAGTGCAATTAGAACGAAAATATGCATTGTTTCGGAAAAATTCAAACAAGCTTATATTTTTCTAAAACATATTTTTGTTAGTTTATATAAATGTTAAGGCCATTCCTTCTAAAACATAACGGTGAATATCCTCTCTCTCAAAAATTTCTTTCTACACGTAAACGTTTACGTGCAGAAAGCCCAGATCAAAAATTCTGTTCACCTGTTATCGAGCCGATAGACAAACCGGACACCCCCTGGGTGGCAGTTAAGAAGTTAAACAATAAAACGATTAACTTGTGGTCATTCTTTTCTTCAGTGGGATTATGGGTAGGTAATTAGAATGTACATTGTAAATTATTGTAGAAACGTGCAAAGTTATATTTTCGAGAACAATATTAATTTAGATTTCAAATTTTTAAATAAAACAAAATTAGATAGGTACAGCGTACAGCATGATATTTTTAGGTCACGGTATTGCTGAGTTGGGTTTTTTTTTTAAATATAATGTCTTATAAGTATTTTCTTTTGTTTTTAGGTCATTTTTTTTAAGGACAAATTGGCTGTCTTAATTTAAACGTTGATTAAGGCTTGGAAATGTAATACATTTTTGTGAAATGTTGAGAATGTGGCGACACGATACTCTTGCCTCTTGACATATCCTAGACATATAAGTCTTTGTGACTTTATTATTTTAACTATATAGGATCTGGTTGGTTATATAATTCTTTCAATTCTTGGTTGGTTCTCACTGTCTAAAGTTCTCTGGTGCCATCCTTAACTGCTACATATATTCCTCTAAGAATTCTTCTTTTTGCGATTTTTAAGTTTTGTTATTGTCCATGTTTCACAGGCATTCGTCATTTAGGTCTTATTACAGAATGGTAGATGCTTATTTTCGTACAACTGGATACATAATCTAATTTCAATATTTTTTTGTAACGCAAACCAACAACGATTGGCACTTTGTATTTTGTTGTTAATCATTGTTTATGAGTAATGTTATTATCAGATGTGATCGTAGCTCCCAAATGTTTAAACTGATGAACCCTTTCCTTTCAAAGTTGTTCTGGTGCATTGTAACGTTTTGCCCTATTCTGTCTCGCTGCCCCGTTCATATTTTGTTTTATCCTCATTTATTCCTCGGATTGTTTTGCGGAATTTCTCAGTCTAATAAAGTCTTCCTCGACACTGATCGTTGTATTTCCTACTACTATATCTATATAATCGCCTAATCGGTGAAAGCTAGTATAATGCGAAGCACTTTTGTTATAGGTATATAATGTGAGGATAATGTAATATAATGCGAGGAGTGTTTCTGTGCTCGTTTTCCTCATAATACGCTCCAAAGCGATACTGAAGAGAAGTGAGGATAAGGTATCTCCCTGTTTGAGACTACCGTTGATTGTAAAGAATGTCGACTATTTTCCTTCAATTATACAGCACTCATAACTCCCTCTACATATATATGCTTTTGTGATATTTATCAATTTCTATGGTACTCCTAGTTCTACCATGGCATTCCACAGTTCCACTCGTATACTACTATCATATGCCTGCTTAAAATCTATAAAAAGCTGGTGTAGTGTCTTGATGCATTCCCAGTATTTATCCATTAACTGCCTAGAGGTATAGCACAAACTATACCTCTATAGTTTGTGCAATCCATCTCATCATTTATCACCTTTTTGTGTATCGGAATGATAACACTCTCCTTCCAGGAGGTTGGTAATTGATTTTCTTTCCAGTTTGGCAAATCAGCTTACGAAAGGCATGTGTGTCTCCTCTATTTTTCAAACATTCTGCAGATACAGTGTTGGTTCCTGCGCTTTGTGGTTTTTATGTTTATGGATAGCTCTAGAGTCTTCTTCGACTGTAGATTCTTCTACTATGGGTTCTGCCGTAGAATAGACACATTCCTTTCAGGTTCCAGCTGACATGCTCCCAAAATTATGTCTATGAAGCATAGCCTATAGTAATTATGATTAAAATTAATTTGAAACCTCTGCCTACATAACTGCTGGGCGAATTGAAACGGATAATGAATTTAGGAACATGAAATATACATGAAATCAATAACAAACATGAACTGATAGTTAAAGATATGGAAAATGTAAAATTAAATATAATATATTAAATATATGTTAAAGACTAAGTTTTCACTCTAATCTAATGGCATATAAAACAACATAATGTTACTCTACATCCCACCAGAATGAAAACATATGAAATATATGTTCTCACGGAAACAGAAAACTGCTAAGCAAGGTGATTACATTGAATCAATAGACGACGAACTGAACTCTTTATATGTGGCACCAAAAAACTAATTCGACTGATTACAAAGATTGTTAATATGTGTATAAATGGATACCCCGTTCCCAGCTAATTGAAAGCGGCATAAATTTCCTCAATGTACAAAACAAAGAAAAGCAATAAAAAGCTATAAGATGCCTTTCTCTGGAACAAGAAATTAACAGAAAAGATATAATTTAATATCTATGAAACTGGTAAAAAGCATGCTTTTATACGATTGTGAAATGAGGCGATTAACAGAGAGAAATATAAGAAAGACAGAAGCCGCGGAAATGGATGTAATAAGGCGAACGCTAAGTACTTCGCTAACCTCTGGAAATTAACACAGAAAAAACAAAAATAATGACTCAGAGGAGAAGAAATATAATCCCACAAAACATTATACATAAAGATGACATTGAAACGGTTGAAAAGTTTACATACCTGGGAGTAGAAATTGAATATATGCCGACGGATCAGAAGATGGAGAAATACGGAAGAGAATAACGCAGGCAAACAGAGCTTATTTTGCCCTCTCCCATATATTTCGGTCTAAAAGTGTCCACCGAAATACAAGGATGAGAATCTATAAAACCTTAATTCGACCAATAACATGCTATGGAAGTGAAACCTGGGTCCTGAAAGAAACATCCAAAAACAAGCTCGACACATTCGAAAGGAAAGTACTGAGGAGGACACTAGGACCTGTGAGGAAAAATGGAATCTTCAGAAGTAGATACAACAACGAGCTTTCTCAACTTTATAAGGAAACACCCCTGTCAGACTTCATTAGAATACAAAGATTGCAATGGGCCGGACATGTGATAAGAATGGGAGAGGATAGGCGACCAAAAAGAGCACAGAATGCTAGAATGCTGGGAAAGAGACCGGTTGGAAAGCCAAGAAAGCGCTGGGAAGACATAGTAAACAGCGACGCACAAGTCCTTTTAGGAGTCCGTGTATGGAGAAGAGCAGCCACAGACAGGCAAGGGTGGAGGCAAAAAATAAAGGAGGCCAGGGCTCAATTTTGGCTGTAGTGCCGTAATTTCGAAAAGGGAGAGGATAAGAAATGAAGAAATTAGAGCACGCATGAGAATACAAGGTACAGTCATGGATGACAGACAACAAAAGCAGCTCAAATGGTTCGGAACTGTCCAACGAATGAAAAACAGTAGACTCCCGAAACAAGTAATTGCATTGTCACCTACAGGAATACAGAAGAGAGAAATACCTAAGAGAACATGGATGAAAAGAATAAGAAACTCAATGAGCTCCAAATCCAAAGAACTTAGAGAAGATCAATGGAACAGCCGAATTGAATGAAAAATGGGATCTGATAACGTCGAAAGACGTTCTAAACGGATTATGCATATCATATTATACATGATAATACATATAATGAAAAAGTTTATACAAGTAACACGTATTAAAGGAATTTGAGTAGCATCATAAGCAAGATCGATAAAATGAAATTACATTTATAAATATAGAATTGTGTAATGTTTCTTTAAGGGGGTGTTTTGAAATAAAAATTATAATAACAATTTTGTCAAAAGTCTAAATAATCTTTGTCCATTCATAAGCACTAATTCGTTTTTGTACCTGTAATAACATTATTGATAATCCTACCGACAGGGTTCCTTTACCTGCTGGCTGGCCGCGGGCTGGATATCGACAACAAGGACAGAATGACGGCCGAAAGAGATACCTTTTAGCAAAACTTTGAGATTTTTAAAAAAGTTTAAACAAAATAGCTGCTTTGTATTACCCTTTATGTTAAAAACAAAAACAGATTCGGAAAGTGGGAAAAATTATCTAGTGCCGTATTTAAATTTAAAATTTTTTACGTTAATTTTAAGCAAAAAAGTTAAAAAAAACATATTGTTTAAACAATTTAATAATTGATAAGCAAATAGTGCACTAGAACTTTTTAATAGCTTTCATATAAAAAAAGAATTGTCTCAATATCTGCCATAGTTTTTGCGTTATTTTGTTTAAACTTTTACATTGGAATTTAGCTATGCTCAGAATCGTGAGGAACAGCCTTAAAGTAAAAAAGTCTACTCGCAGATTTGGCCGCTAATTGTTTATTAATTTTTTAAACAATAACAATTGTTTTGTATTAATAATTTTAATAATATCGTTAAATTCATCATTTTATTTGATCACATATATTTCTGTCTTGTTTTTGATTATACATACTGAATTCGAATATGGCATTGCGATTTGAAAATTCTGAAGCTCTTATACAGTATGTCTGCGTAGCTAGGAATCACATGGAAAACTTTTTTAATGTCACTTTTACGAAAAAAAGTTATTCTTCATAAAATGCTCTGGATAGTCAAAAATCTAAAACTCAACCATCAGATATCAAATTTTATCAATTTTATTCGAGTTTTTTTCAAAAATATGAATTTCGTCAAAGAGTAATGTACCTTTATATTTCAGAATATCAAAAAATGCTATTATGAAAAGTTGTTTGAAATTAAAAACTATGTTTAAATATACAATTACATTATTCTAATCAAAAAATTTGTTTAATTTTTTTCTAAAGTTACAGATACTCATCATCATTTTATTACAATTATGATAACTATTTTATTATCACTTTTACGAAAAAAAGTTATTCTTCATAAAATGCTCTCCCTGGTCTAAAATCTAAGATACAGCCATCAGATATTAAACTTTTTTAATTTTGTACGAGGTATGTTAAAAACATGAATTTTTGTTAAGAGTTAAGTGCCTTTATTATTCACAATATTTTAATTAGAAGGATATAATAATTGAACACTAAAACAAACTTTTTAATTCCAAACAACTTTTTTTATAACAATTTTCGATATTGTGAAATTTTACGATGCTTTACTCTTGAGTGAAATTCATATTTTTTTACATACCTCGTATAAAATTAATTAAACTTGATATTTGATGATCACATCTTAGATTATATAAGATGCAGAGTATTTTATAAAGAATAACTTTTTTTCGTATAACTGATAATAAAAAAGTTATCAATAGGTTCCAATTTACGCAGACATACTGTATAAGAGCTAAAAAAGATTTTTTCGCTGAACATTTATTATTACGTTACTAGTGAATAAGGAACGTGGTTCGCATTGAAAACCTAGCGTTATCTACGCTTCTGTGCAATACGTTTCGTGAGAAACGTTATTGTGTTAACACTGGGCACGAGAGTTTTATGTGTTAGTAGTGTACATGGAATCATCAAGAATAATTTTTAGAGAAGCCTTGGAAGCGCAATGAGGAGTTAGAATCGGGGGAGAAACTATTAACAACATCAGATATGTAGATGATACCGCGATCATGGCTGAATGTATCGAAGATCTTAAATTCCTTATAGATCGAGTCACTAGAGAATGCTCTAATGACGGACTTGGCATAAATACAACAATGACTAATACATGGTTGCACCAACAGATCTTAAGCTTAAGACGTGCTTTAAGCTCAGCTTACAAAACATACGCGTTGAATCATTGTGTCTTAGATAAATTTTCAGTTTGCCACAATGGGTTGCCACTTGAATTGCTTAGATAAGAATCGAAAATTATGGTGCAACGTAAGATTTAAGGTACCTCTATCTATAAACTGAGCTGGGCTAAGCTGGAGCTTAAGATTTGTTGGTGCAACCAGGCATAAGTTACTTATGGTTAGTAAACAAGACGTCGCGTCGGACCTATGCAATTAATTGTCAGTAATAAACCAATAAAAAAAGTTAACCATTTTAAATATCTAGAATGTTGGATAAACGAGGCACTAAATCCGGATGAAGAAATTAAAACTCGTATAGAAATTGCAAGAGGAGCATTTATGAAACTTAGATCTATTCTGAGTAATTCTCGGCTGAATTTTCAACTAAGAATTACGTTCCTAAACTGTTACGTGTATCCTGTATTACAATATGGATATGAAACCTGGATCAGGAAGGTTAACATATTGAACAAATTAGAAGATGTGTCCATATCCTAGAATGCTCAGAATATCTTGGACTTAACGCGCTTCAAACAAAGCAGTCTTAAACAGAGTAGGACAAAGCGAAGGTGACTTAATGAAGATGGTAAAAAGGAGAAAATTTGAATATCTGGGGCGTGGGGCATATAATAAGAGGCGACAGATACAGGATAGTGTAGTTAATATTCAACGGAAAGATCGCAGGGAAAAGTGGAATTGGTAGGAAAAAATATTCATGGCTCCAAAACCTTCGTCAATGGACTGGTTTATCAGCAGATGAATTATTACATGCCGCGCAAGATCGACAATGATATCGGCAAATTGTCATGGAAGCTACCCACGTCTAAAACTTGGGCACGGTACTTAAAGAAGAAGATAGCATCATCATTTGTATTAGAGGCTAATATTACAACTTGCTAAATAATAGCTATTATTTCTTTAGTACATGTTTTGCTGTAAAATTTTTAATTTCAAGCTGAGCAACAAATGCGTCAGAATCATTCCAGAGTACAGGATCACTTTCGTACAATTCTACACATCTAACACATAACGGTAACTCGTTCATTCATAGGCTTTTTTTTAAGGTTGAAGGCACGTGCTTAGTCAAATACAAACCCTCTACGACTGTCTTTAGAGTGTGAAATATTTAGCATGTTTAATGTCTATCGTGGCGTGGTGTAGACCATTGGTGAGACAATCGTGCTGCACGAACATCCGTTTATATTAGTCGTGTAGCATGAGCCAACTGGCCATGCCCTGAAATGGAACTAGGCCGGACACGTCGCCCGAATCAGTGATGGGAGGTGGACAAAGAGATTACTTGAGTGGAGGTCGAGATTAGACAAAAGAAGTAGAGGAAGACCACCTACTCGTTGGACTGACGATCTCAAGAAAATGTCAAAAAATTGGATGCAAAGTGCTCAAAATAAAGTACATTGGACAAAAATGAGGGAATTTACGGAAATAAAAGGCAGATATCGAGCACTGAGTTTATTAAATCTTGCCCAAGTATACTTTCGCTATCTAGAGCATCTTCAGGGGCATTTCGTCAATAAAAAGAAGGTATTATCCTCGAATGTCATCTAATAAAATAGTTTGGTGGCAACTTAAATTAACATATAAATACACACTTAACAAAGGACAAAACAGATAAATTGGAGTGCCTGGTAAGATTCTACATTTTTGCAAGATGGAAGCAGAATGAAGTACTCTAATGAAGAAAAATGAGGGAGGCCTATGTCCAGCAGTGGACGCAAAGGGCTGGAGGAGGAGGATGATGTTGATGATGGGCCAACTACGTAAGCGTGAGCCACGTTCGTTATTCACTAGTAGTGTCAACCCGCCTTTAAACAGATCGAAAGATCTCCAAGAAGTAAAAGACGAAGAAGAAGATATATAAAAGATGTTGGTAAGCGAGTACATGTGTAAATACAGAAAAGGAAAATCATTGACAAAAAACTCGCAATGTGAACGTGCATACAAAGTTAAAATATGTAAAAAAGATGGAATGCAACCGTAGACACGTGTTTTGACTCATTAGTCGTCATCAGTGCGATATAGACAAGTTATAAAAACGAGCAATTTAACTTGGAAAAGGATCACTATAGAAGCAATGTTACCATTTGTGGCAACAATGTCAGCAGACTCAGGGCGACGACCAACTCAGTCACGGAGGGTACAGCTACCTGAGGAAATAAAAGGCAAAACGTTATGAAATAAAGAATGTACATATTCCGACGGTAAAAACACCGCTCTCAGATATTTTCAAACATTTTCAAGCATGCTGTTGCCTACAAGATCAAGGCCAAGTAAGTAACTATCACTTTTGAAAAACATAATCTACCAACAACAACTTGTTGGTTACACATGTATAAAATACTATAATAAGCTGTTAATTATATATTTTCGCAGCTTTCTTAAAATAGTCTTTTTTGAAAACGATTTCCGGAGTGTAATTCGAAACGTCAAATATTAGTTAGATAAAAATTTAACTTTCATTATAATCAATTGTGGCTTAATCCCATATAAATATAAGAATCTAGGTTTGTTTCACCTTCCACCGTCTGCTCTGATTATGATTTTTTCAATTGTTCAATCCGTTATGAAATGTAAAACAACTAGAGAACATTAATACCGCCAAAAGTATCCACACTGAATCGCTATTTACAGAATCTGTAATTGTAATTTTTTTAACCTGTTATATTAGACAATTATGTTTTGTTTTGAGTTTATTTATAGTCTAAGAGCGACTGAACCCTCCGACTAACGGTCTTCCTGTAGGGCTAGAAAGTATAGGTAGTGATAATTCATAGCACACCAAGGCTAAAAACCATGACCTGGCAGGCATCAGCCCTGCACGTGTATCTACCAGGTGAATCGAAAAGTGCATAGTTTAGGGGAAAAATAAACTTTCTTCTGTAAGGTTTAAATTTAAGTATGTGTTTGAGTAAGTCATTTAGAAGAAATGTGCACCATGCCAGGCGATTCTGAACAGCATAAGACCTTACCATGCGAGGGGAAGAATTAGTGGTTTTTCCTAAAATTATTGTTTTTGCATCGAACAAAGTTTTCTTGGGGTTTCTTGAGTCATTCCAAACAGAAAAGGTCTTTAGTGATTTCTCTCTTAAGTTAATAGTTTTTGTTATATAAGCGATTAAAAATTTTGAAAATTGCGAAATCGGCCATTTTTAACCCTAAATCAGACATTTAACTAAACATTTCAGTGTTGCCAAGGTAGGTAGATATTCTTTAAATATTGATTGATGAAATCCCGAAGAGCTTTTTGCAATACAATGTCGAAAACCCCTTGGTTTTTTAATTGCTAATCAAGCGGGCGCGAGACTGTAGTATAAGTGAGGACGTTTGAGTTTGCATAAATTCATTATCTCGATAATGGGCAAATTTGAAGAGAAATCTTCAGACAGGTCGATTTTTAATTTTAAATTGGGACTTTTTGGCATATATATAATACTAGTGACGTCATCCATCTGGGCGTGATGACGTAATCGATGATTTTTTTAAATGAGAGTAGCCTTCAAATTAGAAGCCTTTGAGATGTGGTCGTATCGTAGAATGCTCAGAATATCTTGGGTTCAACGCATTTCAAACAGAGAAGTCTTAAACAGAGTAGGTCAAGGCGAAGGTGACTTAATGAAGATGATAAAAAAGAGAAAACTTGAATGTCTGGGGCATATAATGAGAGGTAGCAGATACAGGATGTTGCAGTTAATACTCAATGGAAAGATCGACGGAAAAAGAGGAATTGGTCGAAAGAAATATTCATGGCTCCGAAACCTTCGTCAATGGACTGGCTTATCAGCAGATCAATTGTTACATGCCGCACAAGATCGAGAACGATATCGGCAAATTGTTATGGAAGCTACCCACGCCTAAAAATTTGGGCACGGTACTTAAAGAAGAAGAAGGGGTCGTGTGATAGCTCATTTGAAAAGCTATTTAATTCTCTATTCAGTAATATAAACATGAACAAAATTATTTATACAGGGTGTACAAAAAATTTTTTCTTCTTTTTGTCTAAATTAATTTAATAAAAAAAATTTTTGTACACCCTGTATAAATAATTTTATTAATGTTTATATTACTGAATAGATAATTAGATAACCTTTCAAATGAGCTATCACACAACCCCTACTCTTATTTAAGAAAATCATCGGTTACGTCATCACGCCCAGATGGATGACGTCACTAGTATTATATATATGCGAAAAAGTCCTAATTTAAGAATAAAAATCGACCTGTCTAAGGATGTCTCCTCAGATTTGCCCATTCTCGAGATAATGAATTTATGCAAACTCAAACGTCCTCACTTATACTACAGTGTCGCGCCCGCTTAATTAGCAATTAAAAAACAAAGCGATTTTCGATATTGTATTGCAAATAACTCTTCGGGATTTGATCAATCAATGTTTAAAGAATATCTATCTACCATGGCAACATTGAAATTTTTAGTTAAATGTCCGATTTAGGGTTAAAAATGGCCTATTTGGCAATTTTCAAAATGTTTAATCGCTTATATAACAAAAACTATTAACCTAAGAGAAAAATCACTAAAGACCTTTTCTGTTTGGAATGATTCAAAAAAAGCTAAAAAAAACTTTGTTCGATGCAAAAAAAATAATTTTAGGAAAAACCCCTAATCTTTTCCCTCGCATGGCAAGGTCTTATGCTGTTCAGAATCGCCTGGCATGGTGCACATTTCTTCTAAATGACGTACTCAAACACATACTTAAATTTAAACCTTACAGGAGAAAGTTTATTTTTCCCCTAAACTATGCACTTTTCGATTCACCTGGTAGATACACGTGCAGGGCTAATGCCTGCCAGGTCATGGTTTTTAGCCTTGGCGTGCTATGAGTTATCACTATACAAATTTCTAGCCTTACAGGAAGACCGTTAGTCGGAGGGTTCACTAGCTCTTAGACTATTAGTTAAAATCCTTCGCTACTAACAAGGTCTTAACGTTTCTTTCGCCTCGGGGAAGGCAAAATAAAACACAGCCAACTAAAGATGAAAAATCTCATGAAACCATTATGAGCTGCCGTATTTATAAGTTTGTTTATATTCTCGTACCCCGCCTTTTCATCCCTCGGCTACGTCTTACGAACACCGAACAACAGGGAATGCTGTAGAAATCTTATTCTCTCTGCTTTTGAAGGATTCTATGCGCCTTTCGGTTCATTGCATCCTGCAGGGAATTAGCTAAGGAGGAAAAAGTAACGATGGAGCAGTCATGGAGTCGAATGGTTGGCTTTTTCGATTAGCTTCTCATATTAAATTAAGGTAAACGGGAAGCGTTTTACTTGTTACTCTGTAAGATTCTGTTGGCTGGATAAAAATTCGTTTACGCAAGAATAGAAAATTGTGCAATTGTGTATTTAAAAATGTTTCAAAGATTCGATGAATTATTTAATACACGCAAGGGAAAATGGGTAAAAAACATGAAAAAATTCATATTTAAATATACCTATTACTCTTAAATCAAATGTGATTCTGATAATATATAACAATAAAATGTTAACATGTATTTTTATAAGTAATAGCACGAAAAATCAAATTGTTTGCAGTTATTTAGCATGCTCGGAACTAGCATGGTATGCAAGTGTGCTAGTTACAGGCATGTCTATGTCTATCCCCAGCTGTATATTTACAGATGCTCCTATACTACGGCACCAGAATGCTGAAATCGACCCGTGTTGAGCTGCCCCCTCCCCCCGCTTGCAAAAATTAAAAAACAAATAGCCCTGATTTATGAGCTATTTATGGGCTTTCATATTCCGCAAACTAAAAATTTTGAGCTCGTACCACAGAGCAGGAATTTAATACTTTAGTGGGGGGGGGGGGGCTGAGTCAGCCTTAAAAATAGGAATATTGAATCGGTTTTTGCGGCAGAATTATGAGCTATTTATGAGCTCTTGAAATTATATAGTTTCGATTTTTGAACTCATCCCCTTCACCCCCAAACAACCCTTTAATTGATTTAACTTAAGAGAAGAATGCTGAGAAAACATAAAATATATCGTATTGCGGATATAATTCCTATAGCTTATATACTCTAAGAATAAACTATTAAATCACGTGCATTTCGATTATTGAGCTACAACTCCTTCACAAGAAAACCACCCAATCTTCCCGGCTTAAGAGAGAGTTGTACTTAAAATGCATCAAATTAATTATTTGGCGACTACATATCATTTAATAATTTATAAGCTCCCAAATTACGCGCATTTAGATCAGTAAATTGCAATTTATTTTGTATAGTGCAGAGACTGAAGGTAAAAATCAACGATTACCTTCAATTTCGGTGAACCTTCATCGATTTTCACGAAAATTGGTCAGTGGTTAGAGAATACCTCAAGAAACAAAGGTGATATGGTACCTTTGCTTGCGCCTTTATCCTGAGGGTGGATACCGCCCCTCCTCGGGGGTGAAAATTATTTTATAAAAAATAATTGCACAAATCTATAAAAGAACAAATTATAGGCAAAATTTATTATATAAAGTTATTAAAATAAGGCAATACTTTTTAAGTCATTAAAGATCAAAGATTTTAATCATTCGTGAAAAAATGCATGTTTTGAAGCTGTTTTTTGTAACTCACTGAAAAACTGTAAGTTTTTACAAAAAAGTTAATAGGAGTTTAATTCGTAAAGCTTATATTCTAAGAATAAACTCTTAAATCACGCGCCTTTAGATTATTGAGCTACAACCCCTTCGCAAGGAAACCATCCCATATTCCCGGCTTAAGAGAGAGTTGTACTTAATAGTTATTTATGATAGAAGTGTTAAAGTACACGTTTAAGGCAAGCATGTGAAAGTTTGCAGAATGAGCGAAAGCGAGTTCTACAATTCACATGAGTGCCTTAAAAATATACTTTTTAACAGGCATATCATACAATATTTTTTCTACAAACGTAATTACAGGACAATATCTACAAAAACTTTTACTTGAACTTGACTGACATTCCAATTTTATATTTTTTTGACGTTACATCAAAATTGCATATACGGTCAATACGAACTGCAGTGCCTTAAAATTTTTTAAAGCACTAGTGCCTTAAAGTAGCATTTTTAACCCTCGTATGGAGTGCTAAAAATTGCATTTTTAACACGGTTGTAGAAAATATAATTTAAATTAATTATTTGGCGACTACATATCGTTTAATAATTTATGAGCTCGCAAATATACGCATCTCAATTATTGAATTGCCATTTTCTTTCTATAGTGCAGTCACTGAAGGTAAAAATCAAATAGGACCTTCGATTTCGGTAAATCTCCATTCATTTTCACGAAAATTGGTGAGCGGATAGAGGATATCTCAAGAAACAAAATTAACAATAACAACTTAGCCGGGGGTATATGTCACCCCTTCTCGGGGGTGAAAATTACTTTATTAAAAATAACCCCACATATCAAGAGAGGGACAAATTCTAGGCAAAATTTGTTATATAATGTTATTAAAATAAATCAATAGTTTTTGAGTTAATAAAGATCAAATATTTTAATTTTTGTGAAAGGGAATGCATGCTTTAAAGCGATTTTTCATAAATAACTTAAAAACTGTAAGTTTTTACAAAAAAGTTTTCATAGCTAAAATTGAAGCTAATAAAAATATAATAAATTGCTGACTTGAAAAACCCTTTAATGTAAATTTAAAGTAAGTTATAGGTATTTAAATGTATAATTTTTTCTGCGACTATTCAAATCTAAGGATTCAAGCTTAAATAACGGGAAAGAGATGCATTTTATAACATTTACTAAATACTTGTCAAAGTACTTAGAAATACCTATCAAATGAGCTCCAGAAAAAGTTGATAGCTTCAAAATTTATACTATAAAAATTTTTACAAAAAAAATGAATTTTTTTAACACTCAACATCCAACTATTTGAAAGGTAATTTCAAGAGCTATAAAACTGTATTACATTTAGTCCCGATACTTTATGTCTCGATTAACAGCCGATTAGTTCACCGGGTTTTAATCGTGACCTCTTTAGGGTCTCTTGCGTTGTAATAAATGCAATTATAAGTATTATTATTATTCTTATTTATAATCATAATAATACTTGTAATTGCATTTATTACAACGCAAGAGACCCTAAAGAGGTCCCGATTAAACTACGGTTAACTAACCGGCTGTCAACCGAGACATAAAGTACCGGCTTAATCTTTTAAATACTTTATTTTTTTAAATAATAGGTTGTTAAAGGGCTCCAGTTACATTGTTCTCGTAGTAGAATTTAGGCTTAAACGTTTCTATCTTCGTTATTTTGATTCATACATAAATCAAAAGACACGTAAAATCTTTGCAAATAAAAAAACTCAAATTTCGTTATCTATCATTTTTTACGTCAATCGAGTATTGTTGGAGTTATTATTTTAAATATGATCTAAAAAATAAAGTATTTGAAAGATTAAATGTAATATAGTTTTATAGCTGTATACTTTATAAGTATAAATGTTGATGCTATCAACTTTTTCTGGAGCTCACTTTTGATAGGTATTTCTAAGTACTTTAACAAGTATTTAGTACCTAAGTGTTATATTATATGCCATCTTTTTCCCGTTATTTAAGCTTGAATCCTTAGATTTGAACAGTCGCAGAAAAAAATATACATTTAATTACCAATAACTTACTTTAAATTAACATCAAAAGTTTTTCAAGTAAGCAATTTATTATATTTTTTATTAGCTTCAATTTTAGTGATGAAAACTTTTTTGTAAAAACTTACAGTTTTTGAGTTATTTATGAAAAATCGCTTTAAAGCATGCATTTTCTTTCACAAAAATTAAAATATTTGATCTTTAATAACTCAAAAAGTATTGATTTATTTTAATAACATTATATAACAAATTTTCTCGATTTGTGGGGTTATTTTTAATAAAGTAATTTTTCACCCCCGAGAAGGGGTGACATATACCCCAGGCTAATAACGCAAATTGTTATTGTAAATTCGTAAAAATGAATGGAGATTTACCGAAATCGAAGGTCATAGTTGATTTTTACCTCCAGTGACTGCACTATAGAAAGAAAATGGCAATTCAATAATTGAGATGTGTATATTTTCCAAGCTCATAAATTATTAAACGATATGTAGTCGCCAAATAATTAATTTAAATTATTTTAAGTACAACTCTCTCTTAAGCCGGGAATATGGCATGGTTTTCTTGCGAAGGGGTTGCAGCTCTATAATCGAAAGGCGCGTGATTTAAGAGTTTATTCTTAGAATATAAGCTATACGAATTAAACTACTATTAACTTTTTTGTAAAAACTTACAGTTTTTCAGTGATTTACGAAAAACCGCTTCAAAATATGCATTTTTTTCACGAATAATTAAAATCTTTGATCTTTAATAACTTAAAAAGTATTGACTTATTTTAATAACTTTATATAATAAATTTTGCTTTTAATTTGTTCTTTTATTGATTTGTGCAATTATTTTTTATAAAATTATTTTCCCCCGAGAAGGGGAGGTATCCACCCTCAGGGTCAAGGCGTAAGGTGGTACCATGTCACCTTTGTTTCTTTAGGTATCCTCTAACCACTGACCAATTTTCGTGAAAATCGATGAAGGTTCACCGAAATTGAAGGTAATCGTTGATTTTTACCTTCAGTGACTGCACTATACAAAATAAATTGCCATTTACTGTTCTAAATGCGCGTAATTTTGGAGCTTATAAATTATTAAACGATATGTAGTCGCCAAATAATTAATTTAATGCATTTTAAGTAAAACTTTCTCTTAAACCGGGAAGGTAGGGTGGTTTTCTTGCGAAGGGGTTGTAGCTCAATAATCTAAATGCACGTGATTTAATAGTTTATTCTTAGAGTATATAAGCTATAGGAATTATATCTGCAATACGATATATTTTAAGTTTTCTCAGCATTTTTCTCTTAAGTTAAATCAATTAAAGGGTTGTTTGGGGGTGAAGGGGATGAGCTCAAAAATCGAAACTATATAATTTCAAGAGCTCATAAATAGCTCGTAATTCTGCCGCAAAAACCGATTCAATATTCCTATTTTTAAGTAGTGGGAGGGCTGACTCAGCCTCCGCACTAAAGTATTAAATTCCTGCTCAGTGGAACGAGCTCAAAATTTTTAGTTTGCGGAATATGAAAGCTCATAAATAGCTCATAAGTCAGGGCTATTTGTTTTTTAATTTTTGCAAGTGGGGGGGGGGGGCAGCTCAACACGGGTCTGAAATCGGTTAGCCTTTGATATTATTATATACTACTACGCTACAAACCCACATTGATTTAGGCACCTATTTAATTATAAGACATCTATTAAATTTTGATGCACAAATGTTTATTCCAATTAATATTATTGTAATTATTGTATATTTCAATTTATTGTTTGAAAAACAGGAATAGAAATAATAGAAATAAAATGTCGAAACTGCAATAAACCTAGCCATACTTAAGAATGTGTTTTTGACTCCAACCCGAGTAACAAATAAAATAAAAATTATAAGAAAACGCCAATGAATAAAAAAGAAATATTTTTTTAATTATAATTACTCGTATACAGTGCGTCGCTAAACACGAATATGTCATCTGAATTGACCTCCGGAAGACATGGTGGCCAGGGCCACTGCAAGGGATGTGATCTTCTAGAGTTTCGTTGGTTTTAGGCATTTAATTGATGCCAATAAATTACTGGATGGTTTTTGAGGTCGCTAAACACGAATATCCCACTAGAACCGATTCCTGGAAGATAACTCCAGAAGATAACCTGTCTTAGGCACCACGTGCTCCTGTGTCTGTGGTGATCACGTATTCGTGTTCAGCAACCCCAAAAACCTATAAATAATCCGTTTGCACTAGTGTAGTACCAAAGACCCTCGAAGCTCCAGGAGCCTCTTTCATTGACCTTGGAAACCAGGTGCTCCGGGAGTCGGTTCTGGTGGCATATTCGTGTTTAGCGACCTCAAAAACACTCCAGTAATTCATTTGCATCAATTAAATGCCTAAAACCATCTAAAATCTAGAATATGACGTCCCTTTCAGTGGCCCTGGCTCCCACGTTCTCCGGAGGTCAATTCTGATGGCATATTCGTGTTTAGCGATTCCAAAAACCCATGAGTAATCTGTCTATATCAATTTAATACCGAAAACCCTCGAAACTTTAGAAGATGACGTCTGTTGAAGGTCAAGGTCAAAGTAAAGGTCGCCATTGGATAGCCAGGAAAAAATCCTAGACTACTAGTACTTTTCTTTGATCCAAGCTTCTAGATGTTGCCAGATAACCAGTAACTCAAGGAATTGTAATACCCAATAAATCTTATAATTTTCCGAGTTTGTGCCTCTATATCTTGAAAATCCTTCATACGATTGAGTTGTGCCCATAAGAACTTTTTATCAGGATTCTTCAAAGAGTATTTTCCCAAAGTATGAACAAAATCCACTGGGACCTAATTTCCATAAGGTTTGTGCAGGGTACTTTATTATTAGGTAAATAAACAACATTTTTAGAAATTGCAGAAACAGGTCGATTTTTATTTTAATTTATGATTATTTGACATATATATCATACTAGTGACGTCATCCGTCTGGACGTGATGACGTAATCGATGATTTTTTCAATAAGAATAGGGGTTGTGTGATAGCTCATTTAAAAGGAAATTTAATTCTCTATTCAGTCCTAAACATTAAAATAATTATTTATACAGAGTGACCAAAAACAATTTTTTAATTAAATAAATTGACACAAAAAGAAGACTGTGCGTAGTTTATTTAATTCAAAATGCATTTTACTGCTGTCAGAAAACAGAAATAAAATGTTTATTTCCAATTATTAACATTATTTTTGCTTAAATTCAATGTTTAAGCTGCCACCCACCTGCCTCTTGACAGTCTGAACATCTAATTTAAGCGAAAAGCAATGTTTATTAGTCAAATAAAAATTTTATTTATGTTTAATGACAGCAATAAATGTATTTTGAATTAAATAAATTACGCACATTCGTCTTTTTGTGTCAATTAATATAGTATAAAAAAATTTTGGACACCCTGTATAAATAATTATGTTAATGTTTATATTATTGAATAGAGAAATAAATTGCCTTTCAAATAAGCTAGCACACTACTCCGAATCTCATTAAAAAATTGTCGATTGCGTCAACACGTCCAGACTGATAACGTAACTAGTATAGTAATATATATGACAAAAAATTATAAATTAAAATCAAAAATCGATCTGTTTCGGTAATTTATAATAATTTTGTTTGTTTAGCTAATAATGAATTTATGCGATATTTTATGAACGGACTGTATACGAATAATTATATCTGTACTTATAAATAAATAAAAATAAAAAAATCTTTATTTCTTTTTTATTTATTGGCGTTGTTTTATAATTTTTGTTTTATTTGTTTCTCGGGTTAGGGTCAAAAAACACATTGCTAAGTATGCTAGGTTTATTGCAGTTTAGATATTTCTACTAAAAATTTCTACATTTCTATAACAAATTAAAAAATATAAAAAAACCTTTTTAAGAAACGCATTTCTTTAGTAACGGGTGACTTAAATCAAAAATATTATCAAAAAATCAACTAAAAAGCAAAAAATAAAATTTTTTTTAAAAATCTAACACATTCGTCAAAGAAAAGCGTGGCGCGTCTTCATCAATTAAACGATTTTTGCCCCACGCTTTTCTTTAACGAATGTGTAAGATTTTTTCAATTTTTTTTATTTTTTGCTTTTTAGTTGATTTGTTTTATAATATTTTTTATTTCAGTCACCCGTAACTAAAGAAAACCATTTCTTAAAAAATTTTTTCATATTTTTTTATTTTTTACTTTTTAGTCTAACACTTTTCAAACATTAAAATATATCGCCATGTTTATTAAAATATGTATAAAACATATATGATAATATCATATAAACATGAAAAGTATAGTCCTGTCGCCAGGGGGGTACAACGGCCTCCTGTATTCAGATGGACTTACCCAATTCTTTTTTATGTATTTTGACCCGTAGAACACGAATTTTTTGGGTAACAGTTGATCCGGATGTCGATAAGATTGTTATAAACAAAGAAGTTGAGGAATTACATAACAGCGATTTCTCGCAAAACAAAACATGTTTTTGTATTTTTTGGGCAATTCTAACCAAAAAGTGTTCCTACAAATTTTTTCGTAGGATGCATAGTTTTCGAGATAAACGCGGTGGAACTTTCAAAAAATCGAAAAATTGCAATTTTTGTACCCGAATAACTTTTGATTAAAAAATAAAATAGCAATTCTGCTTACCGCATTTGAAAGTTCAAGTCAAAATATATCGGTTTTAGTTATTTGCATTGCTAAAAATTTATTATTTTATTGTTAAACAAAAGTATAAACACCTAGTGCTGGAGTGATGTTTTCAATGATTTCTCATTTAAAATCGAACGAGTAGGTAGAGTAGGTACAAGTGCAAGCGAGGCTATTTCTACGTAGCATGCATGTAAACGCATGTATTAGGCACGGGAAACACTATGTGCTTATACGCAATAAACACATAAATTTTTAGCAATGTATATATTCGAAACCGATAGAATTTGACTTGAACTTTCAAATGCGGTAAGCAGAATTGCTATTTTATTTTTTAATCAAAAGTTATTCGGGTTCAAAAATTGCAATTTTTCGATTTTTTGAAAGTTCAACCGCGTTTATCTCGAAAACTATGCATCCTACGAAAAAACTTGTAGGAACATTTTTTGGTTAGAATGGCCCGAAAAATACAAAAACATATTTTGTTTTGCGAGAAATCGCTGTTATGTAATTCCTCAACTTCTTTGTTTATAACAATCTTATCGACATCCGGATCAACTGTTACCCAAAAAATTCGTGTTCTACGGGCCAAAATACATAATAAAAACTTGGGTAAGTCCATCTGAATACAGGAGGCCGTTGTACACCCCCTGGCGACAGGACTAGTAGTCGGAATCGGCAAATAATTTAAAATTTTATTGTTTATTTATGAAGCATAACGTAAATAATTAACCTAAAAAGTAAAAGTAGGTATAGTTCATATAATTAGCTACAATCTGTAAAGGTTTCATATTTCTTCATTGTAAAAAACAAGATAATTTAAGCATTTTCCGTTAAAATCGTTTTTTTATTTAAACAATTAATGAATATAAAAACATTTTTTTATTGAATATTCGTGTATTGTTCCCGCGAATGCATATGTCTGCAATTTTTTTAATCATTTGCATTGAAGAAAAGGCAGTCAAATTAACGTCCAAAGATTTGATCAAAACGATTGAACTAAAGAAAAGCGTTTAATTAATTAACATGCCAAAACGAATTCTAATGTTATTTCTAGCACAAAACGTCTCTATCGGTAGTTTTTCTAAGACTACGATAAAAACTAGAATTTTTTTAATTCGAGTTTTGGTTGAAGTTTTGTTTCGTATCGTATTGAAATTTGACAAGAGTAAGCACCGATTTTTATATAAACAAATAAATGGGCGTTCAAAATTTGAAACTTTATTTTTTATATAATATGAAGGATAACGTAAACAGTTAACGTAAAAAGTGAAATTATGTATAGTTCATATATCATTAGCTACCATCCGTAAAAGTTTCAAGTTTCTACATTGTAAAAAACAAGAGAATTTAAGCATTTTCCATTAAAATCGTTTTTTTTTTATTTAAGCAATTAATAAACATAAAAAAAATTTATTGCCTATTCGTGTATTGTTCCCGCGAATGCATATTTATTATGTCTGCAAATTTTCATTCATTTGCATTGAAGAAAAGGCAGTCAAATTAACGTCTAAAGAATTTACGCAAACTATCGAACTAAAGAAAAGCATTTAATAATAAAAGTAAAGCAACAAAATGTATATATGATACCTATGTATCTTACCTTACGAAATAAGAAATTTATGACTATGAATCTGCAATCAATCACAGCCAAGTCTGGCTAATAGGGTCTGTCAAAGACATTTTTTAGAAAAAAAAAGACATTCGTATTCCTGTTTTCCAAGCAATACATTGAAATATAAATTATACAATAATATTAATTACAATAAAAACTTAGACGCCATAATTTAACAGATGTCTTATAATTTAATAGGTGCCGAAATCAATGAGGGTTTGTAGCGTAATAGTGTATATCAAAGGCTAACCCATTTCAGCACTCTGGTGCCGTAGTATAGGAGCATCTGTAAATATGCTCCCCGGCTTAATGTGCACCACATTACAAAAGAGATCGGAGCTCCACTAAACCTTTGCTTCAGAGTTGCAGAGGATAGAGAAAGATTGAGACAGTTTAATAAGAGACATCATTGAAAACTCAAGATGCACGGTGCCCTAATCGGACGACTGACTAGGAAGAAGAGAAGAATACCTAATCTTACTTCACTCATGGAAAAACACCATTGGTCAAAATACATATATTAAGGAAAAATAGTAAATAAATGCGAGCGAAATGACACATGCGAACATTAGTATAACAAACACGATAGCTCGTATGAATAAATAAAAATAAGAATGTAGTTTATACTCCAAATTTTGGAGTACATACTCCACGTGAGAGTATCTGCTCCTATGTACTTAGTAGAAACTCATCACATCAAACAATATTTAATCGTATGAAGTGTAGGTAGTATAAACTTAAATTGAAAATGGTTATTAATTTTTGATATAAACTTACACTTTATGCTCATACTCATGAGAACATACTCAGAGATTATACTCCGTTTTTTCGTACCACAGGTTATTTAAACATCATCCGCAAAGGCTATGAAGTTCGCTTGGAGGACGATAAAAAAAGAAGTGAAGACAGAGGCAGCTGATAACTGTAGTTCGTATCACAAAATGTTACAAGGCAAAATTCCGCATTAAGCTACACAGTAAAACAAATAAAAGACAAAAATTGATTTCAAAACACCCAAACAAATTTAGAGAAGAGTAAGAAAAAGCTGACGTTCAGTGACTACCGGAGACACTGGCAAAACGTGGGAATACACAAAGAATTTAATCACTGAAGCCAGAAATTATAATTTTAATTAATCAATGTTTTACGTTTCGATTTCCACTCCGGAAATCGTTCTCCAAAAAAGAATATTCTAAAAATTCTGGGAAGATATTATAACCTAGTTTTATTAGGTTATGTATGTTTTTTCAAAAATTGACATACATGGCCTAGACCTTGTAGACCACAGCTAGTATGAACTTGAAAAAATTCTTTAATGGTGATGTTTTTGTCCTAGGAATGTTAAGTACGACAGTTTGTATGTTAATTTGTGTCAATTTGTGTAATCTCTATACTAGATGTGACTGTGTAATTTTTTTAAATTTTGTACATAGATGTGTATTCGTGTATTACCTGTTGCATATGTATTGTGTATGAAGTTGTCGATGATTGGTTCTTCGACTGCCTATAATCCGTTTTTGTTGGTATGTTCTTGTTGTTGACTTCTTCTTTTAGTATTGGCAATCAAAGCCTGCTGCATCCTGTTGATGGGTTTGCTACAAGTTTTTCTTCGATAACCCTAGAATACGGGACCGTTTTTGCCAAACGTAAATACGGGACTATCGTAAATTTTACTACTCCATAGAAAAAAGCCTATATTTTTTACTTTGAATTTTAATTCAGTGTATAGAAAACAATTAAGATTCTTAGAATAAAAATAAAAGCATAAAATTATGAAACAAACATAATTTGGGTATTTTTAGGAACATAGGGTACAAATATCTCCTCGGCGTTCTCCGCAAATTGGTTTCTTGCACTGCTTGCAATAGTTGGTGGTCATGCACCTTTTTTGCCTAAATAGTAGAAACAAGTCTTCCTCATATTTTTCTGGGTCATATTCGCATCATCTCCTTTAGTTATGTTGTGGATTTCAGCTAAATCTTTCTTGGCGAATTTTTCGACGTAAACTTGCGGCGTTGTAACTGTTTATGGCCATAACTATGACTGCTATCGGAGCCACAGGACTCAGTTATCAAATTGTCCTCTTCCCAGTCACTATCACTATCTTCAAACGGATCTGGATCACTCTCTTTTCCGTTCATAATACGTGCCGTTGTTTTGCGGACAAAAACTTTGTATTTGACATTCTAACAAGCTCAAATATTCTTTCTTTCTCCCCTTCCTTGTACCCTATCAGGGTGTCGGATTTGGGATCACTATTTTAATTTACATTCACCCATCTCTTCCATTGTTTTCTGTTTTCTGCCATTATTTTTAATTCCACGAGTGATTTTCCTTTAATTTTTCCCGCCTCTACTTTTTGCTTTATCCATTTTTTTCTTGGTCTGCCTCTTTCTTTTTACAATTTTCCTTGCTTCGTGGACTCTTCTCGTAAATCTGTTGGGTTGCATCCTCATCAAGTGCCCATACCAATTCATTTGTCTCTTTTTTAGTTTATTCATTATTGGTTCTTGGTTGGCCATTCTCCTAATAGTCTCGTTGCGTAATCTATCCCATTTTGTCTTTTCAACTATTCTTCTTAAGTGTCTCATCTCCATTGCATTTATTCTGCTCTTATATTTTTCCAGAATTTTCCAGTTTTCACTTGCATAGAGCACAGTCGGTATCACTATTGTGTTATATATGTTTATTTTTGTCTCTCTTGCAAGTTCTCTTTTCCCCAGTATTGGGGCTAAGGCATAGTATAACTTGTTTGATTTCTTTGCTCTATTTTATATTTCCCAGTCTATTTTTCCGTCGTTAGTAATGATACTTCCCAGGTATTCGTAAGTTGTAACTATTTCCAATTCTGAGTTTTTGCATTTTATATTTATTTAATTATCTTCTTTGCCGTTGATTATCATTACCTTACTTTTTTCCTCGTTTATTTCCATTTTTAGCTCTTATATTTCCTCTACCCATATATCCATTAGTTTCTGCATTTTGTTCTCGGAATCTGCTATTAGTACTATGTCGTCCGCATGCAATAAGTACTCTATTTGTTACCGGTTGTAATCTATGGTATCCTAGTTTTTTACCTCTAGTTTTTCTTATTAATTCGTTCATTACGATTATGAATAGCAAAGGGCTGAGACTATCTCCTTCTAAAATCTCTATTTCAATTAAATCCTTCTGATGGTTCCCCTGCTATTTGTACTCTTCCTTTTACCTCTTTTTAAGTACTCTCTATAATTTTTATCAATCTATTTGGTACATTTATTTTCCCCAAGCATCCCCCTATAATTTGTCTTTCTATCGTGTCAAATGCTGCTCTTAGGTCTATGAATGCTAATACCAGTTTTCCCTCCGTGTCTAAGCATCTTTCGATTAGGTTCCTGATGGTATATATGTTGTCATTTGTTCGTCTTCTTGGTCTAAAGACCGCTTGTTCATCTCCCAATTTCATTTCTACTTCTTGCCTTTTCTCTATTATTTTCCTACACATTTTAAAGCATACCGATGACAGACATATAGCTCTGTAGTTTTCTTAGTTTATATGTTCTCCTTTTTTGTATATTGGTACAATTATGTTATTCTGTCAGTCTCTAGGGATTGCTTGTTTTTCCCACGCCTCTTTATATATTGTCCATAGCCAGTTTATTCCCTCTTCTCCCATGTATTTTACCAATTCCGGTTCAATTTCATCGTCTCCTCCTGCCTTGTCTATTTTTATGTTTGATATTCCTTCTATTACTTCTTCTCTACTTATTTGGTATATCTCTGTGTTTTCTTGGCCTTCATTTATTACATTGTCAACCTGTGTTACTTCGGTATCAAATTTTTCCTCTATTACATATATACTCTTTATATATTGCATACCTAGATCTAAAGAGAGCTTTAAAAATAAGTGCAAAACTCAACCCTAGAGGGCGCCTTGAATCCCTTTTGTTGAACGAGCGAGCCAGGTCCCTCCGCACCTAAACGGGAACAAAGCTAGGTGCAATCAAAATTACAAGCGGAGTGCACGTGTCTTGCGTAAAAAGTTTGGAGTTATTATGAGTTGAACCTGTTTAGTTGAAATTTGAAGCATTATTATTTTGAGTTGTCACCTTTTAAATGGTTAATCGTAATTAAAAGGATACAACAAATACAACATTTTGAGTTCACCCTGTATTGCTGGCAAGGTGAGTAAAATTTTTATTTTTATTTTGAATTGTTACCCTATTCTTGAAACATTTTCGGTTTTGTAATCGTGTCTGTTTTGTTGAGTGATATTTGATACTTTCTTTTTTCTATAAACTCTTATCAAAATTAAACTTATTTCGTTAGTGACGATTCGAGTTTTTAGGTCTTAGTACAGTTTACTGTTTATGTTAGCATTAACAAAATTGGTTCCTGTTTTACTGCCAATTTTTTAAGTTAGACCCCTTTAAACGGTTTCTAAAAAATATATTTTTACAACATTGCTAAAAAGATTAAAAATGTTTTTATGGGCTTTCTAAATCGATTTGTTGCACATGACTCTATAAGTTAGTAAAATAAACATTTTATATTTCAGGAAAACAATGAATCGCCTGTGTTTGTTCGTAAGTATGGTAGAAGGAAAGGTAAAGAAAATATCACTCCTATAACTTCTACTCAACATGCAACCGTGGATGTCATCAAGTGATGAAGTTCCAAAGAAACTCATGCTGTCCTGACACCCGTTAATACATCTATCCCTAACACGTCTAAACAACAAAATTGTGTTACCCCGAACTATTATATTTCAAATATCCGGAGCGGTGAAAGTGACATTGACTCCGATAAAAATCCTAATTTTCAATTGTTAAACAAAAATGCGCACCCACCTAAGGTGGTACCTTCATCCTCATCGGTAACTTCATTCATCTCCAGCAGCAGCAGATCCAGTTAATCGGATGTCGAAGATAATTGAGCAAGTAGGCCCGGAAGGTGTTATGTTTCCTGAAACTGGTACTGAGGTCGAAAAAAGGGCAAAAAGGGGGTACGCAAACCAGCAACCTGGAGGTCGAAAATCGCAAAACAATTAAGAAATTATGGCAAAGCCTACTCGCCCCTGTCAAAATCTAAGAACCTAATGCTATCAAGAAAGGGTGAACCACCCAGTGGAGAAAAATGTCACCTAGAATGCAAAGCAAATATGTGGCACTCGGCGATATTGAAAAGCAAGAGAATTTATAATACGCCACTCGCAGCAAATAAAGCCTAAATAATATCGGTACTCAAGTACGCAAAATTTTAGAGCTCTCAACAATGCATTTTATTTTGAGATTAATAGATCCAAAATACAAATATGCAAGCCATTTTTCAAATCCTCTCTTGGTTCGAGGAATAAAGCAATAAAAACAGCACTTTAGAAGAAAACAGACATTTGCATGTGTCATTTTAGTAGTTTTTTTTTAGATTAAATCTAACCTTAAAGGTAATAACTTAGTACTGAGTGTTATTTTAGGAGTGTTTTTTATTTTTTAAGAATAAGCATTCAGATATAACTATAATAATTAATAATTCTGTAATTGTAAGACAAACATGATTGTTATGATTCAGATGTGAATTTAAATTTTTTTTTCTAGTTTGCAATATATTTTATCTTGTTTTAATAGTTATTATGACCCAGTTGGGTTTTTGTGACTGACATAAGAGAATGCTACCAATAATAATAATTGTACTAATAAATAATGTTGATTGACTGCAGTAGTTTTTAAATTTTATCAACAAATATACTTTTACTGTTGGTCATAGCACACTCTGTCAATTGGACTTATAAATAATTCAAAAATCCATTTCGTTCTAAATGAATAATGCCCCTTCAAAAGAAAGGCAACTACAAACTTAATTCATCAACACAGGATCAACTCAAGTTAGTATAACAAATATACATACATTGATACGCAAAAGGGAAATAATTCAAAAATATCGATTTTTAGCCTTAAAACGTGTATAAAACACTAAAGTACTTTAACATAATATTCTTGTGCATAAATAAAGCAAACCATAAAAACAAAACACTCCTGCAGTGCACTGGAATAGAGAAAACAGTTTTTCGTGTTTGAAAAAAGTGCTTTTTTGACTTACGGCTCTTTAGATCTAGGTGTGCGATATATTCTTTCCGGGTCTACCCCAAAATCTCGACAGCCAAAATCCCGACAGCCACAATCCCGACGGCCAAAATCCCGACACGCCAGAATCCCGACAAGCCAAAATCCCGACAAGCCAAAATCCCGACAGGCCAGAATCCCGACAGGTTTGATAAGATTCTTTTTAACATATAATTACATTTATTTCTTATTTTTTGTTTATGGCCATCTGTTTTTTTATTTTTGTAACAAAACAAAAGTATTTTGTATTAAAATATTAAACAAAAGTCAGAACTTTTACTTATGCAAGGATTGTTGTATGTCGGGATTTTGGCCTGTCGGGATTCTGGCGTGTCGGGATTCTGGCGTGTCGGTGTTTTGGCCGTCGGGATTTTGGCTGTCGGGATTTTGGCTGTCGGGATTTTGGGCGGCACCGATTCTTTCCATACCCGCTCAAATATTAAATAGTATATTATGTAATGAGAATGAAAATAATATATTATTCAACGAGCATGTAATGATGGCTATTACTCACGATGATGAAGTTTGCGACACGAGCCGTAGGCGAGTGTCGTAATTCATCAGAGTGAGTAATAGCCATTACATGCGAGTAGAATACTATACTTTTTCTACGACTTTTTTTATTTTAATTATTAAAAAATGTAATCGTCATCTACTCGAGATTTAAATTATAATAATTTACAAACATACCTAAATGCTATTTACCCCTAGTACGTGGCTGAATAATTGGTTGCCTACTATTACCAAATTCTTATTTATTGTAAAAATACAACAAGAAATAGTCAGTCCAAGTTCTATTCGTTTCCGAAAAATTATAAGCATAAATTTGTACCTACTGTCAGTGAATCTAATAATTACACTTTTATAAAAAATAACATTTTATAATAAAACCTTTTTATTATTTATAGGAAAGAATATAAAATAATTTAACGATAAACGATTTAACGATAAAATGCTTAAAATTCCAAAAATTACACTCTAATAAAAATAGTTATTTATGAAACAGTTCGTGAAGTATTCGATATTTAGAGCACGAGCGAGAACGGCGCGAGTGCTATAAATCGCGTAAGTTCGCAAAAAGTAC
Source organism: Diabrotica virgifera virgifera (assembly GCF_917563875.1). Classification (NCBI taxonomy): domain Eukaryota; kingdom Metazoa; phylum Arthropoda; class Insecta; order Coleoptera; family Chrysomelidae; genus Diabrotica; species Diabrotica virgifera. Next base: position 134,340,605 of record NC_065446.1, read on the forward strand.
TTTACGCACAGTTTCATACAGTATTTTATCTATGATAAACAAATATAAAAACTGTAACTCTTGGTCACTGGAATTCATTTCTATTCTACAATTTTTAGAACTTTGACATTTAAAAATCCTAACTATTTTCAAACCAAAAAACTGTCAAAAATTTTGTTGTAAGTCATTGCTGATATTGTCATCACCATGACAACGCGAAAGTTAAGGATATTTGATTATATGAAAGTGTGCCAAAAAACCCATTGAAAGTGTGGGAAAAATAAATCCCATTTAAAATACATTGTTACTTTACGCACACTTTAAACACTTCACACACTGCTATCTATAATGACAGTTTTCACAAACTAAAAACTTATACATAATATGATATAGAGTATAGAGTAAATATAAAGTACTTTATAAAGTAACTCTCTATGTCGTATTATGTATAAGTTTTTAGTTTGTGAAAACTGTCATTATAGATAGCAGTGAGTGAAGGATTTAAAGTGTGCGTGAAATAACAATGTGTTTTAAATGGGATTTACTTTTTCGCACTGTTTTTAACTTTCGAGTTGTCACGGTGACAATCCTTAACTTTCGCGTTGTCATGGTGATGACAATATGAGCAATGAATTACAACAAAAGTTTTAACAGTTTTGTGGTTTGACAGTAGTTAGAATTTTTAAATGTCAAAGTTCTAAAAATTGTAGAATAGAAACGAATTCCATTGACGAAGAGTTATAGCTTTTTTTATTTGTTTATCGTAGATAAAATATTGTATGAAACTGTGCGTGAAGTACTTTTTGCGAACTTACGCAATTTATAGCACTCGCTCCGTTGTCGCTCGTGCTCTAAAAATTGCGTGCGTTCGCAAAAAGCATACTTCACGAACTGTTTCATAAATAAATATTTTATAATATCAAGGTTTTGTCATTGTACATGTATATATGTAGGACACAACATGACAAAATATGAATTTTTATTGGATGTATTAACTGTTATTTATAATTATGATTCTAAAAATTACACTTGTATAAAATAGTATTTTTTATCCTACCACGGTTGTTTAAAATGGTATATATAATTTTAAGTAAATAAACTTTTAATTATTTATTAAAACAATTTAAAAAAAAGGTACGCAACAGCCGGGTTCCAACTGGGGACCTTTCGATGTGCAGTCTAATGCCACTGAGGCACCATCAATTTGTAGATATCGATTTATTAACGTACCTTAAAATATCATTGCATTCGTCACATTTTTAAAATAGTTTGAAATTAAAAAAAAATCGATTTATCCATACAGTGTGATTGGTCAGAGGGGTAAAGCTTTGTAGATCCGTTATAAGTAATAGATAGTAATAAAAGTTAATAACAAAAATTGTAGCCAATTTTGATTACAGATTGATAATCAATAATCGTAAATTGTAAGTTTTAGACAATTATTCAGCCATGGCTTACTTAAAATTTGGAAAGATTTAGACCCGTAATTATTAATAATTTTGCTCTGAAAAATGAAAATATCTCGAAAACTAATAAATTTACACATAGGGAATGTTATACAAAAATTATAGTATAGTAATGGTACTTTTCGATAATGATATAAAATACAGGGTAATATATTTAAAATTAATGAGAAAATAATGTACATGCGTTTTGACTCACCCTGTATTCAATATAAAGAAAATTAGCAAAACAAACCTTTACGAAAATTTTGACAATAAATAAAAAATATGACGTTAATAAACCATTGAAATTGTGCTTGCTTTTATTTATACATGTAGTTAAACTTGCTACGATTTTCATAGAAAATCGGTTATAACTTTGTAAATACCCCGTATAATATACCAAACCTTTATATTTTTGTAATCGAAAAGTTACAAAGATTTCGAATATAAAATAAAATACAGGGTGTTCTATTTAAAAAACATAAATTTGGTCTGCCACTATGTTATCGAACACCCTGTAACATTCTAACTAATTTTGTAATATAAAGCTCAATGTTCGCTATAATTTTTGTTATTAAGTTTTATCGCTATACATTACTATACCGGATCTACGGAGCTTCACCCCACTATATAATTAATCACCCTGTATAATAGCAGTTAAATATTGCATTGTTAGCTCGTTCTAAGCTATCCTGAAAATTTCAGGTGTCTAGGTAGCCTAGAACTATTTTTAAAATGGATTACAAAATTTGCGGGTCCGTGACACCAACCAAGCCAAGTATATAAAAAGATTTTAGTAAATAGGAGATGGCTATTGTCGGTGGACGTATTACGTATTTCATATGGTTATAATGTTTATTTACATTTAACTATATATACCTAATGTAATAATATAACAATATATATTATGTTATAACACATTTAAAACAATATAACTTGAAAAATAAACACAATATTATATTAGTTATAAATTCCAATTAACACAAACAAATTGCGCTAATGTCACTGTCACTAAAATAAATGATAAACGTCAACATTTTTGTAAACAATATATAAACGTCAAAAATATACTGACATTGTTACAACTAAAATTCGTTTAAAAATTTTTCGAAATTAATTATTGATATAAATTACAATAATTATTGTATTAAATAAACAAGTTTAAGTAATTTTATTTACAGTTTATATACGATTAATATTAATTTCAGCCCGTGAGTAATGACCTGTGAGTAACTTCTGCCCGTGAGTAATGAACTATTACTCACGGGTACAGTAATGGGTGCTATTATCTATGAAAAAATAGCGAATAATGAGCATGTTATTAAACGGTCGTAGAAAAAACAATTTACCTTAATTTTTTGTTACTAAAACACTCAAAATCAAAATACAAATAATAATAGCCAGCTGATTTAGTATATGACATAAACACGAGACTTTCGTAAAATTTACGAAATAAGCGACGAAAAATGATCTTATAATTGGAAATTATAACAACCCTCTGCTCATTATCAAGCTCAATACTAATGTGAAAGGTACTCAATTGGGGAAATCGTTAAAATAAACGAGAGTGGACAAAAATGCCTAATGTATTATGAGCGTCGTAAAATTTACGAATGACCCGTATTCTAGACTTAAGTAGGGTTAGAGCTGCTTCTTTAATTTTGTTCTATTTCATGTCTGTTTCTTTTATGACTATTAATGCATCTTTCCATTGTACTCTGTGCTCGTTGTCTCAACCCTGTTTGCATATCTGGGGCTTCTCCAAGTCCCTGTTATTGATGTATGTTTCATACTCGTTTATCCTGACACTTAGTGTCCCTGCAGTTCCTTCGACGTTGCAATTGTTGCATTCACAGGGTATTTTATAGATGCAGTTTTTGGATCTTTCTTGTATATTGTTGGGTTTGGTTTTGAGCAGGATATATCTTAGACTGTCGGTTGTTTTGAAGGTGGTTGTGATGTTTCTTATCCTCTTCAATTTTCCATTTTTCTGATAAGAGCTTTACATATTGTACTGTTGTCATTTTTAAGTGCCTTCTTGCTCGTGTCTCTGGAATGCCAGTGGTGTTTTGTTGTTTAGTTTCTTCAATCTTGTGAAGTTCTTTCTTTATAAAGGACAACTTTTAGTCATGCTTGGTCAAAATCTTTGTTAGTAGGATGTTTACCATTTTCATTTGAGCAGGTATTTCGAGCTCAATCAGATAGAAATTTGACAATAATTACTCTCTTGATATCTACGTTGTGGATAGAGTGGTAATTTAAATATACCTTGGTTGGTTTTCGGTAGATTTTGGTTGCATATCCTGTATCTTCTCTTGGGATTAGCACATACAGAAAAGGAAGTGAATTATTTTTTTTGTCTTTTTTGTAGATGTCCATCAGAAATTTATTCAGTGCCTTTGGTCATCTATATATCTTCACCATACTGTGGATTGTTTGTCTTGTTTGTATACTGTGTTGTTTTCGAAATATTCCATGAGTATATCAGCCAATAATGGAGATGAGAGATTGCCTTGTATTATTTCTAAAGTTTTCGCCAGCGGTATATTGGTAAAAAGACTGGTAATTTTAAAAGTGACTAGCGTATTTTTGTAACGATCATTTATTTCTGCTATATTTTGGAAAAACTGCTACAAGTTTTTACTAAAATATGTGTCATATGCTGGAGGCTGTATAATATCTAGGAGAAATTTTGACAATATACTGCAAGGAGAACCCATTCTGCTGCAAATTGTTCTGTGGGGTATATTATTCCCTTTGTGAATTTTTGGAACTCCTTATAATTGTGCTGTTCTGCTACAATGCGGTGTTAATGCTCTTCTTTTGTAGTGTGTCGGATATTCTTTTTTGTGCAGCGTTTTGTAAATTTTGAACCACACGCCAATAAACAAATCGCAACCGTCTGAAGCCATTAAACGACACAATAAAGATCATATTCAATAGTTTGACAGTCATTTTACAAGTTACTGCAAGAATGTGAACATATTTCTTAAAAACCTCTACCATATTATCCAGACACCTCATAGAAATGGTTTTGGCGCAAAAAAAAATTGAAATACAAAACAAAATATTAATTTTATGTTAGGAGCTGGAAAAATACTGATTCAGCAACTAAAGATAATCTGACAAAATAACTACTAAAGTAACTGTAGAGAACTGGAAGAAAGTGTGTGAACATGTTTTCAAAGCCGAAAATAAGTACTTGGAAAATGAACATCGCATAGATGCAATTAATGAACAGCTAAGGATTGATTTAAATGATATGGACATATTAAAAACAGTAGGTAACAGTGAGTAACATATTAAAACATTATAATACGATATACTGACAGTTTTCTCATTTATTTACAATTCATAACAGTCCGTTCACCGACGGTAAAATATTGCAAAACCTTCAAATTTTAACGAACCGCTTGGATTGACATGACATTTGGCATACGCATAGCTAACACGTCAAACAAAGAAGTGATATTGCCCATGTCTGATTTTTTCCGGGGGGTGAGTTTCATCCCTTCTTGGGGGTGAAAAAAACATACGTTCAAAATAAGTTCGGAATTGGATAAACTGAATAATTCTAAGCAACTTTTGTTTTATACAGTTTTTTCACTAAGTCGTTACACATTTTTGATTAACATTTGAAGTTCAATTCGTGTTTATCATCTCTCAGTTAATGTAAAACCATATACGAAGTGTTTTTTAGGCAAGTCAATACTTTTAGAGTTATTTGCGGGTGAATATGTTAATTTTTCAACAAAAATAATCAAAAAGTAAGTACTTTATTCAAATACCTGTTCGTAGAAAAGATATAGCTGGAAATAATTAAATAGTCAAGCACTTTTCGGGGAAAACTTATTACAGGTTTTTAAGGTGTTAAAAAAACATTATTTTTGTTTTTTAAAAAAGTTTCTAACATCACAAGAAAGTAGGTTACGCTCAAAATAATGTCGGTTCCTTTTTCTTTGGTAGAAAAGAAATCGTGAAAATCACACCCTAATTAGCATCCCCAATTAAATTACTCGTTACCGCTTAACAAATAACTTTACTTATATATTTATCGTTTATAATATATGATCTGTAAGTTTTATCGGTTCAAAGTTCTTTTTTTTGGAAAGGCTGTAGTTAACAGGGATTATACGAGTCACTAATCACGACCGTATGCAAATTTTGAACAGCCATATCTTAACCAATTTTTGGCTCACAGTTAAACATTAAATTCAACATATTCAGAGAAACAAATCCTACATATTTTTACTCCTTGATATTTTTGGTATCACTAACAGTTTTGAAATTATTTACATTTAAAGATTTAAACAATTAAAGAATGAATTTTTTCAATATAAAAAAAAATTCTTACTTAAAAACGATTTTTTTAAATAGGCACTTTGAACCGATTAAATTTACAGAGCATAAAAACAATACATAAATAAAGTAACTTGTGAAGCGGTAATGATTAATTTCATTTGGGATGCTATTTAGCTGTTGACTTTTATGATTTTTTACCAAAAAAAAAAAGGAATCAACTTTATATTGAGCGTAACTTATTTACTTTTGACACTAGAAACTTTTTAAAAAACAAAATTAAAGCTTTTTTTAAAACTTTAAAAAAGATGTGATGAGTTTTCCCCAAAATTGCTTCATTTTTTGGTTATGTCACGTTGAAATATTTGATTTCGAATTTGACGAATAAGAATCACGAGTGTATGCAAATTGTGAACAACCATATCTTAACCAATTTTTGGCCTACAGTAAAACAGAAAATCCAACATATTCAGAGAAGCAAATCCTACAAATATTTACTTCTTGAGATTTTTGGTATCACTAACAGTTTTTAAATTATTTACATTTAAAAATTTAAACATTTAAAGAATGAATTTTTTTCAAAATAAAAAAATTCTTACTTAAAAACGATTTTTTTTTAAATGGACACTTTGAACCGATTAAATTTACAGAGCATAAAAACAATACCTAAATTAAGTAACTTGAGAAGTCGTAATTATTAATTCATTTGGGATGCTATATAGGGGTTGATTTTTACAATTTTTTACAAAAAAATTAATCAATTTTATTTTGAGCGTAACTTACTTATTTTTGACGCTAGAAACTTTTTTTAACCCACCACCTGCCACGTGGCTTTGCAAGGCGCCAACTGCCACGTGGGGTGCTCAGAGCACCCCTTAAAAATGTTCTGTGATCTACTTGTTTAAAAAACAAAATAATGTGTTGAGTAACACAAGGATATAAAAAAAACATGTTTTATTGACTTATTAGCCACTAATATGTTATAAAAGTTAAAAAATAAAATGAAAAAGGTGTCATAAGCAAATTAGCAAGTACCAAGCCATAATAAATGAAGTCAAGTAAAATATCTAAAAACATTAAGATTTAGTGAGTATAATATAGTTTACATTAATAATTTAAATCATTTATTTCAATAAAACATGTAAATTTGAACTTTTTATCAAACATACAAAAAAAATTTAAAAGTTAAAGTGCCAGATGATGACACCCCAACTCGATTTTAGAGCTATAAGTTCAGAATGACACTAAATAACCACTTCAAACACTAACACATCTATGCTATATAATATTATAGAAAGCTACTATGACGCACAGCTCCGTTACCAAACTTGAAATACCAAATATTTGATAAAAATATGTTATCGGGTGCTGGTAGCACCCCACGTGGCAGGTGACTGGTTAAAAACAAAATTAAAGCTATTTTTAACACTTTAAAAAAGTTGTGATGAGTTCTCCCCAAAATTGCTTCATTTTTTGGTTATGTCACGTTGAAATATTTGATTTAGAATTTGACAAATAAGAACCTACTTTTCATTAGCTACAACTGTGCTTCTACTAGGTCTAAAAAACTTGACCATATTTTTCACTTTTTTCTAAGCTATATTTTTGTTAAGAATAGTTTTTTTCCATAAAATACTTGCTTTTTTTGTTAAAAAATGAACATATTCACTCGCAAATAACTCAAAAACGGAATGGGACGTTTCGATGCCGCCGGTTCATCGCCAGTCCATTTCACCGCCGTCATATCTCGCATTTCCTAGAATTCCTAATTAATACTAAAAATAACTCATAATTGTAACTGTCGACAATTCGGAAATATATCAGATAGCGATTAATTGACTGGCGATGAATCGGCCGGCATCGGCATCGAACTGGCGGCATCGAAACGGCGGCGATGAAACGTCCTAGACCCCTCAAAAAGTATTGACTTAGCGAAAAACACTATATAGAGCAAAAGCTGCATAGAAGTAGTCAGTTTATCCAATTTCGGACTTATTTTGAACGTACATTTTTTTTACCCCCAGAAAGGTTGACATGTTTGCTATGTGTATGCCAAATTTCATGTCCATCCAAGCGGTTCTTTAAAATTTACAGCAAAAACCATCAGTAAGGTGACTATAAGATATTTTATACAATAAATAATAATAAAGACAATTTGACATTGATGCAACAACGCATTGGACATCAGCTGTAATCATGATAATTTCACTATTTTATAGTTTACCAGACTTTTTTATATTGTTTATTTTATTCAAAAATTATTATTTATTTATTTATAATATATTGGTATACAAATATCGCAATCCTTTTCCAATTAATCGAAAATATCATCCTGGAATTTTTCCAATACGGTTGAAGCGATTCCATTAAATATTATCTTTGTAAAGAAAATTACGAACTAATTGCGTTTTCTGTGGCTGACTGCCAAATCGAAACGGTCAATTAAAGTTGAACACTTTAGATTAAATATATTTTGGGGTAATCGGTCCAGACTGGAGACCACGCGCTAAGTGTAATAATTGCTTTTACGTTTATATCTCTTAGTGGTAACTATAAAGGAATGTACTGAGTACTCTGTCTTTAGTAATTTTCTTCTTCGTTATCCTAGAGATAAGGCAGTTATCGCCTGTTGCGACATAAAACAAGAGACATCTTAAACTTTTTCAAAAACTGACATATTTGACCTAGATTTCGTAGGTCATAGCAAGTGTGTGGCAATAAAAATTGTTTGAAGTTGATGTTATTACTCTAGGGGCCGGTTGTTCTAACGCCAATCAAGAAGTTGATTATAATTAAGCCCCTTAACAACCATCAAATAACAAAATCCGTTTATTTTAATCAATTATGTTAATTATCATTATGATAATTAACATGATTTATTGACTAACTAATTGTTAATTATTAATTAACATAACAATTATTAACATAATTGATTAATTAATCAATTAATCTCATAAGTGTAACCAATTATATTTTCAGCAACCCAATAAAAGTTAACATTGACAGTTATATAAATATTTGATAATGATCAGTTGATTCCATTTTTGATTAGCGTTTGAACAACCGGCCCTTAGTATATCAAATTCTGTCTGTTTTTGTGTCTTATTTTTTGTTCATTTCTTTGTGTTATCTGTAGCATAGATGTGATTGTGTAAATAAAGTTTTTTAAATTTTATTTATAGATCTGTGTTCGTGTATTTTGTGTTAGATATATGTATTGTGTATGATATTGTCGGTGATTTATTCTTCGACTTCCTTTGTTGGTATGTTCATGTCCTATTGTTGGTATGCTCATGTTGTTGATTTCTTGGTGTAATCTTGGCAACCAAATCCTGCTGTAGTCTGCTGGTGGGTTTGCTACACATTTTTCTTCATCAAGTAGGCTACTTCTTTGACTCCCTTTATTTCATGTCTGTTTCTATATTGCTTATTGACACATGTTTCTATTGTAGGTTCACTGTGCTCGTTGTCCCACGCTTATTTAAATATTTGAGATTTCTCGAAGTATATGTTCTTAATGTAAGTTTGATGCTCGTTTACCCTGACAATTAGTGGTTTACTAGTTTGTCCCATGTTAAAATTATTGCATTCACATTTTATTTTATACAGTGGTTGGATCTTTCTTATATATAGGGTGTCCAGAAATTCTCCTGGCAAACCAAGGCCGGAGATTCGTCAGATAATTTTAAGACCATTTAACCCAATTATCCTCATCCGAAAATGCTTCCTAAGGAAGCTTGATCTCTTTAGATTGGGTCGTGTAATTAGTTTTTTTAAATATTTCCAGATCTTTCTTATTTAATAAAGTGAAAACTGTTACGCATATTTTTCTTCCGCAGACAAAACGATTCCATAAATTGCGAATTACCAGTACTGCTCATATGCGTTGTTTTGGGTAGGACAACGGTTATTTTATCGCATAAGTGCTATTTGACTTTTAAGCATTTTTGATACTGGATTATTAAATTGTGAGGTATTATAGTACTAAAATATACTCTTTTTTAAAGTTGGTAAAGAATACCGTTTTCGAGAAGAATCGTTTTTTAAAATGTTCCTTTTTTTGAATTTGAAAAAAATTTTCCAAAAAAAACTATTTAGAAAACCGAAAACTGGTACGTTTATTTATCTTCGAGATATAAATCGATTTCCTCCATTGCGAGTTTCTAGTACCTACCGGTCGTATGCGTTCGTTTTGGTTAGCTCAACATTATTTACCTTTAGTTATTCAGTTATTAAATATTCTAGTAATAAAAGTTTCTCTCGCTTTCAGTCTGTAAAATACACTGTTTTTTTAATATTTTTTTTACATTTTTTTCAAATCCAAAATACGAAAAATTTTTAAATCAATTTTTTTAGAAAACGCTTAGAAATAAAACAAAAAATTTTGCGACGAAATAACTTTGGCCCTACCCAAAATGGACGCCTATGACCGGTACTAGAAGTTCGCAATTGATGGAATCGATTTATAACTAACTGGAAGATAATTAGGCGTACCAGTTTTTGTTTTTCTGAATAGAAGCGTTCTGGAGATATTAAAAAAATAATTACAAGGCGCCATCTTCAAAGAGCTCTAGCTTCCGTAGGAAGCATTTTCGGACTAGATGAATTGGATTAAATTGTCTTAAAATTTTCTGAGGTATGGTCTTCGTTTGGCAGGAGAGTTTCTGGACACCCTGTATATTATTGGGTTTCGTTTTGGACAGGAGAGATCTGAGTATTAGTTGCTTTAAATGTAGTTGTGATGTTTCCTATCCTTTTATTTCTTATGATGAGCCCTTCAAATAAAGAAAGAAAGTGTGTTAACATCTTGTTAAGGCTGAAAATAACATGTCTGTAATTTTTTTTGCATTCATATACATTCATATATAAGTTATGTTATGATTTGGAAAATAGATTTGAAAAATGGGTTTGAAACCAGCTCTATATCATGTTGATTTCACTATTTTAGAGTTTAGCACAGTTTTTTTTATGTTTTTTTAATGATTTTAAAAAGAGTTATTTATTTATTAATAACATTTTTAACTGTTTTGATTGACATGTTCATTTGTGTACAAATATCTCAAACCTATTCCAATTAATCAAAAATATCATCGTGGAATTTATCCAGTAGGTGCAGTTGAAGCTATTCCATATATCTTTGTAAATAAAAATACGAACTAATTGCGTTTTCTGTGGCTGAGTGCCAAATCGAAACAGTCAATTAAAGTTGAACACTTTAGATTAAATGTATTTTGGGGTAATCGGTTCAGACTGGAGACTATGCGCTAAGTGTAATTGCTATTACGTTTGTATCTCTTAGTGGTGTATAAAGGGTCTTATAAAGGGGTGTACTAAGTACTCCGTTAATTTAGTAATTTTCATCTTCGTTATCCTACTAGAGATAAGGCAATTATTACCTGTTCCGGCATGAAACAAGGGACATCTTATACTTTTTCTTTCTGTCTGTTCCATTTTGTTTATATACAGTGATGATCGCGCTAATAACCAGCAAAATAACGCAAAAGATGGAAAACACATTAAGTTGTGAGATAAAAAGGAATAAAACTAGCGAAGGTGCGAGATTTAGCGATAAACACTTATAAATTTACATTTTACCTATTATTTTCCACCTTAAGACGTATCGGATTAGTTTGGCAACTGCCACTGTCACAGTAACAGTTTTATTTGACATACTCCTCTGATACGTCTAAAGGTGGGAAACAATAAATATAATGTAAATTTATAAGTTTTTATCGCTAAATCTCCCACCTCCACTAGTTTCATTTCTTTTTATCTCACAACTTAATACGTTTTCCATCTTTTGCATTATTTTGCCGGTTATTAGCGCGCTCATCACTGTATATGTAGCATATACGTAAAGACAAGACAAAATGTCAAAATGTTAGTTTTGCGAAAACTAAAAAGAAATGGTGTAAATCAGGTTCTCTTTATTAATATACCTTTAAAATAAAAAAGATAGGTTGCAGTTTTTAGCCTAATGAGTTTTATCCATCTATGTAAAACACAATAATATTATTACATTATTACTATTGTTTTTTTTTGCTTAAAAATTGAAAGACTATTATATTTTAAACGGGCTAAATCGATGGTCTCTAATACACGCTGTACGCAGCCTACGGCGTCTATTAGATACCACCGGCTAAGTCGGTGGTCATTTCAATTCACCTTGTAATTTCAATTTGTTTTAGAATTACTCTTTTTTAACAGTATACGGTCGTAAGATAGTTTTTGTCCTTCAAAGTTTATTAAAAGCAACGAAAATGAACAATTTTCCTACGGCGTGATGTTGTACGCAGCCTACAGCGTCTATTGGAGACCGCAGCCTAAGAACAACACAAGTTTTGGTAAATATTGTGCTAATTGACATACATCTTTCTAGCAAAAATACGAGATATACATATGCAGAGTAACGGCAAACATAGGCAAATGCAATAAACAACGGCAGTAAAGGTATATATGAAGCGGGTGTACCAGAAAATCCCGACAACCAAAATCCCTGACAGCCAAAATCCCGACAGCCAAAATCCCGACGGCCAAAATCCCTACACGGCAGGATCCCGACACGCCAAAATTACGACAAATAAAAAATTCCGCCATATTGTCAAAACTAATAAAATTTTTAACATAGGTACATGAATTAAATTATTTTTCTTTTTTTGCCAATGTACATATAGTCCAATACAATATAATCAAATCCTCAATTATTCAAGTTTACTGTCATATAATAGATATAAAAATAAAAACATATAGGTAATACATAATAGATATAAAAATATGATACAAAAAAAAATGACAAACACATAAGATAATATAAACGTAATACTAACCGACACCACAATAGAAGCGGTTAATGATTATACATATTTAGGACAAATAATAAAAATAAATAAGGAAAACCAAACAGCGGAGGTAAAAAGAAGAGTCAGATTAGCCTGAGCAGGATTTGGGAAATTAAAATGGGTCCTAAAGAATAAAAAAATACAACAATATTGAAAAACAAGAGTGTTTGACCAGTGCATACTCCCAATTCTCACATACGCGTGCCGAACATGGACATTGACCAAAGCACACATTTATAAAATAATGAAGACACAAACAGCCATGGAGAGAACAATGTTAGGAGTAAAGTTAACAAAGAAAAAGCAAAACAACTGGGTAAGAAATAAAACAAAAGTCAAAGGCGTAGGACAACATATAGCGAGGCTAAAATGCAGCTTCGCAGGTTATAACGATAGACAAACGGACAATAGGTGGAATACCATGATACAACAATGGAGACTATGGACAGGAAATAGAGCAAGATATTGTGGACAGGAAAGAAAGACGGCAATAAAAAGATAGGAGGAACGCACTGGAAACAGAAAGCACTAAATAGAAGCGAATGGAAGAAACTGGGGGAAGCCTATGTTCAAAATTGGACGAATTAAAGGGCAACAGAAGAATAGATATATTATCAAGTCACTTACAACCGTCCATTTCAGAAATTATAGCTTTTACATTATAAAATGAAGTGTTTAATAATTTTCTCTTTAAAAATAAGTACATAATAATTAGTACCCGCACTTATTAGTAAGTAAGTAATTAATTTTTCAATTTCAATACTCTATATATTATTATGATTTGGTACCGCATTTAAAAAGGTAACAATTAATATTCAAAATGTAGTGCTCGGAATTTTTACTTATGCGAGGATTGTGGCATGCCGGGATGTTGGCCATCGGGATTTTGGCTGTCGGGATTTTAGCTGCCGGGATTTTGGGTGCCACCGATATAAAGCCAGTAGGAAAGCAAGTAAAGTGGGTAGGTTACTTGCCACAAGGTACTTGCCCTTTGTAAACGTTTACTTGAGTGATATTTTACTTTCTGTGTCCTGAAATATGACGCAAGAAAACTTTTACAGAAAGCAAGTACCTTCTGGCTAGTAACCTGCCCACTTTACTTGCTTTCTTACTGCCTCCATATACTTCTTCTTAACGTGCCCTATCAAGTCCCCTTGACGTTGACGATTAACATGGCGAAACTGTCTCTGTCTCGAGCTATTCTAAATAGGTGTTCTGCTTTCTTTATTCCTGTCCACTCCCGGATATTCTTCAACCAAGAGGCCTGCTTTCTACCAATTCCTCTGCGTCCTTCGATTTTACCCATCATAATAAGTTGAAGAATATTATACCGGTCTCCCCTTACTACGTGTCCAAAATAGGCCATCTTTCTATATTTGATGTTATCAAGCAGCTCGCGGGTAGCATTTGCTCTCTTAAGGACTGCCACATTTGTCAGCATAGCCGTCCATGGTATTTTTAGAATACGTCTGTGCAGCCACATTTCAAAGGCCTCCAAACGGTTAATGGTGGATATTTTTAATGTCCATGCTTCGACACCATACAAGAGGACTGACCAAATGTAGCATTTAATCATGCGCTTTCGAAGTTGAAGTTGCAAGGTATCATTACAGAAGAATGACCTCATTTTTAAAAATGTCGTGCGGGCTATCTCGATTCTACATTTTATCTCTTTATCTGGATTTAGTTGTTCAGTAATATGGCAACCAAGATACTTAAAACTGGGTACTCTTTGAATCATATGACCATCAACATATAACCGTGAATCTTGATGGGCCAAACGGCTAAATACCATGTACTTTGTTTTTGAACAGTTTATATTTAGGCCAAAATCTCTTCCCACTCTGTCAGTGGCATTTAAAAGGTGTTGTAATCCATTCATATCATCACTTAAAATAACTGTATCGTCTGCATATCTGATTGTATTTATCAGAATTCCATTAACCTTCACACCCCATTCCAAATTATGCAGCGCTTCCTTAAATATTCTATCTGAATACAAATTGAACAACAGTGGGGACAGTATACAACCCTGTCTGACGCCTCTTTGTATTTTGCATATTTCTGTTGATTTTCCATTTATGCAAGCTGTCGCTGTTTGACGCCAGTATAATTTTTCTATGATTCGTACATCTTGACTATCAACTCCTTTATCCTTTAGTATTTTAATTAATTTGTGATGTTGTACTCGATCAAAGGCCTTCTCATAGTCAATAAATACAGCAACGACGTCTTTCCTTTGATCTCGGCATTTCTGCAATAACACATTTAGTGCAAAGAGTGCGTCCCGGGTTCCCAGTCCATTTCTGAAGCCAAATTGTGTTTCATCCTGGTCTTCTTCACATTTATATCTGATTCTACTGTGGATGATACGTAGAAAGATTTTCAAGGTGTGGCTCATAAGGCTTATCATTCTATAGTCGCTACAGTTTTTCGGACGTTGTTTTTTTGGTAGGGTTATGAATTCGGACTTTAACCAATCTTCAGGGATATCACCAGTCGAATAAACATCATTGAAAAGTTTGACTAGTATTCCAATGTTTTCCTCATTTATGAGCTTTAACATTTCTGTAGGTATGTTGTCGGGACCAACGGCTTTCTTGTTTTTTGCCAATTTTATAGCATGTTGTATTTCTGATTTTAGTATTTCTGGTCCTTCACCTTCATCTGTAGTGTCCAGTTCTTCGGGTCTATCATCATTATACAGTTCATTTATATAATTATACCAGGTAGTTCGGATTTCGTGTTCGTCTATTATCATTTTTCCCGACGAATCGGTTATAGTATCTGGAGTTTTCTTATAATGAAGACCAGCTACTTCTCTAACTTTTTTAAACATATTAAACGTATCATGTTTTTCATTCAACTTTTCTAATTCCTTGCATTTATCCTCCATCCATTTTTCTTTAGCTACCTTTATTTTTTGTTTAATTAGTTTTTGTTTTTCTTTGTATTCTGTTTTGTTATCTTTCAGTTTTCTTCTCTGCTCCATCAATTCCAGGATTTCATCAGTCATCCATTGTTGTTTTTTGTGCCTCTGCATCGTTGTCGTATATTTTTCCATTACTTTCCAGGTAAGATCTTTAAACGTGTTCCATATTTCTGTATTGTTTTCATTTGTTGAATTCTTTAGCTGATTATTCAGGTCATATTCTATTAGCGTTTTGTTGGATGCTGATATATGTAATTTTGGTGTTTTGGGGTTTTCTTTGACTTTTTTGAGCTTCACTTGGATGTCATCTATTAGAGGGTTATGGTCTGAACCGATATCTGCACCAGGATATGTCGTTGATCTCTTGATACCATTCTTAAATCTCTCCATACACTCAACCAAATGTATATGGAATCACTATGTATTTAAAACCTGCAGCTTTTAGAACTATAAGTGTAAGTATTTTAGTTGAAACGATAAGAAGATTTGCCGTGCTTAAGGACTATATATCAGCAGAAAGTTACGGGATCCCGAGTTCATTAGGCAGCACAAGATTGATCACGCAAATTGGTGTCTTCAACACCAAAACTCGAACATTGAAGATTGGAAAAGTCTGCTATTTTCAAACGAAAGAAGAATATGTAAAATCAGATGTTTAACGAATTCGTGTATTCAGATGGCAAGGAAGACAAGCCAGAGATGAAACTGCCAGATTTGTTCACAAATATAAAAGAGGAAGGGTCATGTTCTGGGGAGGAATTATGATCGGTAAAAAAATCCTTTAATTTTCATCCAACCAACTTTAATAACTCGCAGGTATATTGATTTGGTTCTATAACCTCTAGGAAGGCTCTGGAAAAGTGCAATGAAAAAAATTAAATTTAGCTTTGATTCGCTTAAAATAATAAAGATAATCAGATGATTCCATAAAAGTTTGGTTGAGTGTGTACCTGCCTTTAAGTTTCATTAACACTTGCCAAGTTTACTGGCTGAAAGTACTTGCGGCCAATAAACTTGCCATGTGTAAACAACAGGAAAGTGCACTTGCTAGCACTTTTTTATATTCTTTCTATATAGATAGTAGATTTTCTATTTGACCGCATTTTTCTTTCAACGGATTTTCTTTTGCTTACGTTATTCTCTTTTCTACATCCTTGTTTACCATGGAATACTTTGTTGTGTCTCAAGCTTTAATAATCCTCCTGTTCTCAATTATTGACTTCATACGTTTCATCCATAATCCAGTATTTGTACTTTTCTGGCACTTTTCATTGAATTAAGATTTACTTATTTGTAATACTGTGAGTGTCGTTTAACTTCTTCCATTGGATATTTGCATCCTGACCTTTTCTGTTAATAGTTATCCTAATAAGGAGTTATCCTTTTTAAAACACTAAATTTTATTTCTCTGTTTCTCAATGTGTGGATATCGATGTTGTGTTTATTTTGGCTCTATTTATGATGTTTTAGATTTGACCTGAGTTCAGCAACAACTGGGTTATGATTAGAAGCTATATCATCACAAGAATATGTCTCTTCGAATTGAAAATAATTTCGGTTCCTATCTTTTTAGGTACATAATCATGTTCTTCAAAATCCCACCTCAACGGGAATATTCAAAATCCAACCCCAATTGCAACTTTCACATTAAATTGATCAGTCACTAGTTGTTTCTACATCATACATATCCCCGACAATGTGCACATATTCACCAAGACTTTCACTCAATATATGGTCATAAAATAAACAACCTACGTTTAGCAAATAACACAGCCCATCTGTACATTCTAATCAAATCTGTACATCCTTATTATTTTGACAATTTTTAATTCTACAATTTATTCTTTTGTTGACTCCACAACCACATCTATTTTACGACCTCATAGTCCACTTATCGGGACAGTCAATAAATTCAATTCAAATTCATTACTTTTTATTGATAACAACGCTTATTACTTCAGTCTTGAACGATTAACTCTTGCACTGGTGCATTGTTGCATATAAATTCAAAATTTAAAAAACTCCATTCATATTTGGTTAAAAATTTAAAATCACTTCCTATATGATCAATTCAGTCATAACCAAAAACTTACTGCCTTGTCTTGTCATTCTTGTCACTTTTGGTCTTTACTTCCTCATACAAATTAAATGGTATGTATCAGTCTGTATCAGTCAAATATGCATATAAGTAACACTTTTGTGCTTTCGCTCCAGGAAGCCATGTTACTCCATAATCCATAAGGAAAAATCGGTTAACATCGACCTAGTGCCGTTTCACAAATTTAAATTTCATTTAAAAACCATGTAATATTAGAGTTTAATTTTCAACTAGTGGGCTAGTTTCAACTACTATACAGAATGTAAGTATTTACCACATGTTTTTTCGTAACAGTCAAAATTGTACCAATAATTTGTTTTCATTTTAATGTGAAAATACTAAATTCTAGGTCGCTGATGATAATCTGGTAAGATCAAAAATGTTCTGACGCAATTTTTTAATCAATATGGATGACTTTTTAAAGTTTTTAATAAACATTACACCATTTTACAAAGTTTTTACTTATCTGTAAGTTTTTAAATGTGTCTACAAAAAGAATTATTTTTATTTTTTATAAAATTTTCTAGCATCATAACTAAGCTCAAAATACAGGTGGCTCCTTTTTTTGGTAAAATTTTTTTGAAAATCTGCTCCTGTTTAGCACCTAAATGAAATTAATCGTTACCGTTTTACCATTACTCCATTACTTTTGTAATTGATTTTATGATCTGTAACTATGATCGGTTCAAAGGGCTTATTTTGGAAAAAATAATTTATTTTGAAAAATGCACTTTTTTCAAAATAAAAAAAAAGTACTGGTGATACGAAAAATCTCAAAGAGTAAAAAACAGTAGGCTTTGCTTTTATAGATAAAAGACAAAAATTGGGCATACACTTGTGATTTGTGACTCGTTCAAACTCTTTCAACTATAACCATTTCACAAATAAGCACTTTGAACCGGTGAGACTTACAGATCATAGTAAAATAAATTATAAAACGGAGACCATTAATTTGATTTAGGGTGCTAAATAGAGAGAGATTCTCACGATTTCTATTTACTCATAAAAAGGGGGCCAACTTTATATTTGGCTTAACTCGTTTAGTTTAGATACTAAAAACTTTTATTAAAAATAAAAATTAAGCTTTTTTAAACACCTTGCTAAAGCTTTAATGAGTTTTTCCCGAAAAGTTCTTCCTTTTTTTGGTTATTTAAGTTGAAATATTCGACTTGGAATTTGACGAATAAGAACGTATTTTTCTCGAATTCCAACATGAGCTTTTACTGGGTCTATAGACTTCAGGATACATAATTTTTTTCGTTATTTTATAAGCTACAATTTTGTTTAGAATATTTTTACAAACAAAATACTTATATTTTAAGTTATTTGCGAAAAACCGCCTGAAAACCTGTTTTTTTTTTTGTTAACAAAAGACATTTTCACTCCTAAATAACTCGAATAGGATTGACTTAGTTGCTCAGAATTAGTCAATTTATCCATTGTCGGACTTATATTAAACGTATGTTTTTTCTGCCCTGAGAATTCACCCCCAAGTAAACACCCCATGCACCCCCAAGTAAAAGCAACCAACGGCAAAAGGCCAACTTTGGAGTGGACAGTAAGCAGAGCCTAAATCCAAATTCTAATATCATTCGGTGGTGACACTGAAAATTACACCGGATCGCCGTATTTCACGTTGTTTTACTGGACTATATTATACTCTCGGTATTTAGTCCAGTTATAAAATCCGATGCACTAAATCTGCTGTCTACCCTTTGGTATATTAATACATTTTTATCGCTGGTAAAAAAGGGCTGCTCAGATCAGGGCTTGAGCCCATTATCGGGCATGACGGAGTTTATTTTAGATGATATTTTATGAAATGCACACAGTCTATTTTCCTTTCGTTTAGAAAAAAACATATCTCATTTATCTCTCACAAAAGACAGAAGCATTACATTTTGTCATGAATAATATTACACTTGTCACGAAAAAGAAAATATTTTATCCAGTTAAAGTGTTCGTTAAACCGAAAGTACATACTTTTAGTATTACAACTTTCAGCGCATTTTCAAGTGAAGCTTTTAATTAGCAGCTGGTGTTAGTAACTTCACAACAGATGGAATTATTCTGACGAGCATAATTAACAACAATAATTTAAGGTGTACTATCACGAGAAAATTTACAGAAAATACATGTGGGAGTTAGAATAGTGCAATAATTTTTCCGATTTGTGTTTATGAAATGACTTCTTTACGACTGTGTAATCTTTCCCAATAAAATATAGGACTAATAGATTTGAAGATAGAACAAATTATGTAAAAGTTCGATACATTAATATAAACAGACATAACAATTAAGTACAAAAAGATGACTTAAATTTAGAAATAAATAGCTGGAAACATATTTTTGCACATTATAATATGTATATTATATACTAAATTTACAATGAAGATGCAGTAGAGATAAACAAACCAAGACACGTTAAATGCTACTAGCAGCACTTCTGAATCATGTATATACATGTATATACATTGTAAATCTCAAATCATGATTTACAAAGTTTATACATTATATATGATGATTCGTGAGTGCTCCTAGTAGCATTTAACGTGTCTTGGTTTGTCTATTTCTTCTGCATCTTGATTGTAAATTTAGTATAGTATGTATATAATATTATTATAATATATACAATGTGGAAGGCACTGATGAAATAAAATTATTTTTGTCCTTGTTTCAAAAAATTTTGAAAAACGCTGAGACTCGGAGATTTTTAAATAAAATTTGCAAATTTTAAACATAAATCTAAATGTACAGTGTGGTTCATGCAAGTCTATCAGAGTCCATAAGCTTTAGTTTTAATGGAACACCCTGTATATTTTTATATTTTGAAAATCTACTTAATAACTTGATTTCCACGAACTCTATCATATAGGGTGTGTTATGATTAATGCAGGGTGAAATTTTGAAATTATAAAGTATGGAAACCACATATGGAATAAAATTGTTTGTGTCCTTATTTTAGAAAATTATAAAAAATACTGGGACAAGTCAACTTTTAAATTCAAGTGGGCGATTTACACACATAAATTTGAATATACAGGGTGATTCACGCAAGTACAGTAAGTAGGTACAGCAAATAAAATTTCTTAGTATTTTTTTAGACAGCAACCTCAAATGGTCCCTTCATGTCGATTCGTTAAGTAAGGAACTCGCCTAAGCTTGCTATGCAATAAGATCTGTCTCAAGGGAACTCAATTTAGCATCTTCTAAAATAACATATTTTTCGTTGTTCGAGTCTCATCTTCGATATGGTCTTCCTTTTTGGGGTTCTAGTACAGCTGCTCAATTTGATGATATTTTTAAATTGCAAAAAAGAGCAATAAGATATCTGTTTGGCCTCAGAAGATCTACACATTGCAGAAGTTACTTCAGAAATCACGGACTTTTAACACTTCCATCTTTAAATATTCTATAAACGGTTTGTTTAATTCGCAAACACCTTCATGTCTTTCCAGCAAGGTCCAGTCATATTTACTCCACCAAAAATTCAATCTTTGATATTTATTTACTGATCCCATCCACTGAGTTAGTAAAGAAATCTATATTATATTCCGCAAAAAAACTTTAGAGCCATCTCCCTTTACAACTTAAATCTGCAACATCTTTCCCAAAGTTCCGTAAAATGACAAAAGCCTATCTATCTAAAAAACCATACTATTCAATAGAAGAATTTCTTAATGAATAACTAAGAAAATTGGATTTCATAAGCAGTAGCTTAAACTGTCAATTCCTAATGTTATATTTTATTTGTTGTAAGTATGTTCAATTTGCAATTTATATAAATTTTGCAATTAATTGTTTTTGTGTTTGGTTTTATATCATATTTACTGTATATTGACGATTTATCTAATTTCAGTAAGTTGTAGTTGTTATTTGTTATTTGTTGTTGATATTATTTTTCTTTTGACTGTATGTAAGCTTTGTCCATAAAATTGTAAAAATTTCAGTGACAATAAAGCATATTTCTATTCTATTCTATTCTACAGCATTGTCTATAAATCTAGTTTTAATGGATCACCCTGTATATTTTTATGTTCGTAGAAGCTACTTTACAACCTCATGTAAGAAAAGAGTTTCAAAAAAGTGTATTATGTAGGGTTCATTATGAATAATACAAGGTGAAATTTTGAAATTATTTATAAATTTCTTTAAGACATTAAATAAAAAAACCCAATAAATTTATACTTAGTTTAGAAAATATATGTCTTTATTTAGCTAATTTACAACATAATGCCATTATCACTAAAATATGATAAATTATTAATTTCAAAATTTTATCTAGGTAAGGTATTTAATATCTCATACATAATTTATAAATACATAATTTTAAAACTTCACACTGTATTATTAATAATAGGTCCTACATAATATACATTTTTGATGTGAGGTTGCTTAACAGATTTTAAAAACATAAACATATACAGGGTGTTTCATTAAAATTAAAGATCATGGACTATGCTGGACTTGTGTGAATCAGCCTGTATATTTAAATTTAGGTTTAAACAGTGCATATTTAAATTTAAAAGTTGACATATCCTAGCGTTTTTTATAATTTTCTAAAATAAGGACACAAACAATTGTATTCCATACTAGGTGGTTTCCACACACCGTAATTTCAAAATGTCACCCTGTATTATTCATAATATACCATACCTGATATGCATCGTTGAAATCAGATTGTTAAGCAACTTAAAAATATATATAAAAATATATAGGGTGTTCCATTAAAAATAAAGCTTATGTACTAGCCTTGCGTTAATAATTAATCTGTACAGTCAAAGTTAGGTTTAAAAAGCGTATATTTATATTTAGAAATGGAGGGACCTCAGCTTTTTTTAATTATTTAAAACAAGGACAGAAATAATTTTATTCCATAAGTGCTTTCCACCTTATATATTATTTTGTAATTGATTAATAAGTTGCTAGTATTTTTTAATCGCATTACCTTAATATTTATTTCGATTCTTTCCTTCTTTAATTTTGATTAGCTGGAACTTACATTGGTTTAACTTCATGAAAAATTTGACAAAGGTATAAGTACCTATTGTAAATTCTTATTTGAATTTTGTACTTTCTATAGTATATATACAAGAGATTTGTTAAAATAATTACTGAATTATATTATAAATTGATCATACTTATAAAGCGCATGTGATATGTATGTGTGTTTTGTTGATTACCAGAAAGCGTTCGATAGAATAAAACATGACGAACTGATAAAAATATTAAATTCAATTGGTCTAGACAGCAGAGATCGCCGTATAATAAACAATATCTATTACGAACAAACTGCAGCTGCTAGAGTAGGGGATCAGTTAACAGACGACATAAAGATCAAAAGAGGTGTGCGACAGGGATATATATTGTCCCCATTATTGTTCAATACGTATTCAGAGCACATTATGAACCTAGCGCTAACGGACATAGACGAGGGAATACTTATAAACGGAGAACGATTGAACAACATAAGATACGCTGATGATACTGTCATGTTTGCAGACAGTCTTGAAGGTCTGCAGACACTTGTCTCCATGGTGGCAGAAGTAAGTAGCAGGTTTGGGCTTGATTTTAACATCAAAAAAACCAAATACATGGTTATAAGCAAAAATAGGATACCACCTGGTCAATTACTAGTTAACCAACAACCTATAACACAAATCACTAACTTTTGTTATTTGGGTGCAAACTTAAATGAACAGTGGGACCAATCGACGGAAATTAAGATAAGGATCGAGATGGCAAGATCAGCTTTCGTCAAAATGAAAAAAATCTTTACAGCCACGATATAAAATTGGAAATAAAAGTTCGTTTAATAAAATGCTACGTATTCTCCGTTCTTTTATATGGCGTGGAGTCATGAACCTTAACTGAAGCATCACTGAAGAGACTCGATGCATTTGAGAAGTGGTGCTATAGACGCATGTTGAGGATTTCCTGGAAAGACAGAGTTACCAACGAAGAAGTTCTACATAGAATGGGTAAAGAGCGCGAACTAGTCGTAACCATAAAACGTCGCAAACTGGAATGCCTGGGCCATATAATGCGCAATGAACAACGATATGACCTACTTCGGACCATACTTCAAGGTAAAGTGCATGGGAAAAGAGGTCCAGGACGGAGAAGAATATCCTGGCTGCATAACCTGCAAAAATGGTTTAACTTAACCACTACCGGACTTTTCAGGCCAGCAATCAACAAAGTCAGAATAGCCATGTTAGTGTCCAACATCCGTAACGGATAGGCACCATGAGAAGATAAAGCGCATCACCCAAAATTGAATAAAAGAACCTCATGATAGAAATTAGTGAAAAATTTTACGGGAGGCCCACGTTCAATATGGAAAAATATAGGATGATTTCTGATATTATGAAAGTAATAAATACTACATTAGTGTCTTGCATATTGTACAAAGCATCTTAATCTTCTAGCAAACAGTTTTTTTTTGTTTATTCTGTCGTCTGTATGATAACGCAGTGTATAATTTAACTGATCTGTCTTTCTAATTCTACTATTTTCAAGTTTACAATGTAGAGGCTGTAACAAAAATACAAGTCATAAATTAAACCACATATTCTGGGACCAAAAATAGTTCGATTGAACCCACCTTACCTTAGTACATATTATGTGCACATAAAAAAAGTTACAGCCCTTTGAAGTTACAAAATGATTTTTTCCAATATATCGAAAACTATTATAGATTTTTTATTGAAAATAGACATGTCGCATTCTTATGGCAGGAATATCTAAAAAAAAAATTATACGACATTTGTGCACCCCATAAAAATGTTATGAGGGTTTTGTTCACTTAAACCACCCCAAACTTTTGTGCTCGTTCCAGTTAAATTATTATTGTGGTACCGTTAGTCAAACACAATGTTTTGAACTACTTTGCCTCTTAGTATTTTTTCGATAAGCCAGTGTTTATCGAGATATTTTGAATGTTTTTTGAATCCACCACATATTTGTATATGGTTAAATACGATTATAGAGGCCTACCTCTTAATAATCTTAAACTTTTTTTATAATTTATATTTTTTGCCATATTTCGAAACATATTAAAAAAGACGCCTTTAAAACAATACTAAGAGGCAATTTTTTTTAAAACACTGTATTTAACTACTAATGGTACCACAATAATAGTTTAATTGGAACGTACACAAATATTTGGGGGGTTTAATGGAACAAAACCTCAAAAAATTTTTATGAGGTATAAAAATGTCACTGTTATTTTTTAAAACGTTCCTGGAATAACAATGCCACATACCCATTTTCAATAAAAAATCTCTAATAGTCTTCAATATATTGAAAAAAAATCGATTTTATTTTATAACTTTAAAGGGCTGTAACTTTTTTTATACGCTCATTTGTACTAAGGTAATTTGGGTTTAATCGAAAAATTTCTGGTCCCAGAATATGTGATTTAATTTATGATCAGCATTTTTGTTACACCGCATAGATCTACAATATTATTAGAAAAATAAGCGAGACCTTGTAAAACCAAAATTAAAAAAATATCATCGATACATAAAATTGAGGTTTTAGCTACTCTATTTGGTCAAAAGACTTTAATTATTACTAAACCCATACAGTGCAAATATTTCTAAAAAGTTTATTGTAGGTGGCTTTAACAATACTGTGAACTGTACAGAAAAAACATTTAACATTTAGACACTGCATGCCTCAACTTACATCGCAAACTTTTGAATACCTACAAATACCTCCAACCCCAGCCTAATAACATTCCATTTATCCAAAACTAATCCCTCAAAACTTTCAAAAAGTTTAAAAGTTTTCCGCGTGCCGCGCTAAAACCGAAAGTTGATGACGACGCTATCAACCGGCTCCGTGGTGCTGCAAAGACTGCGTCGGGCTCTCAAACGGCGTCCTCGGCGTCTGTTTCATTTCATGCGCACTTATGTGCATCCAACTCGAGGAACAAATCACTGAATTTTGTTGTTTTTTGCGAATTGTCTGCTGGAGGGAATTGGATCTTTAAACTTGAAAAAAGAAAAGGTTTGGTTGATAAGTAGGGGTCAGACAACGAAAAACAAGCAAAAGTTTAAAAACTTGTGTGACTTATGTACTCCAATAACTGTTTTTGGTGTAATTTTTCTACCCACGTCCGTTTGACCAGACTTCCTCTGGCACGTTGGGATAAAGAATGGTGTGGATATATTTTATTGAATTTGTGTTGAAAAATGAATCGTTTAAAAATATGCGACAGTTTTATGCGTTTTATTAAAAAATATGTCGTGGAGAAAACGTTTTTCTGAGACAGTATCATTAAAAAAAAGTTAACGGTACTACCTTAGCTTTAAGGGGAAATGCAGAAACTGTCGCCAGTTTAAATTTTTAATGTGTTTAAAATGTATTAATTTTTTTCGAATTCTGAGAAAGCTAATAAGTATTTTTGAAAAATTTAAATGCAGAATGAAAGATTACGTTATTAGCGAGGGCCGATATTAGGGATTCCTTTCATGTTCCAACATATTTTTTCTACTATTCTTTTCCTTAATAGACCTCCTTTCTCATCTTTCAGCAGCCACCACTTGATTTTTTGTGGTCCTCTCCGATATTTTTTTTTTAGTTTCGCTTTCTGCTTCGACGTCCAGAACAAGCAGCTTATGTTGTTGGCTTACTGTCTCACTAACTATTACCCTGCAGTCCTTGCATTCATGTATGCCTTCTTTCCTTATCATGAAGTAGTCTATTTGGGATTGATGTTGTCCACTTTTGTAGGTAATAAGTTGAGTTTCTCTCTTCTTAAAGAACGTGTTAACAATCGCCATATCCAATGCTGTTGCTAATTCAAGCATGTCATCTCCAGCTTCATTTCTAGTTCCAAAGCCTAATCCCCCATGTAGTGTTTCATATCCTGTCTTGGTTTGACCCACATGTGCATTGAAATCACCTCCTATTATAACTTTCTCCTCTGCTGGAATATCACTCAGTACGTCTCCTAATTGATCATAGAAAGCTCTTCTTTCATTCTCACCCAGACCTGTTTGGGGAGCAAACACACACAATATTCAATACCTCTTTATCAATTACAAATTTCACTGACATCATTCTATCACTCGTTCTTACAACTTCTACTACGTTATCTTTCATTTCATTATCAGCAATTATACAACTCCATTTCTAGTGTTACTACTCCCTACATACCACAATTTTTATCCTTCACCTAGTTCTTTCGCCCTTCGTCCTTTCCACCTAGTTTCTTGAATACAAGCAATTTGAACTCTTCTTCGTTTGAGCGCATCCACTAACTCCAGACTCTTACCTGTAAGACTACCAAGATTCCACGACCCTATCCTGATTTTTCTAACCTGCAATGGTGTTCCCCCTGAGATAGTCCTCACCCGGAAATCCGAACGGAGGCTCATTTTACTTCCGGCACATTTTACCTCAGGAGATGCCATCATTTCAGTATAAGTTTTTTATATCATTGGAGAAGGTCTTTTCATTATTATGGAATGAAAAGATTTTGTTTGGATATTTGATGCCTGAATGCTTTTTCTATCAGCACCATACCCTGCCCTGCACGTTTAGCCAATACATCACCAATGCAACCAAAGTGCAGTATTACCCCACACCCGCCTGCATTTTTCTGTATAGGCCAGGATCCCTACTGTACGGACTGCCCTATAAGCCAATGTATTGTTCCCCATATCCCGCCACTAGGAGTCACGTACTTTATTCGGAATACATGTACATAAAGTTAGCGAATCACTTCTCGCAAATATTATGGCAAGCACAATGGGAATTTGCCTCTTTTTTGCCGTTAATTAGTTGTGAAAAAAATTAATTTTGCCACTCTTTTATTTTTCTTAATAATCGATGTTTCGCTAGCTTCATATGAAGTTAGCGAATCACAACAGCAAAACATGTTTCAAGTTCAAATAGAGTTGGTGCTGAATTTGCCGCTTTTTTGCCGTTAATTAGTTGTGAAAAAAATAATTTTGCCGCTCTTTTATTTTTCTTAATATTCGATGTTTCGCTAACTTCATATGAAGTTAGCGAATCACAACAGCAAAACATGTTTCAAATTCAAATCGAGTTGGTGCTGAATTTGCCGCTTTTTTGCCGTTAATTAGTTGTGAAAAAATTTATTTTGCCGCTCTTTTATTTTTCTTAATATTCGATGTTTCGCTAACTTCATATGAAGTTAGTGAATCACAACAGCAAAATATGTTTCAAATTCAAATCGAGTTGGTGCTGAATTTGCCGCTTTTTTGCCGCTCATTAGTTGTGAAAAAATTAATTTTGCCGCTCTTTTATTTTTCTTAACATTCGATGTTTCGCTAACTTCATATGAAGTTAGCGAATCACAACAGCAAAAAATGTTTCAAATTCAAATCGAGTTGGTGCTGAATTTGCCGCTTTTTGCCGTTAATTAGTTGTGAAAAATTAATTTTGCCGCTGTTTTATTTTTCTTAATATTCGATGTTTCGCTAATTTCATATGAAGTTGGCAAATCACAACAGCAAAAAATGTTTCAAATTCAAATCGAGTTGGTGCTGAATTTGCCGCTTTTTTGCCGTTAATTAGTTGTGAAAAAATTAAATTTGCCGCTGTTTTATTTTTCTTAATATTCCATGTTTCGCTAACTTCATATGAAATTAGCGAATCACAACAGCAAAAAATGTTTCAAATTCAAATCGAGTTGGTGCTGAATTTGCCGCTTTTTTGCCGTTAATTAGTTGTGAAAAAATTAATTTTGCCGTTCTTTTATTTTTCTTAATATTCGATGTTTCGCTAATTTCATAAAGGGTGGGGAATTAGTGTAAAGAAATCCAATTACTCGTTTATCGTAGGAGATACGAAAAAAATCTATTTAGTTAAAAGTTGGTGACTAGACAGGACCATAATCTGAAAATATTTTCAAATATACAGGGCTATCCGTATTGACAGGGTGACACAAACTTATGTTTTTTTTTAATAGAACACCCTATATATTTTTACATTTTTGGATTCTCCTGTACGTCTACTTTCCTGAAATATAGGCTTTTGTAGTAATATACAAAGTAGTTTAAAAGATAATTACGTTTTTTTTTAATTTCGTAGCAATATTCACACCCTGAAGAATTGTAGTAACTTGACATAAAAATTTCTATTTATATTGAAAATATTTTAATATAGTCTACTATTGTTAAACATTATTAATATAGAGAAACGTTTAGTTTTAGTATACATGGTTGGTCAAAACTAGGAATGAGTATTTTTGAGCTTTCTTAAATGGATTTTAGTATAGTATTTTAGTATTGTGAACCAACAAATTTGTGATAATTATAGAGGAATAACACTACTAAGCACAACATATAAAATATTGACTTCAATAATAAGAAAAATATTGTCAAAGATCACGAAGAAGAGAGTGGGACAGTACCAATGTGGAGTCACAGAAGGATGATGTATGGAGGAAGGAAGAATAATGGAAAAAGCAAATGAAAACAAACTGGAATTAGAAATGCTATTCATCGACTTCAAACAGGCATTTGATTCGATTAAGAGAAAACAACTAACGATTGCCCTGGAAAAATTAAAAAACTCACATAAACTCAGAAAATTAATAAATATGACAATGAGAACTACCAAAATTAGCATAAAAACGCAAAGAGGCGAGACAGATGAATTCATTATAAATAAAGGGGTGAAACAAGGGGATGCCTTATCCACTGTTTAATCTAACTTAAGAATATTTACTACGAAATATAAACAAAGGAAACCTAAGAACAAGAGGTGGACAAGTAATCGCCTACGCAGACGATATTGTTATTATTGCAAAGAATAGAAACATAATGAAAGAAATGCTAAAAGAAATAAAAGAAAAAGGGGAGACAATGGGACAGATTAAATGAAGGAAAGACAAAAATATTAAGACTAGGGAAAACACAATACTTAAAAGGAAAAACCAAATTAGGAAATTCGGAGTTTGAAGATGTAGAACATTTCAAATACCTAGGAGTGACAATAAGCAAAACGGGTGAAAGAATACAGAAATAAAAGAAAAAATATTGGCAGCGAGTAAAGCTTATTTTGCAAATAAAACGCTACTTAAAAGCAAAATACTGTCTATTAAAACCAAGATAAGAATGTATAACACCATAATTAGAGCAATATTATTATACGCAGCGGAAACAATGACGATGACTAAAAAAGATGAAGAAAAGTTAAGAATAGCGGAGAGAAAGATCATGAGAACCATACTGGGACCAATCAGAACAGAGCAAAATGAATATAGAAGCCGAACAAATGCAGAGATTAAGAAAGTACTACAAGAAGATATCGTGACCAAAATAAAGCATAGCCGAGTTAGATAGTTAGGTCACATCTGGCGGGCAGGAGATGAAGCAATGACATATACTATGATAGAATGGAATCCAGTAGGAAGAAAGAAAAGAAAAAGACCAAGATCAAAATGGATGCAAGAAGTTGAAGAAGACTTTTGCCGCTCTTTTATTTTTTTAATATTCGATGTTTCGCTAACCTCATATGAAGTTAATGAAGTTAACACAACAGCAAAACATGTTTCAAATTCAAATAGAGTTGGTGCTGAATTTGCCGCTTTTTTGCCGTTAATTAGTTGTGAAAAAAATAATTTTGCCGCTCTTTTATTTTTCTTAATATTCGATGTTTCGCTAACTTCATATGAAGTTAGCAAATCACAACAGCAAAAAATGTTACAAATTCAAATCGAGTTGGTGCTGAATTTGCAGAGAAAATAAATTTTTCCGCTTTTTTATTTTTCTTAGTAATCGATGTTCCGCTAACTTCATATAATGTTAGCGAATCACAACAGCGAATAATGTTTCAGATTCCAGTCGAGTTGGTGCTGAATTTGCCGCTTTTGCCGCTCAGTAGTTGCGAAAAAAATAAATTTTGCCGCTTTTTAAATTTTTTAATATTCGACGTTTCAATAACTTCATAAATATGAACTTGGTGAATTACAACAGCGAATATTGTGTCAAATTGAAATCGAGCTTGTGCTGAATGCTGACTGGTACCACTTTTTTACGATATTGTAACATGTTTTTCTTTTTTTATAATTCTGATAACGCTGCACGATAATTTCTTAGGATACGTCTGGTAGACTTGCATCTCCGCACAACCCTTTTGGGTAATGATTGACGCTTCTAGTGGTACGCGGTACGAATAGATTATTATTAATTTATGGATATCCTACTTAAAACATAATATAATTTCATCTAACATAATATCCTCACTGTATAAAATACTTGAAATAAAATATAAAAGGAGGGGGTAAATATATGAATTTATATTTAATAATATTATTAATAGTATAATGAATTTATTCCAACTCAAACGTCCTTACTGTATAAAATACTTAAAATAAAATATAAAAGGAGGGGGTGAATATATGAATTTATATTTTATAATATTATTGTAAAAAACTTGAAATAAAATATAAAAGGAGGGGATAAATATATGAATTTATATTTTATAATAATATTATATATTTACCCCCTACTTTTATATTTTATTTCAAGTATTTTATACAGTAAGGACGTTTGAGTTGGAATAAATTCATTATCTTGAGAAGGAGCCAATTTGGAGAGAAATCCTGAGACAGATCGATTTTTATTTTGAAATTATGACTTTTTAGCATATATATCAAACTAGTGACGTCATACATCTGGACGTGATTACGTAATGGATGATTTTTTTTAATGAGAGTAGTAGTCGTGTGATAGCTCATCCGAAAGGTTATTTAATTCTCTATTCAGTAATATAAACGTTAACATAATTATTTATACAGGGTGTCAAATTTTTTTTTAATTAAATTAATTGAGACAAAAAGGAGAATGTACGTAATTCATTTATTTCAAAATACATTTGAAGTCTGTCAGAAAACAGAATGAAATGTTGATTTGACAAATAAGCATTGTTTTTCGCTTAAATTCAACGTTAAAACTGACACCCTCTGTCTCTTAGCAGTGTGAACATTGAATTTAAGCAAAAAGCAATGTTTACTTGTGAAATACACATTATAAACTGTTTTTCGGACAGCAGTAAAATGTATTTTGAATTAACTAAATTGCTTACATTCTTCTTTATGTGTAAATAATTTTAATAATAAAAAAAATTGTACACCCTGTCTAAATAATTATGTTAATGTTTATACTACTGAATAGAGAATTAAATAACCTTTCAAATGAGCTATCACACAACCCCAACTCTTATTTAAAAAAAATCATCGATTACGTCATCATGCCCAGATGGATGACGTCACTAGTATAGTATATATGCTAAAAACTCATAATTTAAAAATAAAAATCGACCTGTCTCAGGATTTCTCTACAAATTCGCCCATTCTCGAAATTATGAATTTATTCCAACTCAAACGTCCTCACTGTATATGTTTATGTATATTATGTTTAAATGAGATTGATCCGTAATTATTGGTGTAATAAAAATAGATATTTAAATTACTAATGGTTGACGTTTTGACTTCCACTGCGGAAATTGTTCTCAAAAAACCTTATTCTAAAAATAGGTACTGTGAAGATTTTATGACCTGATTTGTTTAAGGGTTATGAAATGTTACCAGAATTTGTAGAATAATCTTTTTGAGAACGATTTCCGGAGTGTAAATCGAAACGACAAACATACACCAATAAATTGTCGCTCTCTCCCATTAACCGTTAAAATGTCAACATCTGTACTTCTTTGTTTCCCCGTGTATATTTAAATTATACAAAAACATAGATACAATATAATTATTGTGACTAACTACCAAACAATAGTTCTACTGTTTCAGTAGAACAGTAGGAAACACAATGAATAAAAAGGTTCTTTATTTGAAAATGCAATTCAGCCGGTATTTATAATACAACACATAATGAATGTCTCGCGTTGTTATCGCAAAATATATTATTTCACTGCAAGACACCTGATGACTTGATATAAAGAAATTTGAACACCATTCGCTAATCAATCGACAAGTAGATAACACACAAAAATTAAACAATACATTTTCGCATTTTACACTTAGGTAGTGTCTTATAGGGTATACTTAATAAATGGGGAATGCTTAATAAATAAAAAAGTATCATTTAAGAAAACTCAAAAAGTACTCATTCCTACTTTGGACCAACCCTGTATACTAAAACTAAACGTTTCTCTATATTAATAATGTTTAACAATAGTAGAATATATTCAAATCGTTTGAAAATAAATAAATATTTTTATGTCAAATTACTACAATTCTACAGGGTGTGAATATTGCTACGAAATTTAAAAAAACCGCACTTAATTATCTTTTAAACTACTTCATATATTACTACAAAAGCCTATACTTTAGGAAAAGAGAATTCAAAAATGTAAAAATATTCAGGGTGTTCTATTAAAAAAAGCATAAGATTGTGGAATCCTGTCAATACGGATAGCCCTTATTTCAAATTATTTTTAAATTATGGTCCTGCCTGGGTACCAACTTTTACCTAATAACATTTTTCGTATCTCTTACTTTACATGAGTAATTGGACTTCTTCTCACTAATTCCCCACCCTTTATGAAATAAGCGAAACACCTAATATTAAAAAAAAAATAAAAACGCAGCAACATTAATTTTTTCACAACAATAGGGGACTTGCATAAATTTTTAAATTCGAAAAAAATGTTATAAATCACAACACAACATAATTTAAAACATGTATCAAAAATAAAAAAGTTTTGTTTGTCTTTCGTTTGGCCCCTAAAGACGAATAAAAATTCAAATTAAAACAGGTGGTCCAAAACGCTTCGTGACGTCACTTGGTTTTACATTTACATTTTTCCAATAAAGTAAACAGAATTTTAAATTAGACGTTATAAACGTCAGTAGAAAATACATTTATGTGACGTTACAAGTGTTTTTGATCGTTTGAACTATTCATAGAAAAATTCGTACTTTTACAAAATGGTTTTATTTTCAATACTAAACCTTCGTTCCTTTCCTTCAAAAACAGTATAAAACTACAATTTTAACAAACTGGTATATATTATTACAACGACATACGATAAATGTCATTAGAATATAAATATTTTTGACTTATTCCACGACGATGAGCTTGCCAAATACCCAAGTAGGTGGAGGCCAATAAACTAAAGAAAGAGAAGAAAAATATACCTAAATATAAGGCTGTGTCTAGGTACACGTTACCGTGTACGCAAATAAAAAAGGAGTGTCAGTGATTTCTTATTTTTTATTTGTTTAGTGTTTGTTTTTAAATTAACTACGGAGTGTGGACAATTATTTAGTTCTTTTAATGAGTTTAAGAACATTTTAAAATAGTACGAAAAAATAAGAGACTATAAATTAATATATATTTTTTTTAGTTATAAATGAAATAGTATGTATTACCGTAAAAGATTAAAATAAAAAGAAGACCTAAAGCTTTCACAAAAATAATTAACTTGTTCTGAAGCTATTATCCTTGTGGCATTTTTGTAATCAACTATTCTAAATGGGAACTAAGCCACAATTTAACCAAAAAATGATTTTATTAACGTTTCGGCGTCTAAATCGGACGTCGTTGTCAAAATACAAAATATTATTAAATTAAACAAAAATGGTGTTGCTTAGTAAAAAATGTTTCTAATAATTTATTTAATCTGACTAATTTTTGTATTTTGACAATGACATCCGATTTGGACGTCGAAACGTTAATAAAATCATTTTTTTTAGTTAAATTGTGGCTTATTTCCCATTTAGAATAGTTGATTATAATAATTAACTTACGTATAAAACTTATTTTAGCAATATTTTGGACGTGTCATATCAAATAAATACATATATTTATTTTGCTAACCTAAATATATACTTTTATATATACATTGATTTATCACAATTAAGTTTAAAACATCTAAATAGTTCTGCTTCCAGGTCCGTAAAGTTGGCTTGTCCACTTTTATATAACAATAAAATTTTCATGCCATAATTTAGTGCTCATTTAGAGCTAATTTTGTACCGCAGTCCCGAATTTTGTGCTCTTTATTTATTTAAAAAAGCAGGTGGACAAGCCAGCTTAACGTTAAGCTGGCTTGTCCACTCTTAGTACACAATGAAAAAATAAAATTATTCAGATTCTAAATAGGCTATAATTTAGTGCTCATTTAGTGCTAATTTTGTACCTTAAACATTATAATGAAATATTTGTTTAAACAATTTGTTATAAACAAAATTTAAAAAAATTAAAAAATCGAAAATTTTTTTATGCTAGAATTTAGTGCTCATTTAGTGCTAACATAATATCCATATCCTGAATTTTGTGCTCTTTATTTATTTAAAAAAGCAGGTGGACAATGAAAAAATAAAATTATTCAGATTCTAAATAGGCTGTAATTTAGTGCTCATTTAGTTCTAATTTTGTTCCATAAACATTATAATGAAATATTTGTTTAAACAATTTGTTATAAACAAAATTTTAAAAAATTAAAAAATCGAAAATTTTTTTATGCTAGAATTTAGTGCTCATTTAGTGCTAACAAAATATCCATATCCTGAATTTTGTGCTCTTTATTTATTAAAAAAATCAGGTGGGCAAGCTAGCTTAACGTTAAGCTGACTTGTCCACTCTTAAAAATTAAAATATCGAAAATTTTTTATGCAGGAATTTATTGCTCATTTGGTGCTAACAAAATATCCATATCCCGAATTTTGTGCTCTTTATTTAATTAAAAAATCAGGTGGACAAACTAGCTTAACGTTAATCTGGCTTGTCTACTCTTAGTATAAACAATGAAAACATAAAATTATTCAGATTTTAAGTAGGCTATAATTTAGTGCTCAGATAGTTATAAACATTATAATAACATATTTGTTTAAACAATTTGTTATAAATAAAATTTTTAAAAATTTGAAAATAGTAAAATAAATTCTTTTTTAATAATTTGTTATAACAAAACTTTAAAAAGGTATAAAAATGTAAATATTTTTATTCTGCAACTACAGTAAAACCCAGATATATATTATTTTCGGTCCTTTACTGTAATAGTAACTAATAACTTACTTTTTGCTAACAAAATATATATTTCTTGAATGTTGTGTCCTTTGTTTATTTTAATCGAGCCTAAATCATATTATGTGATATAAAAAAATATTTTAATAATTTATATACTGTCATGTATTATAAATAGTTTATTCCGTTTAAGATAATTTGACCTTAGGAGCCAGGATATCACATCTTTAAAGATAGCACGTCATAAACACTTTTGTATTGAAAGGGACTTTTATGCGTGAAATATACCTCCAATAGTGTTTTCTCATGGTTTTTAACTACAGTAGAAAAAATTGGAGACTTTAACCTTCGTCGGGCGGCATAGGTACAATTGTAACTTTTGAGTTTTCCAATTGTGATAACTTTCTTTTTCAAAGAGGTAGAGACTTGAAGCTTTGTGACATCTTTACATTTATCCAGTAGATTATGTGAGCCAAATATAACAAAAAAATATTTATTTAGTTCCTAGAAGAAGGTCTAGATATTTCCGACCCCCATAAAAGACGGCATAGGTACATTTGTACCTTGTTAATTTTTTTAAATAAAGGTTATAAAAAACAATATATTTTGTTATTAAATGATAGTTTATTTAAATAAAAATACAAAACTGAATGTTATTGTGGATTTTCATAAGACATACATGTCGTTTTAGACGAAGAATGTTCGTCACACACAGGTAGAGAACACACTACACAACTTTTCCTCGTTTTACGCTGTTTTTTTTAGTTCGTTCCGACACACATGGTAACTTCCGGTTATTGGCATAGATCCACGAGTACTGTGAGATACTTGAGGTGGAGCAACTATAGAAAATATTATGTTTCGACCAAGGACCATTTCTACAGCACTACGAAGAAAATGACTCCATCATCATCCGGTTTTTACTTCGAGATTGAACTGAAGGCAAACAAAGATCTTTAGCAAGATCCTTCACAAATTTCCTGCGTTGGTCCTTTGTTTTTGGTAATGGATTGTGCTCTCGATATATAATGTAGGATGCTAAGCCAGTGACGTCAATCATATTATAAAAAAAGGCCAAGAGCCAACGTAATGTACGACGCTTGACCGTATACTCACTCAGCATTTTATCCATAGTGTCAACCCCCCCCCCTTTGGTTTCATTGTAGTACTTAATAATTTCCGGCTTCGCTACTTCAGTGTCTTCTACTTTGCCTGTAGTATGTATGGACGAAAGTAACACTACTGCTTTATTTTTCTTTGGCACATAAGAACATACAGCTCTTTCCTTATTTACTAGCATATTGGTGGGTAGAAATCGTTTGTTCTTTCTAACTGTGCCTACTAAAGTCATTTGCCATGAGTTCAAGACTTTAGCCAGTTCAAAACTGGTAAAAAAGTTATCTGTTGTAACATTCCGACCAGAACCTTTATAAGATGTGACCAGATCCAAAACTGTTCGTTCGCCAACGTTAACTTGTCGTTAACCAGCTGCTGGTTTTCCAGTATAAGGCTGACCTTGTAAGGGATACGCATTTGATGCATCACAAGCCCAAAAATCCTTAATACCATATTTAGCGGGTTTGGAAGGTATGTATTGCGTAAAACTTGTACGGCCTCTATACGGAAACAATTGTTCGTCGATGGTTATGTCTTCGAATGGTTTGTAGCCTTGTTGCAAATTTTTATTTAGCATTGTCCAGATATATCTTAGGGGTGCAGCCTTATCGGTTTTTTGCGTTCTTCCCGGTTACTTTCATTGTCAAATCTGATAAATCGTAACATGGTCTTGAAACGATCACGAGACATTTCTGCACGTATTAACGGCAGAGAATCCATACTCCACATCTCACACAAGTTGTCTTTGTTGCTTCTATGTACACCAGCAACAATTAGAATACCAAAAAATGCGTTGAGCTCACATTCAGTAAATGGTTAAAATTGTTTTTGTGGAGGCCGTCTTGAAGCATTCTGGAATCTTTGCGCCAATTCTTTGTTAAAAGCCTCACAGACTCTTTTGCCTTTTCTGTTTGTTTCACATTAAAATTATGTCACAAATTTCTGGGCTCATAATTGACATGAATACTTCTTTAGGTGTAAATAAATTACTTTTAGCTGCAGGCCCATCTTTTTGTCGTAGGCTATTGCGAGGTTTTGTTTGAGCACTGCGCATTGGATCATTACTCCATTCAGTTCCATCCATGGATATCAAAATTTTGCTTGAAGATTGAGGTTCATTCTCTATATGCTCGTCTGAGTCGTACTCGTCTGCCTGTTCTATGATAAATTCATCTTCAATGTCGGACTCCTCAGCATTTGTTGTTAACAACGATGCAGGACAATTTCGTGTAGCACAAATGCTGAGCTCAGTACATAATACTAATGCAGTTATGTACTTCCCTAACGAGTGGACTCGTTTAGGTGCCCCTCAACCTAAAGAATTCACGTGTGATGGAGGAAAAGCGCTCATAATCGCCAGCATTAAAGCATTCACTCAGTACCGCACCATCAAAGAATATGTTAATGCTTCTGACCTCCCTCAATGTTTTATTAGAATGGATGTTGCTCATTTCATTTAATTGTACGTTAATTTTTTGAGTGACTTGACAAAATCTAAGAAAGTTAAAGTATTTTATAAAGCTGCTATAGGACAATTAATATTATGTCAAACTATAGAAAGAGCAACCACTATTCTAAAAGCAATTTTAATAGTGGCTTCTTGCGAAACAGATGGATTACTCATTAATACAAATGAAGACAGTAGTTGTGAAACGCAAAAACAATTTTTAAAAAATATAGTTCAGCCACATGGTTTAGAAGAGGCTCTTTTCGACGAAGAAGTAACAGAAAAATGGGAATCAATGAGGCCAACTAATGAATCTATTTTTGACGACACAAACGAAGAAAGTGAAAACTTAACAGATAAACCAATAAATTGTTGGTCAGATTGGTTTGAAAATGTTGAAAAAGAAGTCGAAATGGTGAAAACAAAAGAAATAGGAATACATGACAATCCATTTAATTTGCCAGAATTTTGCGCACGTTTAAAGAAAGACATTAAAAGCTTCCCGTTATGGTCTTGTATTTGGGTACAAAAATTTGGATTAGGTAAAATTCCGGCTTCCAGTTCTGCAGTAGAAAGCGAAATAAAAAATATAAAAAAAGATTTATTTGAAAAAAAAAATTGAGAGCAGATGCAGCAGTTAATGCGATTTTAGAGTACCTGGTTGGTCGCTCTAATATAATTCAAGCGAAAACTGATGCAATGGAAAACAAAGAAGATAACGTTGAAATTACTAAAGGATCTGGAAATGAATTGGAGAAAGATCTTGATGCAGAAAGAAATTTAATAATTGCTACTGAACCAAAGGCAATCTCAATTAAGGAAGATAAAGAATTCGTAAAAGGTATGTAAAAGCTTCTAACTGAAGGAGGTATTTCTTATTCATTACACCTTGTTATATATTTTACAACTATTTTTATTTTCTCTCATGTTTACAGATACAATTCAAGAAGAGAACGTAAGAATAATAATTAATACCAAAGAAATAATATGCCAATTGTGTTCATCCAGTTGTGCACAACAAAAAAAAAGGGAGTAGTGAAATGTTGTGCAACAACTGCAATGCTGTAAACAACGTACAACAAATAATCGACTTAGGAAAAGAAGAAAATTGGCGTGGTCAAGTCACTAAGGCATCAAAAAATACAACTAAAAATCGAGAACAAAATCTGCAAAGTTATCAAAATACTTGGATCAAAACCAAACTACTTTTGATTCACTGTTTCAAGATAATTTGCAGAAAGTGCCTATTCTGAAGAATGGAAATGCTTTAAATTTAAAGGTAAAATTAATCAGTTTATATTAAATATTACTTTGTGTTGCAAAATAGTTAATAGTGAATAATTACTTAATTTAAATGAACTCAGTTCAATCAAATTATGAATTTATTACGATAAACAAAATAATTAAAATATTTAAAATTTTATACCGGTTTCTTTTATTCTAGGGTGTGAAAATTAAAAAACAATTGTATTCATTTTATAACACGTGTGCAATAGATTCAATTGTACAATCGTTTATTGTTGGAGCAATAGACCCTTCTGAAGTCGAAAATGCATTAAAAACATTACAAAAGGAATGTCCATTTATTGCACTTGCACTATATATATATATATATATATATATATATATATATATATATATATATATATATATATATATATATATATATATATTTTTTTATTTGCTAAGTGCTACAATCTGGTCTTTGACCAATGAGTAACTTTTTATCTATCCTATCTTACTAACTACTTAATATCTAAGAGTCACCCTTTGATGTCTTCTTAGTTGTCTTTATTATTACTGGCGCACTTTTTGATTGCGCACTATCACACAAAGCTCTGCTTTTCACTTTATCACGCACTACACCAACACGTTGCTTGCACACTAGTCGCGCAATGCTCCGCTATTAGCTTTGTCGCACACTACACCAACTCGTGAGGTTTGGTCCTCTTCAGTCTTCTTTTCTGGTTTGAGTTGTCCAGGAGCTGGATGGCCTCAATATTTTCTTGGAGAAGAAGTCTTTTTTCATGACTTTCTGCGTGTTTTCGGATTTCTTTGTCGACTGGCTCCATTCGTAGATCCTTGTGGATATCGTCATTACGGATGTACCAGGGTGCGTTAACTATGCCCCTTAATACTTTGTTTTGAAAAGTTTGTATTATTTTCAAGTTTGTCTTTTTTGTACATCCCCACAGTTGGATACCATACGTCCATACTGGTTTTATAACTTGTTTGTAGATTAGCATCTTGTTATACGTTGACAACCCTGAGTATCTTCCCAGTAGCCAGTACAATTTTTTATATTTAATATTTAATTCTTCCTTCTTTTTCTTTACA
Source organism: Diabrotica virgifera virgifera (assembly GCF_917563875.1). NCBI lineage: Eukaryota > Metazoa > Arthropoda > Insecta > Coleoptera > Chrysomelidae > Diabrotica > Diabrotica virgifera. The sequence continues at coordinate 134,381,063 of NC_065446.1, forward strand.
TGGGCTTTCCAGCGAAGCTTCGTGTCTAGGGTTAAGCCCAGGTATTTGGCTGTGTTGGCATACGGAATGTCTTGTCCATTAATTTTTATTGGTGCGTACAGAATTTTTTTATTAGTGAAATCAACATGTACTGATTTGCTTTCATTCAATGTAATCTTCCACGTCTAAGTCCATTTTTGGAATTTGCTTATCGCATTTTGTAGTTTATTGGCTATTTCTACGTTATCTTTACCTACTGCTAATATGGCGGTGTCGTCGGCAAAGGTAGCTAAACAGTAGTTATCGAATTCTGGTAGATCACATGTATAAAGGAGATATAGGACCGGGCCCAATACGCTACCCTGGGGGACTCCGGCTTTTATTTCTTTAAGTTCAGAATAAGCATCATCTTGCTTGATTCTGAAATATCTATCAGTTAAGTACGATTTAATTATGTCTGTGTATGATTTTGGAAGAATAGTCTGTAATTTATGAAATAGTCCTTCATGCCAAACTCTGTCAAATGCCTGGGCAACATCTAAGAATAAAGCTGAACAAACTTTTCTTTCCTCTAGTGCATTTTCTATAATATCGGTGACTCTGTGGAGTTGGTCTATAGTTGAGTGTTTTTGCCTAAAACCAAACTGGTGATTTGGAATTAATTTTTTGTTTACTATAATTGGTTGCAATCTTCTGAGGAGAAGTTTTTCAAATAATTTAGACATTGTGGGTAGCAGTGATATTGGTCTATAGGAAGAGGTTATATGTGGTGGTTTGCCTGGTTTTGGTATCATTACTATTTCCGCCACTTTCCACAATGAAGGAATATATTTTAATCTGATCGCAGCATTAATTAAATAGGTCAACTTGACAATTGCTTTTCTTGGGAGCTGTTTTAATATTTGTCCTGTTATTAAATCAAAGCCAGGAGCTTTTCTCGGGTTTAAATTATACTTGATTTCTTTTATTACTTCTTCTACAGTTACTGGCATTATGTTCTCTTCTTCTTGCAAATGGTTGCTCTGTAATGCTTCTTCTTCTTGTTGTTGTTGATGCGGTTGAAATATTTTTTCTAGATGTGTAGCAAAGCATTCTGCTTTTTGTTCGCTGCTTCTAGCCCAAGTGCCGTCTTCTTTTTTTATGGGTGGTATTTGCATCATTGGTCTTTTTAATCCATTGGTTGCCTTCCATAGTGAGTATTCTGTGGATCTTTCATTCGTTAGGTTGTTTAAGTATGTCCTAATGGATTCTTCTTTAAATTCTTTTATCTCTCTTTTTAGTTGTTGGGTGAGATTATTTACAATTGTTTTATCTTGAGGAGCTCTACTTTGGAACCATTTTCGTCTTGCTTTCCGTTTTTCGTATACCAGCGTTCTAATTTCTGCCGGGTAGTTGCATCCTTTTAGGCGTCTTTTGATGTCTGGAGTACATTCCCAAGATATTCTTTGGATGTCTTTATTGAATTGGTCAACTTCTTTTTCAATGTCTTTTACGGTTCTAAGAGAAACGTTTAAATTAATTGTTTCTTCTAGCATTTGTCTGAAGCTTATCCAGTCGGTGTACTTATTAGTTAGCGAAGGGTTATTTTCTTTATATATTATGTTTTCGCTTAGTGTTAGTGTTATTGCTGTATGGTCAGAACATAACTTATGACATTCATCTATTTTCAGGTAGTTTTGCGATATATTTTTGGTTATGAAAAAATTAATTAGGTCAGGTATCTTGTTGGGGTCAGTAGGCCAATAAGTTGGCTTCCCTGTTGACAAGGTTATGGCTCCGTATTCATTCACAGCTTTTAAAAGTTCTCTGCCTTTTGTTGTGGTTAACCTTGAGCCCCAGTGGGTATTTTTAGCATTATAATCGCCTCCTACTATAAATCTATTTCCCAGCTCGGTAAAGAGATCAATATATTCCTCCTTACTTATTGCATGTTTCGGAGGACTATAGATTGCTGCCACTATCAGTGGGTATCTAAGAGTTCTAAGTGTTACTGCAGTTAACTGCACTTTTTCTGTTACGTAGTTGGCTTCTTCGTAATGTTGTAAATTTTCTTTAATTGTCACTGCACTTCCTCCTTTTGCATTATTATCAGGATGAATCGCATGATAGACTCTATAACCGTGAAATTTGATAAATGAGTGTTTAGTAAAATGTGTCTCTGAGATGAGGCATACATCTATATTTTCTGTCTGTAGAACTAATTGAAGCTCCTGCTGGTGGTTCAGGAGTCCGTTTGAGTTCCACACTAGTACCTTAATTGAATTAATATTGTGTCGATTTAGGTATAGCTCCTTTGGCACTATATTCTAATCTTTTTAGCCTCTCATCCAGTGTTGTTATGATTTGTTCTTGATTTTCTAGCTTCGCTAATATGAGTTGCAGACTTTGTTCGATATTATTAGTTCGTTCCTCCTTTTTGCCACTTTCCTTTTCGTTGTTTACTGCATTGGCAAATGTTAGATTTTCGTTAACTTGCCTGCTTACTGAAGGATGTTTATTAACCCCCCTTTTTTTATCTATTGCTCTATTCCTCATGTTTTGTAATTCAATAGCCACTTTACAGCCACGATAGTTAGCTGGATGCTCTTGTCCACAGTGTACGCATTTAGGTTTGACATCTTTTGATTTGGTACACTCCTTAGTATGATGCTTCCCTGTGCATTTGACACATCTCGTTTGTCTGGCGCAAAATTTTTGGGTATGCCCATATGCCTGGCAATTTTTGCATTGAGATATTAATTTGGAGGATTTAAATGGTTGGATTTCGACTTTACATTGTAGTATATGCTGTATACTATGTATTTTATTTATATCTTCGCTATTGTCAAAAGTCACTATGAACATGTCAAGTGGTTCTTTGGTACGCCACTTAATTTTATTTATAGCATTCACTGCTTTAAAACCTCTCCTTACCAATTCTTCAATTATGCTGTCTGGTTTGCACGAATGCGGGAGATATTTGACTATTACCTTAATTGGTCGGGTTCTTTTATCTTCGTATGTGAACCAACTGTGTGGTGTTTGCTCTCGTAGTATTTTTGTCACGCCACGATACGTATCCTCATCGTTGGCTTTAATTTTGAAGTTCTCTTTATTTACCATTTGGATTATAAATTTATTTATACCTATTTCCTTTGTGAGCAGTTCGATAAATTTATTATATTCTTTAATTCCTTCCACTATTATTGGTGGTGGAGGTTGGACTTTTTTTTGTTTTGGTTCAAGCCTATTGGTTATTTCTTCATTTTTTGTAGGAGTAGGTGGAGAAAATGAGGTATTCATTATTTTCCTTTTTTTTTGCCTGTTTCTTACCCTTACCCATTCTGTTTCTTTAGCCAGTTCCTCTTCATCAGTCTCGTATTCTTGCCTGGGAGGAGGCGTTGCCTCAGTATTTTTAGCGTTATTATTTGATTGATTGCAAATCTGTTTGATTTGATTTTCTAGCATACTTATATGTGTTTGCATTTGCGTGATCATACTATGTAGTTGATCTTTTTCATTGCTGATTTTTACCCATTCTGTATATAATAATTGTTCGTTTTGGGAACGTTGACAATTTTCTTGAAATAAATTATTATTTTGTTGCATTAAAAACGCTTCGTTTATTGTAGTCGGTTGCATTCCTCCTGCAGCCATATTTATATTTTATTCTTTATCCAAACACGGTTAACCTGTATTTGTTTAACTTTAATCAACATTTTCGATAAATGTAATTCTTAAATTATATTATTTAAAATAACCACTTACCGACCTGAATCGAGTGGTCCACAAAAAGAAGTTTCTGTCCAAGTAGTAGTTAAGCACTTAATGAGTTTTTAATTTACCGCACTTAAACTACAATAGTTTGTAAATTTCGCGTATGAAGAAATTTTGCCCACTTCGACAAAAGGCGCAGATTTCTTCTTAAAAACACTATTATTTAGTTTGTTTTATTATAATTAATAACTTTAATTTAAAGTCTAAATAACTGTTTCATATCACAACAGATTTATTTTAACACTTCAATTACATTAAAGTATAATTAGGTATTAATGGGAAACTGATAACAGTAATTATTGCACTATATATAAAAAAGATGGGAGTTGCACAATCTTATGTAAAACGAGGCAGAATTTTACTGGAGTTTCATGAAAGTGCTATACAGAAGACACTAAACAAAACAAATAATGAACTTCAAAAAGTAATACACGTAGACTGCAACACAAATGCTTTTGACATGATGTTAAAATTAATTGAAAAATTACCAATTAACAGAATAGTCATAAACTGTAATAATGGTTGCCCTCAAAGAACCCGAGAAACGAATTATTATTTTTTGGATAACTTACTCTTTAAGGAAGCTTTAAGCGAAGTGGAAATGCAAGAAGCATTAACAGCTGACAGAGATTGTAGCAGAAGAGGATGCTGAGGACAATCAGAAGTGCAATATGATTCAAGTGGTACGTTTTAAATGATTAAAATCAACAAAAGTATTTTATTTTTCACGTGTACACATAAATTAAAGAAAATCCATATACTTAAAATAATTTCTTTACAGGTCCAATTATCTTAATTTAATTAACGGACATCAGGACCTTAACTCATCTGGATAACATCCCGATAAAATTTCCCGATGTACTTGGGACCTCTGATTATTATTTACTGGTAGAAGTAATCCGTTACATTAACAATGACCTTACGTCGACTAATGGATTAGGAAAACTGTCCATGGGACACTACACAACAGTCTGTCGCAGAAATAATCTGTGGACCGAGTTTAATGATCTCAATGCAGGAACACAAAGAACTCTAACCAAAGATGTGGACAAAAAAGTCAACATAGAATTTCTAATATACATTAAAGTTGAAAAAACGTATAAATAAAATCAATTAAAACTGTATCACCATGCCTTTATATTTAGACTGTAATTCTTTTCTAGATTAATAAAGAGCACCAAATTTGATCTCACGATGTCTTATTTAGTTATTTGCACATAATTTGCGCTAAATTGGATCACTAAAAATTTTCGTTTTTATTACTGTTTAAAATTTTAATGTTTTATAATAATCTTTATGGTACAAAATTAACACCAAATGAGCACTAAATTATTGCATAAAATTTTTTTCGATATTTTAATTTTTAAAAGTTTTGTTTATAACAAATTGTTTAAACAAATATTTTATTATAATGTTTATGGTACAAAATTAGCACTAAATGAGCACTAAATTATAGCCTATTTAGAATATGAATAATTTTATTTTTTCATTGTGTACTAAGAGTGGACAAGCCAGCTTAACGTTAAGCTGGCTTGTCCACCTGCTTTTTTAAATAAATAAAGAGCACAAAATTCAGGATATGGATATTTTGTTAGCACTAAATGAGCACTAAATTCTAGCATAAAAAAATTTTCTATTTTTTAATTTTTTAAAATTTTGTTTATAACAAATTGTTTAAACAAATATTTCATTATAATGTTTATGGTACAAAATTAGCACTAAATGAGCACTAAATTATAGCCTATTTAGAATCTGAATAATTTTATTTTTTCATTGTGTACTAAGAGTGGACAAGCCAGCTTAACGTTAAGCTGGCTTGTCCACCTGCTTTTTTAAATAAATAAAGAGCACAAAATTCGGGACTGCGGTACAAAATTAGCACTAAATGAGCACTAAATTATGGCATAAAAATTTTATTGTTATATAAAAGTGGACAAGCCAACTTTACGGACCTTCTGCTTCCCTTCCCTTAACAAGTATTTTTCTATCAAACAAACACTAAACATATCAAAATAGCATGTACCAAAATATACAGTCACTGCGCACGTTAAATAATGAAGTCACTGGCTTGATCAAGTTTAATTCGCGTGTACCTAACTTTTTTATTTGCGTACACGTTAGAGTGTACCTAGACACAGCGAAATACAACAATAATAATAAATAATAACTAATGTAAAACTATGTGACGTCACGGGTCGTATGAACTATTTTATACCGCAGAAGACTTTAAATATGTATTTCTAAGTTATTACGAGTTTTTGAAGCGTGAAATTTTGGAAATCTCATTTTTAAACAAAACTGAACATTATTATGTAACAAAAAAAAATGTGCAAGTTCCCAAACGGCAAAAAGCGGCAATTTCAGCACTAACTCGATTTGAATTTGAAACGTTTTTTGCTGTTGTGATTCGCAAACTTCATATTTATGAAGTTAGCGAAACTTCGAATATTAAAAAAAATAAAAGAGCGGCAAAAGTCTTCTTCAACTTCTTGCAACCATTTTGATCTTGGTCTTACTCTTTTCTTTCTGCCTACTGGATATTCTATCATAGTTTATGTCACTGCTTCATTTCCTGCCCGCCAGATGTGACCTAACTATCTAACTCTGCATTGCTTTATTTTGGTCACGATATCTTCTTTTAGTACTTTCTTAATCTGCATTTGTTTGGCTTCTATATTAATTTTGCTCTGTTCTGATTGGTCCCAGTATGGTTCTCATGATCTTTCTCTCCACTATTCTTAACTTTTCTTCATCTTTTTTAGTCATCGTATTTGTTTCCGCTGCGTATAATAATATTGCTCTAATTATGGTGTTATACATTCTTATCTTGGTTTTAATAGACAGTATTTTGCTTTTAAGTAGTGTTTTATTTGCAAAATAAGCTTTATTCGCTGCCAATATTTTTCTTTTATTTCTGTATTCTTTCACCCGTTTTGCTTATAATCACTCCTAGGCATTTGAAATGTTCTACATCTTCAAACTCTGAATTTCCTATTTTGGATTTCCTTTTATTGCTGTTTTCCCTATTCTTAATATTTTTGTCTTTTCTTCATTAAATCTGAGTCCCATTGTCTCCCCTTTCTCTTTTATTTCTTTCATTATGTTTCTATTCTTTGCAATAATAACAATGTCGTCTGCGTAGGCGATTATTTGTCCACCTCTTGTTCTTAGGTTTCCTTTGTTTATATTACGTAGTACATATTCTAAACTTAGATTAAACAGTGGATAAGGCATCCCCTTGTTTCACTCCTTTATTTAAAATGAATTTATCTGTCTCGCCTCTTTGCGTTTTTATGCTAATTTTGGTAGTTCTCATTGTCATATTTATTAATTTTCTGAGTTTATGTGGGATTTTTAATTTTCCCAGGGCAATCATTCGTTGTTTTCTCTTAATCGAATCAAATGCCTGTTTGAAGTCGATGAATAGCATTTCTAATTCCAGTTTGTATTCATCTGTTTTCCCATTATTGTTCCTTCCTCTATATATCTTCCTTCTGTGACTCCACATTGGTACTGTCCCACTCTCTCCTTCGTGATCTTTGACAATCTTTTTCTTATTATTGAAGTCAATATTTTATATGTTGTGCTTAGTAGTGTTATTCCTCTATAATTATCACAAATTTTTTGGTTCACAATACCAAAATACTATACTAAAATGCATTTAAGAAAGCTCAAAAAATACTCATTCTTAGTTATGACCAACCTTGTATAATAAAACTATACGTTTCTCTATATTAATAATGTTTAACAATAGTAGACTATATTAAAAATATTTTCAATATAAATAGAAATGTTTATGTCAAGTTACTACAATTCTACAGGGTGTGAATATTGCTACGAAATTAACAAAAAACGTAATTATCTTTTAAATACTTCGTATATTATTACAAAAGCCTATATTTTAGGAAAGTAGACGTACAGGATAATCCAAAAATGTAAAAATATATAGGGTGTTCTATTTAAAAAAACATAAGTTTGTGTCACCCTGTCAATACTGATGGCCCTGTATATTTGAAAATATTTTCAGATTATGGTCCTATCTAGGCACCAACTTTTAACTAAATAACTTTTTTTCGTAGCTCCTACGATAAACGAGTAATTCGACTTCTTCACACTAATTCCCCACCCTTTATGAAGTTAGCGAAACATCGAATATTAAGAAAAATAAAAGAGCGGCAAAATTAATTTTTTAACAGCAAAACTAATTAACGGCAAAAAAGCGGCAAATTCGGCACCAACTCGATTTGAATTTGAAACATTTTTTGCTGTTGTGATTCGCTAACTTCATATGAATGTTCATTTTGATTCATTTGAGTATGTTGGATAATAAGAAAGTTAGATACTTTAACAACTAGCAAAGTTCTTCATCAATACAGGGTGTTTCTAAATAAGTGCGACACACTTTAAGGGATAATTTTACATAAAAAATAATGACCGTTTGCTTTATTAACACGCAAATGCTTCGTTTCCGAGATACGGTGTGTTAAATTTTTTCTTACAAACTGATGATTTATTTATTTCTCTAAAACCGGCTGAGATATGCAAATAAAATTTGGTACATTTTAAGAGGTAGTTATTGCGCATTTTTTATATACAACTAAGGATTTTATATTCACCATTGGCGTGCATGTGAGTAATATGACCGGGTAGTATGACCCGCCTACAATATAAAATTCTTAATTGTATGTCAAAAAATGTACAATAACTACCTCTTAAGACCTACTAAATTTCATTTGCATATCTCAACCGCTTTTAGCGCAATAAATAAATCATCAATTTGTAAGAAACAATTCAACATCACGTATTTCTGAAACGAAGCATTTGCGGACATATGTTTATAAAGAAAACTGTCATTACTTTTTCATGCAGAATTACCCCTTAAAGTTTGTCGAACTTATTTAGAATCAATCTGTATTGATGAAGAACGTTTCTATTTGTTAAAGTACCTAACTGTTTTATTACCCAACATAAGCGAATCAATCAAAAAGCAAAATGTTGAGAAAGTCTAGGGCTACAGTCGATGTTTAATTTCAATATTTTATATATGCTAGAATATTTCATACAATGTTCCAAACTTTGAGGAAAAACACACTACCATTGTTACACCCGGTACACAATGACACTTACCTGTATAGGAACAAGCTTATTACATCAATAATTTTGAAGAATAAAGCATACTAAAAAAAATCACTCAAATCGGACAACAGGTTTAGGAAATTCGAGACATCAAACATTTTTAAGGTGGTGCGTTAATTTTGCTGCTCAATGTATAACCAATGACCGCAAACCCTTAGCTCGCGCCTTTACCGAGTACCTACAACATCAAATAATGTTGATTTTAGTAAAAAATAAGACATTGTGATTATAAATATAAAATATAATAAAAAAAGGTATAAACATTTTCAATTTCTTTGCAACACGAAAATGCAGCATCTGCATAATGCTCTGGTGAAATCGGAGAGTGCAGGAAGGCATCACACTTTGGGCCTTTCCGTATTGCAAAGAAAGAAATGTCACGGATGAACTAGATCGATCTACCAAAAAACAAAATAAGTTATCAATCGAATTAGCACAGAAAACCACAATAACTATCGTTGTAAAATATAATGATCTCAATTGTGTTTATGTTAAATAATGTAAAGTTAATAATAAACGAAATTCAATTCAATGATCATGCTTTCCCCCTGAACTCGGAAAAAATTGACTGCACGAAAAATATTATAAAAAGGTAATTGTAGAAAATCGCCTTTGCAACAATTTCAGTTCTTAACATTTTTGTCTAAGATTTGAAAATGGCGTAGATATTGAGCAAACACTGTTCTCCTTTAAGATGGTGATAACGCAACGGCGAAATTCAGTTGCGACTTTAAATTACGCTATTGAGACCCCCTAAAGGTTACAACAATAAAATTTGGGAGAACTCGCCATACAAGGTTGCATTTGTTCAATTTTTCACATGCAAAAAATAACCTTAGATTTTTACTGTATGAAACCCATAATTGCAAACCCTTTAAATAATTCCTAAGTCAACCCTGGCGAATAGTACCACTTCATCCCTACCTAATACAGACAAATATACTTAGATAGTGCTTTAGGACAAACACCTAAATTCGATTGTCACTCACCGCGCGTTGAGGACACATCAAACTAAGTAATTGAACCTTTTTTTGGGTTTAAACTCTTCTCTGCTGACCTGCAAACGCAGCAAAAGTGCAAATATCTCTCTCGTGTGAAAACTTTGTTTGGCAACATATTTCCGCAAATAAGACAGTAATCCTAAATAAAATAATCCTTTAATCGTTAAGACCAATTAAATCTCGTGAATCAGTTAATCCGCGAGTGGATTATATGGGTTTAATTAAAACGCGATCAGTGATCGGTGACCAGGTTTTGGTAAGACGTTTTATAAACGGATAATATTGTCTGTTTATCATAATCCCTCTCTATAAATTCCCGCTTAAATCACCATAACCTAATACAGTCCACAAACTCTTCTTATTCTTCAAATGCAAATTCACTAATGGATGTTAGCATTTTCCATTAACTCTCTGTTTCTTACAATGTGTATCAGATATTGTATGTCGTTAATCCCTGTCCATTGCCTTATGTTTAAGAGCCAGGATTTCTTGCGCCCTATTCCTCTCTTGCCTTTAATTTTACCCTCGATTATAAGTTGAAGGAACTGGAAAATTTTCGTTTCGCATGATGTGACCCAGATATACCGTTTTCCTTTTCTTGATGGTTTCAAAAAGTTTGCGTTCTTGGTTGATTCTCTTGAGGGCATCTACATTTGTGATTTTCGCCGTCCATGATATCTTTAGGATACGGCGATAAAGCCACATTTCGAAAGCTTCTAATCTGTTTATATCCATCATTTTGAGTGTCCGCCCTCTATGCTATATGTACCGGGTGGTGAATTGGAAAACGGGCCATAGGAAATTCAATGTAAAATTCTAAACTGTTGAATTCCTGCTTCCCTAACTATTTTACATCAAAACACGTAAGAAACTATTTGTAGAGGATTTAAAACTGTAATGAAAACATCTCTTAAAATTGTTCTACGAATTAAACTTATTCCAAAATTTTGTAAAAATATAATAAATTTTTTAGACTATGACGCCAAAGTTAGACCACACACATTGTCATCATGTTTAACGGTTGCGTTTGGTCACCAAGTTATTAAAATTAACAATACTTGAACTGTCAAAATTTTTATTTTATCGTTTATTGTTTAAAAAATAACAAAGTTGATAATATACCCTCAGTTGAGGAGAAAGTATTAATAATAAAGATGTTTATTCAATCAATACTGTGCGCACTGTTAGTTAAATAGTAACGTGGGCCTAAATTTTACACATATCATATTTTTCAAAATTTTGGAATGTGTTTAAACCATAGAACAATTTTAACTTTTGTTTTTAATACAGAGTTCAATCCTCTACAAATATTTTCTCATGACTTTTGATGTAAAATAATTAGGAAAGCAGAAATTTAACAGTTTAGAATTTTACATTGAGTTTCCTATGGCCCGCTTTACGATTCACCACCCTGTATAGCAACACCGACCATACGTAGAAGTTTAGTAAACCTTAGCCCCGTATTTATAGTCAGTACTCAAGACTGATCTCGAGATCGGTCTCAGCCAAGACGATCTTACGGCAACGTCGAGCTCAAGACCACGTTCTGTTTTATAAACGAGTCTTCGGCTAATCTCGGCCAAGATTGATCTCGAGGCTGGAAAATTATGGATTTTAAGCAACTTTGACATAGAACACCAACTAAAAACTGTCAATCGTCAAGTTAAATATCTTTGCAATGTTTTTATATTTAATTTGTTTTTTGAAAATAGATTATTAAAATGTTTTCAGTTAAATAAAGTTTATTTTATTGATTGAAAGTTTACATTTTTATTTTTTCTAAATCTTACATGCTGTTTTTTCAAAGGTTAATGACCTCTCATAATTTGTTTCCATTATGAGAAAGGATTTCTTTTCTTTGTGGTAAAGGATTGCATATTAAAGGAAAGTATAAATATATTCTTTGATATTACCCCAGTATAACAGAATACTGTGATATTACTTTATTCTTGGTTGGGAGTAATGGTTTATTTCTTATGAGAGAAAGCAAAGCAAATAAAACTCTGGTACTTCCTAGTATTACCTGCCTTTTTATTAATGGTGTAAGCTTTCTTCTATGTTTATATTCTTCATCTGACTAACAACAAAGAAGAAACCATGAGAGGTGGAAATTGTATAAAATGCAATTACTATTTTCATGGGAATAAGCCTCAATTTAAGTTTGAAATTAAATTTATTTAATGTTTAAATTCTTAAAGACAGATCACATGCTATAAATTTTTTGTGATGGATATTATTGAGTTAAAGTTGATTTTATGTAATTGAATTAACTATATTTTAATAAAATCGTCCCAGGAATGCAACTCATTGGCGATATTGTTTTAAAGTCATCTACTCTAAAATGTATAAATATATGTCTGAATGAGTCAGATAAAATTAAATTATTAGAAGAATTTTTATCAAGCAACAACAATATTGATATAAAATATTAATCTTACCCAAATAACAGCACAAAAGTAAATATAGCCTATCCATTTCTACTGGACATTAACGCTCCTCCTCCAATTCTACACTTCTGTATCATCCAAATCTCCTTACTGCTTCGAACAACTCTTTTCATGGTCTTTCTCTTTTTTTCTCTCCAAAAATAATCTCTTACATGTCGCTCTTACATTCAAGTAATGTTGACCTAGCCACCTGACTTTCCATATCTATTATTTTTTGCCAGTCCTAACTCAGAACTGCCAGCCCCTACCAGTACTATGTCTATTTTCATTTCATCTTTCTTATTCATTGTTTCAAGTGCCACAAGCATACAATGCCACTTAAAATAACTGCTTCATAATACATTTTTGCATTATAGTTGTCCTACATACATTTTTGACTTCAATTATATACCATCGATCTGCTTACTAGCTTACTCTTAGTAGTATCTTTTCTATTTCTTTTTCTTCTTCCCATTTATCAATTATTGCCACTACTAAATACTTGAATTTGTTGATATTTTCAATTTTGTATGCTTTTGTTCCTGTTTTTAGTGTGAAAAATTTATTCTATTTCATCTCTCCACACATTTCAATACACTTAATATTTTATTTTTGTTTCATTTATAGACATGCAATTTTCTTGCTTCACCTCTTAAGTTTCTAAACAACTTCAGCTTTTTTTCTTGTTAAGAGGACTATGTCATCTGCATAAATAATGGTATACAGTGATGAGCGTGCTATTAACTGGAAAAATGACACAAAAGATGGAAACATATAGTACGTTGTGAAATAAAAGGAGATGAAACTAGTAGAGGTGTACAATTATCAATAGGAACCTATAAATTTACATTACATTACATAATTTCCCACCTTTAGACCTCTGTGACAGTTGTCATACTCCTCCCACACATCTAAAGGTGACAAACTATGTAATGTAAATTTATAGGTTCCTATAGATAATTTTACATCTCTTTATTTCACAACATATGTTTTCCATTTTTTGCGCTATTTTACTGGTTATTAGAGTGCTCATCAAAGTATTGCTGTTTACACGCCCGGACCTCGGAGGTAATCTACACTATGTCGACATGGTGTTTTTTTATTAGTTGGATTATACACATTGGTTATATATTATCATTAAAATATAGTCATATTGTCTGTCAACTAATTATGGGATATATCAGATTTTTATTAACATCCTAAGTGCTCTAAACTTTGTTGCAAACACATGCTAAACACAGTTGCTCGAAATGACATAGTGTAGTTTACCTCCGAGGTCCAGATGTGTAATTAATTTTATATTTGGTAAGGAAAGGTTTGTCAAATAAATACTTATTTAAGAAGAGGGAAACTCATACTCATTTATTTTAAAATAAAATATAAAAAATACATATTAAGAAATAAAATAAAAAATAATATATCTAACATAATACAGATTCAATAATGTATTCTCAGAATAAATAAACAAATTCCAGTTGAACAAGAGAAAGACAGAAGGTTACTATATATTTATATTCCAAAAATATATGGTGAAAGTACAATAGTAGAGTAGCAGTAGACAGGTAGGTAAAATAAATGATGATAAATTGATAAAGCACTGGAAATAACGATAAAGCACTAGAATCAGGCTAAATAGCATCTAAAATATGAAGACCAGAGAAGATATAATTTTGAACTATACAGGGCATACCACGATCCATATACATTCATCAAAATAGGACCACGTTCTAAGAGGAAGGATGGAAGCATATGAAATATAATTTTGAACTATACAGGGCATACCACGATCCATATACATTCATAATAGGACCACGTTCTAAGAGGAAGGATGGAAGCATATGAAATATAATTTTGAACAATACAGGGCATACCTCATCTTTCCAGGTTCCAAACACCTTTTCTACATTTCTTGTTCTCACATGAGTACTATGGTAAAAATATCTTATTTTCTTGATCATTACCTAAAAAGATATTTATGTCTATTAAATAATCTACTATTTATTTAGCAATTATCAATAAATACCTGGCTGTAATACTGGGGTAAGTAGATAGTGTCTGCATGCATACCCACTACTGTCATCTATTCCTATTAATAATCCTGGAATTTCACTTCTTTCCATTTCACAATTTCACTCTTAATGCTCTTAGATCAAATATTGAATGACTTGATAACCTTGTTGTTGAACAATACAATAATATACATAATTTCTCTTCTAGTACCTACAAATTCATTTACATAATAAGAGCCTGAATAACATATATTGTATGTCTTTACAGTACCTGTACATTTTTGGAAAGTGGGTTTCCTTATAAAAACTGGTTATATTCCTATAAGTAGCATAAAACCTTTGTTGTTTAACCCTGCTGTCCTGTTCGGGTCTATTTGACCCAAATAATAATTAATTTCTTATTTTACAAATTATTACGCGGCGTAACGATTTAGTGTTTCGTGACTTTATTACCTAATATGAGGCCTTTCAATTGCATATGAGATAAACAATCATTTTCCTGATTTTTTTGATAAAAATGAAATTGTTACGTAGGGTACGTTCGGGTCAATATGACCCGCGTATTTAGACCGGTAAAATTACCTGTGTATGTGTGTTTAGTTGGCAGTATTCTATATTGGCAGTACCTGTGTGTTTGTCAGCCGGATACGTCTGTAAATAAAAACAGGTTTCTGCAAGCTAGAGCTTGTAAAATAAACTGTAGTATAGCTGGACGATGTTGCAAACCAAATTATAAATATGACCAACATATGGCCAGACAGCATGTCTTTGGAACCAATTGGAAAGACATGAATAAAGTTGGTTTCCAAGCATACATTGGTCTTTTATTTTTAGCTCGAGTTTATCAGTCCCATGGTGAATCAACTAAAAGTTTGTGGAATGAAGAAACGGGTCGTAGTATATTTCAATCAACAATGTCGCTTGATATATTGACAAAAATTTGCAAGTAATGCGTTTGGAAAACAAGACTACTAGAGAGGATAGGAGACGTTTTGATAAACTTGCTGCAATAAGTGAAATTTATGAAACATAGTTAGAAAATGTACCAACATTTTTTAACCCTGATGAAAATGTTACCGTCAAGAAGCAACTAGTTGCCTTTTGAGACCGCTCTCCCTTCAAATGGTACATTCCAAGCAACCAACGAAATATGGCACAAAAGTTTAGGTTTTATGTAATTATAAACAGTAAAACTTCTTATGCTCTAAAATTCCACAGCTATACTGGAATGCGTGTGATGTGTGACTTGAGTAGTGATTTGAAAGGCCACCATATTACGTGTAATAACTTTTTTACATCGTAAAATTTTGGACAATTTCTTCTAAGTCAAAGTAGGTACAATGCCGGGGATTATAAGTAAGTAAAATAAACCGGAGCTTTCAGCAAAAATCGCGAATAAAGAAGTTCATAGCTTGTCTTTTTTGCTTCACGCAAGATACTACTGTTGTTGACAATATTCTTAAAAATAATAAAAATGTTGTTCTTATGAGTACTTTGCATCATGAATCGATGCATCATGCATAACTTTCATCAAGTGAAAAAGCCCCAAATTATTTTAGATTACAATTTCAATAAGGGAGCAGTGGATACTCTAGATTAGCTTGTTTGCATGTATACATATGAGAAGAGATAAATCGCTGGCCAATGATTGTTTTTTATAATCTGCTGGACATTTCTGCTTACAACGCTTTCGTGTTATGGGCATCAATAAATATCCAATGGAATACCGATAAACTGGCAAAACGGCGAATTTTTCTTGAGGAATTGGGAAAAACTAATGAAACAAGTCATCATTTCCAGAAAAAATATACCAATAACTAAAGGCTCTCACGAACTGGTAAAAAGGACACGAGCAGAAACAAGTAGACAGGATGGAAATGCTAGTGAACCGTCTATGGGCAATCTAACTCCGCCTGCTAAACGAGCACGCTTTAAACTTGCACTAAAAACGATAACAATACTAATTATTATGTTGTATATATCATAAACATATTTGTAAAATCCATTCTTTTTATTACTGTCCCAGTTGTAAACTGAATTAAATTTTTGTAGATATTTGTTACTAGGCTTTTTTGAAAGAAAAAAAATACCTTTTATTTTTGTTAATAAGGTTTAATTTACATTAACAACATAATGTTTGTTTAACTAACCATAATTTCTTGCTAATAAAGTTTTATTTATCACCATTAGCTTATTTTATTTCGATTAAGGAGTGTAAACCATAGTTGGGTCATATTGACCCGAACAGTACATTTGTGTAGTTGACTCGAACGGGACAGCAGGGTTAAGTTAATGCGCTGATTCGCTGATGAATTTCAATATTGTAATACTCCATTGTATTTTAGATTATATTTTTATCTTGAATATATCGCTTTTGTATACTTCCTGGGCGATTTTCTTCTCCAATATTATCAATAAACTCTAAAAATGCTTTTACTTCTTCATACATTTTTATTGTAATTAGAAAAACAAAAAATATATGTTGGAACTGAATTAAAAATATTCAAAATTCAAACAATAACAAACAAAGTTAGGTTAGAATCGCGGTCTTGAGGAAGGTCGATCGATGACTTGAGATTCGCCTGTCATTTTACACTTCCCAAGACTGCGTCGGGTCTCGATATCGGTTTATAAAACACAAAGTTGGTTCAAGGTCGGTCTTGAGCATCGACGCTGTCTTGAGACTCGACTATAAATACGGGCCTTAGTCTCAGTTGAAGATCGGATTCTCAGCAAGTCAGTACCTTCCTGAATATAACGAAAGCTTGTCGAGCTTGCTCAATGCGATATTTTACTTCCCTGCCCGATATCCAGTCTTAAAAAGCCGCGTTCCCAGGTATTTGAATTTAGTTTAGTTAAGTTCCCACAAACTCTGAACTTTCATAAATTATATTACATAATATTATGTACATACATGCCTCATTTGTACAGCCTTTTTTCATCTAACCCGACTGAACTATGAAACTATTAATACAGGACAGAGGAGATGCGTTGTTGGTAGCGAGAATTGCTGTTCCCATTAATTCTTAAATCATATTTTAAATAATTTTAATTCCAATTAAGGAACTTCAATCAAGATTTATAATAGATTTTTGCAAGTAGAAGCGAACTCAACAGGAAAATTGCAGCTCGTTATACGCGAGAGATAAAAAGTAAGACAAAAAGATGCGCTCGGAGAAGTTAAACCCCCAGATAAACGGGATTAGAAAACTTCCGCAGAAGCCGTTCAGGAATAAACACCGGCATCGTTAAAACATAGTGCATAGAAATTGGGCAAACGAGATTACCAAGCAAAAAACTTTCAGACAATTAGTGTAAAAGATTGCTATTTTGTTGCAGTTTTATCTGAAAAGTTGTGGAGCATTTTTTTTTAAATTATGTTGAACGGGGTGGAACGCAATTTAGTCGGTCATTTCAGAAACAGGTCGTATCAGAAATTGTAGATTGGACTTCAAACAGTTGCTCAATTTTACACATGCAAAAAATAATTATAGTTTTCGCTGCTTTATTTCGATAATTTTTACTCTTAATTTTAAATAATTCTTAGGTCAACTTCTTCTTCTTCTCGTAGCATTACAACATGTGGTGAATCTTGGCTAACTGCATAACTCGCTTCTGTCTCGAACGGTCGTCCCTGATAGTTGGCCCAGTGAGTAGCCCCAATGTTCTTAAATCCTTAGACAAGGAAAAAAGAGAGGACGGGTAACACCCATTTAACACACACGTTCCAAAAGTGAAGCCAGTTTTTGGTTTGTTTGTCACCAGAAACATGGCGGTCACGTCAAAAATAACAATGGGTTGCCAGTGGTGGGTGTTCGTTGAATGTTAAAATTTCATAAAAAATAAAGTAAATCATCATCTAAAATTCGTAATAAAAACATATGTATGTATTGAAACATATGTACGTAATATGAGCAACTTAATAAAACATTTACCGTACACAAATTCTTCATTTTAAATACATTTCATGTTTTTATTTTAAATACTCAATGCATAACAATACCCCAAAGATACGTCGATGATCAAAATCCCTGGTGTCAGTTTGGCTTCACTTTTGGTCATAGGATTACTCGTCCTCTCTCTTTCCTTGTCTAAGCTTAAATCTGACCATTATATTATTGTCTTTCCATCGCATTAGTCGGCATCGGCCTTCCTCCCAGATTAACGGCGGTTATTATTGAGATTTATTTTTTAACAATACATCCACACATTAAATTTACTTAATACAAACAGCCCTCTCTCGGATGTTAATTAACCGATTTTTATTTTTCACAGTTTGTTTGATTTGTTTTTAAGCAACAAAACATGATTTGAAAAAAGTGTAGGTACCTATAATATACAGGGTGTAACAAAAATACAGGTCATAAATTAAATCACATATTCTGGGCCCAAAAATAGTTCGATTGAACCTAACTTACCTTAGTAGAAATCACTGGCGAAGTGTCCATGTAACCACTGTTACCATTGGTAACAGTTAAAAATCTTGCAAATAAATATTTTATGACGATCAATAATTCCATTTATCTATATTTTTACCAATAGAAATATATTATTATATTATGTGTTAATAGTACCTAATCAGTGCCGGATTTACCACTAGACCGACTAGGCCGCGGCCTAGGGCCGCAAGTAAAAGGGGGCCGCAGCGTTTTGTAAAAAAAACCTTTTTGGTAAAAAAAATGTGTAAAAAAAGCCGTGTCCGAATATGGACACGGCTTTGCGCATTCTACTATGCATGATGACATCTAAATCATCTGGGGAAAGATCATTCGGCGAGTTGCAATGCTAAGAGCTTTCTCAAGCCTTAGACTTAATTTAACGATTTGATTAAAGATTTTGCAGCAAAGAAAGCTAGAAAAGTGAGTGTTTAGAGATTTATCCAAATTAAGAACATGACATTGACGTTTTTCAGTATAAGGGAATAATGTGACAATTTAACGATCTAAAATCTAAAAGTTTATATTTGTGGTGTTCTTAACCCGGCACCTGCCACGTGGCATTGCAAGGCGCCAACTGCCACGTGGGGTGCTCACAGCACCCCTTAAAAATGTTCTGTGATCTACTTGTTTAAAAAACAAAATAATGTGTTGAGTAGCACAAGGATATAAAAAAACATGTTTTATTAACTTATTAGCCACTAATATGTTATAAAAGTTAAAAAATAAAATGAAAAAGGTGTTATAAGTAAATTAGCAAGTACCAAGCCATAATAAATGAAGTCAAGTAAAATATCTAAAAAAATTAAGATTTAGTTAGTAAAGAGTCTATATTAATAATTTAAATCAATTATTGCAATAAAAAAATATAAATTTGACCTGTTTATCAAAAATACAAAAATAAAATTAAAACTTAAAGTACCAGATGATGACACCCTAATTCGACTTTAGAGCTACAAGTTCAGAATGACACTAAATAACCACTTCATACACTAACACATCTATGCTATATAATATTATAGAAAGCTACTATGACGCACAGCCTGGTTACCAAACTTGAAATACCAAATATTTGATAAAAATGTGTTATGGGGTGCTGGTAGCACCCCACGTGGCAGGTGCCGGGTTAATATTTTTATTTTTCAGTACCGTAGCCTATTAGACAAGGCGAAAAGGGCCGGTTCGCTGGGAAAAATGTTCCCATGAGATTTTTTTGCATAATTACGTTCGTGAGACATCCCAGAATAAGAGTAAAGGGGCAGCAACAGTTCTGGCCATTTCTCCATGTAAAATCCCATAAGAAATCGCTAAGGTCCATTCTGGTCATTTTTGACGCTTTTTGTGGTGGAGGCGCGAAGGCTCGTAGTATCTTGACGTAAAAGGTGTTGTTGGAAAGGGGAGGGGGTAACGAATACTTTATCATAAAAAACAAACGCAAAGACATTGCCAAAACGGCATTACAGGATATCTCCGTTGTTATTGGTCCGATTGTAGCATGAGTGACATCGAATAAATGGACATTGGTTAACAGAGAAAAACAAACATGACATCATTGCCAAAACAGCACTCTATCGTATCTTCGTTGCTATTGGTCCGATTTTGACGTATGGGGTGTCAAATGAAAGCGGTGGCAACACAGAAGCCAACTGTCAAGTCTTCTTCTTCTTTTCGTTTGTTAATTCTTCTTCTTTTCCGTATAGGATCCTGGACACCCATATAAAAAGCATGGAAAACGGAAAGTTTACCATGGACAGTAAAGTCCTTTGTGAACATTTAAGTCAAACTTGGACAAAAATTCAATACAAATTAAATGGGGTCAATTCTTTGTTACACATTATGCAGTCTAGGTTGGACTGGACTATTCTAAATAAAATTTCTAAGATAATCGCATTCAAAAAGTGTTTTTGTGTTAGGAAATAACATATCAAGATATTGCTTATTATTTATTAAAGATATTACAATAGTTCCAGTAATTTTAAGATAGTTTTTCTTTGCAGTTCTGCCTTTTTATTTAAACCTAAATTCATTAGTTCAGTAATAATTTTACGTTTCTGAAGCATTTTTTCTTTATATGATTTTCGTATGGTCATCCCACGTTCAGTTTTGTAAAATTGTCTTCTCTTTTCATTGGCTTCATCTTTTCTTCTAATACCTTCCTCACCTCTTTCACACTTGCAGGTTGATTTTACGTGTAGTTCATGCACTGAAGCATATTTTTCTAGATTGCTAACGCCTCTGCTCGCTAGGGTAGAAATTTCATTACGTATACTTCGACAGAATTTTCCTCTCGAATGTAACCACTCTAATTTAAATACACTTCTCTCGTAATGGGAGTGAGGTTTACCTAAAAAAAGTCCATCTCCATCTCGACGAAGGGGTTTTTGACCATCAGCACATGCAATGTATCTTAAAACACCAACACAATGATCCAAACAAATAATTTTTCTAAACGTAGTTTTTGAATGTAGTCTTTTCTCTGCACGTTGTATTTTCTTCTTGTAAGCCAACATTGTAGATCCATTTGTAAAGTGAATTAATGAATGCAGATGTTCGTGTGCAGTACTTCCGTCGTCTGCTACTAAATGACAACGGCAAATGGAATACCATTTTACATTAGGAGCACACGCTAGAAGAGTAAAGTCACTCTCATTTAAGAGTAAATGATACCATTCTCTTGGTGACTCTTCGTAATCCTTTGCCATGTCCGCTGGCGAAAGAGCTTTAATACCACTGACACCCAAAGGAGCCAGATAGTCACTTTTTGACAAAATAGACATATCTTAACTGGCTATTTAATAACAAAGAACTGAAATCTCAAAACTGTCTCACTAGACTAAGAGTCCTTACGAAGTTGTTAAATTTATCTACCAGTACAGCCTCCCCCACCCTAACCGATTATTTCACGCATGCGCTATTACCATGGTCAAAGTCTCGTTGAATTTGCTGATATGCAGAAAACGTGACGCCACGCTCAGATTTTTTTATTTCACGCATGCGCCATTAACATGGGCAAAGTTCAAAAGATCGTTGTCTAGACTTGTTACTAACGATGCTAATTCAACAATTTGACTTGCTGTTCTGGCACACCCCCCAAATCGCAACCCCACGTTAGGTTAGGCCAGGGTAGCAGAGGGTAGCAGAGAATGTTGTGGGTAACGCTGAGACATGCTGTGACGCTCTGCTACCCTCTGCTACCCTGGCCTAACCTAACGTGGGGTTGCGATTTGGGGGGTGTGCCAGAACAGCAAGTCAAATTGTTGAATTAGCATCGTTAGTAACAAGTCTAGACAACGATCTTTTGAACTTTGCCCATGTTAATGGCGCATGCGTGAAATAAAAAAATCTGAGCGTGGCGTCACGTTTTCTGCATATCAGCAAATTCAACGAGACTTTGACCATGGTAATAGCGCATGCGTGAAATAATCAGTTAGGGTGGGGGAGGCTGTACTGGTAGATAAATTTAACAACTTCGTAAGGACTCTTAGTCTAGTGAGACAGTTTTGAGATTTCAGTTCTTTGTTATTAAATAGCCAGTTAAGATATGTCTATTTTGTCAAAAAGTGACTATCTGGCTCTTTTGAGTATCAGTGGTATTAAAGCTCTTTCGCCAGCGGACATGGCAAAGGATTACGAAGAGTCACCAAGAGAATGGTATCATTTACCCTTAAATGAGAGTGACTTTACTCTTCTAGCGTGTGCTCCTAATGTAAAATGGTATTCCATTTGCCGTTGTCATTTAGTAGCAGACGACGGAAGTACTGCACACGAACATCTGCATTCATTAATTCACTTTACAAATGGATCTACAATGTTGGCTTACAAGAAGAAAATACAACGTGCAGGGAAAAGACTACATCCAAAAACTACGTTTAGAAAAATTATTTGTTTGGATCATTGTGTTGGTGTTTTAAGATACATTGCATGTGCTGATGGTCAAAAACCCCTTCGTCGAGATGGAGATGGACTTTTTTTAGGTAAACCTCACTCCCATTACGAGAGAAGTGTATTTAAATTAGAGTGGTTACATTCGAGAGGAAAATTCTGTCGAAGTATACGTAATGAAATTTCTACCCTAGCGAGCAGAGGCGTTAGCAATCTAGAAAAATATGCTTCAGTGCATGAACTACACGTAAAATCAACCTGCAAGTGTGAAAGAGGTGAGGAAGGTATTAGAAGAAAAGATGAAGCCAATGAAAAGAGAAGACAATTTTACAAAACTGAACGTGGGATGACCATACGAAAATCATATAAAGAAATATGCTTCAGAAACGTAAAATTATTACTGAACTAATGAATTTAGGTTTAAATAAAAAGGCAGAACTGCAAAGAAAAACTATCTTAAAATTACTGGAACTATTGTAATATCTTTAATAAATAATAAGTAATATCTTGATATTTTATTTCCTAACACAAAAACACTTTTTGAATGCGATTATCTTAGAAATTTTATTTAGAATAGTCCAGTCCAACCTAGACTGCATAATGTGTAACACAGAATTGACCCCATTTAATTTGTATTGAATTTTTGTCCAAGTTTGACTTAAATGTTCACAAAGGACTTTACTGTCCATGGTAAACTTTCCGTTTTCCATGCTTTTTATATGGGTGTCCAGGATCCTATAGTGCCTAACAGAACGTGACATTTGACGTATGACGTGACATTTGACGTAGGACGTGACATGAACGACGTGACATTTGACGCAGAACGTGACAGTTGACGTAACGTGAATGGCGTGACATTCGACGCAGAACGTGACATTTTTGTGGCACAGAACGTGACGTTTACGGGACATTCGACTTGCTATCCTCTGCTGCGCTCTGCTACCTTCTGCTGACCTCTGATGGCGGAATTGCCAAAACGGCATTACAGCATATCTTCGGTGCTATTGATCTGATTGTGACGGCTCCGAAAAAGAAGAAGATTCGTCGATGACAGACCGCAAAGAAGAAGAAGAAGTTGACGTGACAAACGAAATAAAGAAGAAGAATTGGCAGTTGGCTTCTGTGTCGCCGCCGCTTTCATTTGACACCCCATACGTCAAAATCGGACCAATAGCAACGAAGATATGACGTAATGCCCTTTTGGCACTGCCGCCATCTTTGTTTTTTATGTGTTCTGTACCCCCTCCCCGTTCCGATGAGCCCACTTACGTCAAAATCGGACCAATAGAAAAGAAGATATGACGTAATGCCCTTTTGGCATATTCCGATGCGCACGCCACATACTGCGTTCAACCCCATTTTTCATCCCCTTTCCCACGATACGTCACACGTCATCCTACGTTAAGCCGTTTGGCATTTATTAATATTTAAGGGTTGCGATTTAGGGGATGTGCCAGAAGTAACGTTGTCTATCTACTAATAAGGTTCAAGAAGTCGCCCACGTGAAAAGTGGGCCAAATTTTTTTTAACAATTTTTGTTTAATCAAATTGCAAAGATCAATATTTTTGGTCCGGACAATTTTTTTTTGTAGGTTTCTTGGATCATTCTGGATAAAAAAGGTCTCTTATAATTTTTCTCTAAAGTTGATCGTTTTCGAGTTATAAGCAATTTAAAATTGAAAAAAACGAAAAATGGCGATGTTCAAGGCTTAATAACTCGGTTAAAAGTTCTTATTATGAAAGTCAGAAAGTGACTTAATCAAAGTTTAATGCCCCCCCTATAAGATCCCGAAGAAATTTTTGTCATTATTTTATTACTAAGCTGTTATTTTTAAGTAAAAATATTGAGCGCCATGCACGTGATAGCCGGCCATAAATGCTGAGTGCGAGAGAGATGCCACTCCGGCAGTCCAATTATTGTGCATCTTACTTGCACTCACATTTACGGCCGTCTACCACGTGCATGGCGCCCAATATTATTACCTAAAAATAACAGCTTAGTAATAAAATAATGACAAAAATTTCTTCGGGATCTTATAGGGGGGGCATTAAACGTTGATTTAGTCACGTCTGACTTTCCTAATAATAACTTTTAACCGAGTTATTAAGCCTTGAAAATCTCCATTTTTCGTTTTTTTTTTCAATTTTAAATTGCTTATAACTCGAAAACGATCAACTTTAGAGAAAAATTATAACAGACCTTTTTTATCCAGAATGGTCCAAAAAACCTAAAAAAAATAGTCCGGACCAAAAACATTAATTTTTGCAATTTGATTAAAAAAAATTGTTAAAAAAATTGGCCCACTTTTCACTTGGGCGACTCCTTGAACCTTATTCTGGGATGTCTCACGAATGTAATTATGCAAAAAAATCTCATGGGAATATTTTTCCCAACGAACCCGCCGTTTTCGCCTTGTCTCTATTACTGTTATACAGTTCATATTATTTTGCTTGTTCTTTTACTTATAATGTCTTTTCGTCTCGGCTTTTTTTAGTCTTTTGCTGTCACCTGTATCTACTTTTCCCCGGATGAAAAACAAATGCCATTTAACTTTAACAATTAAGGGCAGAGGCGCAAAATGTCGCCTGTCAAAATGTTCAATGTGATTTACCAATGTACTTTTTATAGTACCAATATCGCTTTATGCTTTAATTGCATAATCGTGAAGTTATTGGGGGCCGCTCGGGGTAATTTGGCCTAGGGCCGCTAGTACCCGAAATCCGGCACTGTACCTAATTCAGTAAATAGCAAACTACTCGTAGCCACACGAAAATATTGGCGAGTTTATGTGACTCAGTTGCACTTTACTATATTCTGTTACCAGTCTCATTTGCGGTTACAATGAATGGTTATCTCGCTGTCGCTCGGGCGGCTCGGGACCGGCTAGTGTCTGAAAATTTTGAAGGAGCGACGGGCGTAAGCGCGCTGTGTATATCAGTAGGGCTGTTACCAGGTTTAAATTTGGTTACAGTACCTATAAAAGTGTGCGTGCAGTTCACCATGGATGAGTGTCGCTGCGTAATCGATCAACTACTTGAAAAGTAATTCTGATTGAAGAAAAAAAATTAGATTATTGAAAATGAAAGACCTATTTTACACAATTTAAAAAAGAAATCAAAAAAAGTAGTTCGATATTTTAAATTTAGTTGGTACAGTGAAAATCCTTGGTTAGGTGGTTGCAAGAAAAATAGACTGTATTGAACGAACACATCAAGAAAAACAATTTAAATGAAAATCCGCTGCACCAACGGCAATGGGCGTATCAGGCAGGGAAATCAGGTGAAGCCGCCCTGCACAATCTAGTGTCGGAACTCGAAAGGAGTCTGCATCAGAAAGAAGTCGCCCTTGCTGCATTTTTAGATATAGAAGGTGCATTTGATAATACCTCAATCGAGTCTATACAAAGCGCACTGGTGAGGAAGAAAATCAACAACACAACATGCAAGTGGATTATTCAGATGCTTCAGAGCAGAATAATATCCACAGATACGCATGAAGATACCATAAATCTGAGGGCAACTAAGGGATGCCCTCAAGGCGGTGTATTGTCACCGTCATTATGGAACATAGTTGTCGATGATCTGATTCATGGGCTAAGCGCCCAAGGAATCTGGGTCCAGGGTTTCGCAGATGATATCGTGATAGTAACTAGGGGAAAATTTCCCAGCACTGTTGCGTATCAGATGCGATATGCCCTTCACTACATAGAGAACTGGTGTCTGAAAGAGAACCTCTCCGTGAACCCTTCTAAAACTAAACTGGTAGCCTTTACAAATAAGAGGAAGCTTACTGGACTGAGTGAGCTGAAATTATTTGGAGAGGTACTGGAAAGAACCAATAAGGTTAAGTATCTAGGGGTAACCCTGGATTCGAAACTCAATTGGAATACTCATATTACCAATATAACCAATAGGGCTAAGCGACTCTTCTGGAACTGCAGACGAGTTGTAGGTAAAACCTGCGGATTGAAACCAAAGGTGATATGTTGGTTGTACACATCAGTGATACGACCGACAGTTACTTATGGGTCAGTACTCTGGTGGAGAAAGACGGCTTTGCAATCTTGTGTGACCACTCTCACCACCCTACAAAGACAAGCGCTTCTAAATATAACAGGAGCCTTGAATAGTACAGGAACGGCTTCATTACAGGCTATCACAGGTCTCCCTCCGCTGGAATTGTATATTTCGGCGGTAGCCTTTATGACCATCCTGAGGCTCAAAGCAAACAATACTTGGAGGCCAAATTATGTATTGAATAGCCACACAAACATTACTGGGACTATACTTGAGGAATACATCTTTATGATGAACTTAGATATGATGACACCAGAACTAATCTTCACTGAGAAGATTAACACAATTATACCATCTAGAGAACAAAAAGTCCCAAACATTAATGGAGACTTAATATGGTTCACTGATGGATCTAAAATTGCCCATGGTACTGGATCAGGAGTCTTTGGGCAAACATGTAACTATAATAAATCTTACAGCCTAGGTCAACATACAACGGTGTTCCAGGCTGAAGTTTTTGCTTTGGTGGCCTGCATTGATGAAATAATTGATGAGGACCCTAAAGCTAAGAGAATCAACATTTACACAGATAGCCAATCGGCTATTCTGGCTGTAAAGAACCCTCTCACCAAATCAAAACTGGTGAGAAACTGCAAAGATCTCCTCAATAACCTGGCAAAAGACAACAAAGTGTCTTTAATATGGGTGCCGGGTCATGAAGGGGTGCATGGGAACGAACGAGCAGATATGTTAGCGAAACAAGGCTCGAGAAAAACTTTTGAAGGCCCAGAACCTTTCTGTGGCATCACTAAAGATGCTATGAAAAACGAGGTTCAGAAATGGCTGATAAAGAATCATCAAAATAAATGGAGAACCACTCAAGGGCAAATCCAGACTAAAAAAATAATCAAGAATATTGATAAAAAACTCTCGAACAGTTTGATGAACCTCAATAAACGAGAGATCAAAACGGTCACTGAAATGGTGACTGGACATTATCGTTTAAGAAATCACCTATACAAACTAGGTAAGGTGAATGAACCATGGTGCAAAAAGTGCGAAATGGAAGAAGAAACTGCCATACACATACTATGCTATTGCAGTGTGCTAGGTGATGTAAGGCAGAACTTCACTGGTCAAATGAGGTTTGAACCAGAAGAGATCTTAAAACTACCAATAACAAAACTGTTGGCCTTCGTTGAGGCCACAGGACTTATTAAAGTTTAAGGAGAAGAACAGGGTTTGGTACAAAGGTCTTATGACCAAGTGCCAGAGACTAACGAGTCTCGCCTGAGTTAAGAAGAAGAAGAAGAAGAAGAAGACTGTATTGTTGGCCATGTTTTCTGGCTTCTACAGAAAAATGGGTGGACCAGGTTCACGATTTAAATAGTTTTAGGGTTTTAAAAAAGAGACATGAAATTTCTCCGTTACCTACATGTACGATTTATACCCAATTTGATTCAGTTTGGCAAAACAAGAATTGAAAGTTCTCTTAACCAAGCTTTTAAAGCAAATATTGCTAAACATAATGAGTTTGTTAAAAATAGATAGGTATATGTATCCTTAGCTCACTTATTATAGATACCGTATGTTTTTTGGCCAAACAAGGATTAGCGTTTCGTGGTCATTTTGAGGGCGACGGCACTGACATTCGAGGCAGTTACAGGGAATTGTTAACATTAATTGCCAAAAAAGATCAAACATTTTGCCAACATCTAGACACATCAACTGTTTTTTCGAGAGTTTCAAGTGATATACAACATGATATTATTGAAGATATATATACATTTAGCCATATCTTCATTTTTTTAAATAAGATTTTTTGCATCTGGTTTTGGTAACACTTTAGAAAAACTCACGCGTCGCCACTGGTACAAATGTGCACCTAAAAAAATTAGAGCCCCTTGAAGTTACAAAATAAAAATCGATTTTTTTCAACATATCAAAAACTGTAGGGTTTCTTATTGAAAACGGACATGTGACATTCTTATGATAGGAACATCTTAAAAAAATTATAGTGAAATTTTTGCACCCCATTTAAACTTTATGGGGGTTTTGTTCCCTTAAACCCCCCCAAACTTTTGTGTACGTTCCAATTAAATTATCATTGTGACACAATTAGTTAAAGATAATGTTTTTAAAACTTTTTTGCCTCTTAAAACTTTTTCGAAAAGTTAGTGTTTTTTTTAAATATTTTGAATATTTTGTCAAATCCACCACATATTTGTTTACTGTTAAAGTACGATTAGAGACTTGGTAATAATATGAAAATTTATTTATAAATTATTACAGTATGAGGTATACTTTGAACCATATTAAAAAAGAAGCCACATCTCGATAAAAGGTGCCTTATCTGAAAAATACTAGGAGGTAAAAAAGTTTTAAAAACAATCAGCCCTGTGAAGTAACAAACCCGTTATAAATAACGTGTACACGTTATGTTAACATAACGTTGGATTATAACAGCCTGTATAACGTGTTGGCCAAAATTAGATGTGATGTATCATATTTTTAACCCTTTAACGCTCTTTGGTAGCTATATATACAATAAGCTATTACCGCTTATTTTGTCATCAAAGTTGCGGTGAAAACAATCCTTATAGGCGCAGTCGATACACTGAATGCTTGCTGGTTGGTGTGAATACTGAAAACCTGTATGCGGCGTGGTAACGACGTGCTTTTCACAAAACTGGTGTGATAAGCTACCAGCATGCCTTTATGCAAAACAGTCTATGTAAAAAATCGTTCAATTTTATTTTTGTTTTCTGCACAATTTGTCTCATTTGGAATAAACTACTTGGACAAAATATGAAAGTAAGTGTCAATCAAGTGTACTTTTTTTATTATTTTTACCTAGCAGATAATTCTTTAAAAGCACTGGAATAGTTACTGCAAGAATAAATATGTTGTATGAGAATTCTAACCCCAAAATTCATTATGTTTATTTATCTCGGCGTACAAACAATTCTTATTTATTAGTTTTGAAACTTATGCCAGTTATTAAACAATATTGTGGCAACAAATTTCTATAAAAATCTTGTTGTTTGACATTAGCGATAGGAAAATATTTGTAATCATTTTGAGGATTGTACCAAATAAGAGGTTATTTTTTCACATACTAAATCAACAAAATCTCGAGATCGTAGTTTACGCATAATACTAAATTTTTTACGGATTCATTAAAGCAAAGTTTAGTATTTATTTGCTAGAAAAGGTTCTATAAGACTTTTAATTATTTATTAGGCCTATTTGTCATTCCATTTTTACTAGTACATTATTTAGGTTTGGTTAGATTTTTCCAGTACTCTATTCCTGTTTTTTTAGATATCTAGAAATCGACCGCTTACAGAAGCTGAACTCCAGTATATAGTAGACCATCTAAATGGTGAAGAGTATTGTCTTTCCGAATTTGACGGCGATGAGGATGGCGATGACAATTTCCCTGAGACAAGCTCAATTTCCAGAACTCTGTCACAATCCACGACTACTAGTATCGACAGCCAGCCTACATGTTCCAGTACTTCAGTACATCTCTTGAAAAGGGTGCGCCAATGTACTCTTACAAGAAAGACAAAAATAATTCTAGCGGAAACGAAGATTTTGGTGATTCGTATCAAGATCCTAACTTTGATCCAGATGACGGATTTGGTTTCAAAGTCAACAAGTTGGCTAGGTTATTTCCTAAAAACATTTTTCTGATGAAAACGACGAGGATGAACAATTGTTAACATTACCTCAAGCAACAAATTCCCTAACTCCTGCCGATAAAGATGAGAATGCGGAACAAGCTCCTGTTCGTTCAAATCAATCTTTTGTGTGGTCCAAGAAAAACGACCCCAATCTTCTTTTCGAATCATTTGATTTTACTGAGTC
The DNA here is from genome assembly GCF_917563875.1 of Diabrotica virgifera virgifera. Classification (NCBI taxonomy): domain Eukaryota; kingdom Metazoa; phylum Arthropoda; class Insecta; order Coleoptera; family Chrysomelidae; genus Diabrotica; species Diabrotica virgifera. The sequence continues at coordinate 134,411,578 of NC_065446.1, forward strand.
TTCAATCGTCAATATTGACATTAATTCGAGAAGCCAATCGACAAAGAATCGAACCTCTACTCTACCCAGAAGAATTCAATACCACTGATGCAGAAACTACTGGAAAAGAAAACTTTTGCTTGTGGCACTGTAAGGCAAACAAGAAAATATTTTCCAAAACAAATATTAAGTGTTGATAAAGAGCTTTCCCAAAATCAGTCAGATTCGGTTAGTTCTGGGGAAATATCTGTTTAAAAGTGGAAAGATTGAGGTGTAAAATGTGTTTGTGTTGTCAGCAATCTACATAATTTTCAACAAAAAACTCAGGTTTTGAGAACAAACAAACCCGGAAATAGAGCTATGTACCATGTCCTCAGGCAATAGCGGATTATAACAAATGCATAGGTGGAGTAGATCTATTCGATCAATATCATGCTAACTACTCCATCGCATGCAAATCAAGACGTTGGTGGGTAAAAATATTTTACTACCTTTTAGACGCAGCAATAGTAAATAGCTATATTTTATATAAGGAGACTCTGAAAAAAAAAAACTCAACTGCTAAGCCTATGACTGCATTACAGTTCCTAGCATTACATTGAACTAGCTGATAATTTGATTAGCACTTTTACTTTCAGAAAAAAAGCTGGACCTCCATCAAACTCAACTTTGAATGCTGGTTCACACTTACCCACCTAAGGAACTTATAGGCGCTGTGCACTTTGAGCTTCATCTAAAAAGATACAAACGCGTAGCAATTTGATTTGTCAAGTTTTTAACGTTGCTCTATGCAAAGACTGCTTTGCACCCTGCCATAGTAGATGGAAAGTTCTTAGATAATAAATTTAAAATATTCCTCTATTTAGTTTTTTTTATTTTCAAAATAAAGTATTTTTTTTTTAATTTTTGTAATTATTTTTACCGGTCGCTATATATACCATTGCCCACTAAGTATTAGTTGTTTGTCAAAATGCACACTGGTAGCTATATATACCACCCTTTCCAACCCTTCTGGCACAGAAAAAATTTTTTTAAACATTTTTTGTCTTACTAATGATGCATAATGAACTAATTTTACTATTCAAAAGTATAGTTTTACAAAACAATAGTTCTGCCCGTTAAACGGTTAACGTGCACGTTATCCAGCATGTTATTTTTAAAACGTTAAAGTATCTTCTTATGCAACAAGAATAACAGTATACAGAAATTGAATAAGTGAGAGGAAGACAGACATAAACATGCAGCGTGCAGCGAAGTACGCATCTTTTCATCGCACTCGCACATCTGGTCTGGCTGGCACTGGCACCAAAACCAAAACCAATATGTTATTTGAAATTCCCGGCTCTCGGTTCGGTCCGTGAGGTGCTCTTTCTACTGTGTACATATTTTATTTCATTTTTGCTTGTCGTGTTGTTATGTTATAAAATGGCTCAACAAAGATTGAAATAAACTACAAAACGAACATTCAAATGGATTTACCCAATCTGGCCAAACTGGTCTCTATAGTCTGTATGTTTTCTTCATTTATATGAATAAAATTTTTGTTTACAAATAACATAACCTCAAAAAATAATACACTATTTCTAAAAAATAACTTTAACAAACCTTCTAATTGCATCATCTAATTATTTTAATAACCCGACGTTTACAATCTGACAAAATTCTGGACTAAATTGTCCATTTTTTTATATTTATTTAATCTTTATACTACACGTTATTTTATAACAAGAGGTTAAATAGGTGCCGTTAAAATGAACCTGTTATGTTACCAGATAACACTTTTGAGAAACGTTATTTGTCATACATCACATCAATTTGTAGAATTTAACGTAAATGCAGGATAACGTGCACGTTATTTATAACGTGTTTGATACATCACAGGGGTGATTGTGTTTAACTAATGGTACAGCAATAATAGTTAAATTGGAACGTACACAAACGTGTGGGGGGTTTAAAAGCACAAACCCCCCATAAAAGTTCTATGTAAATATATTAGAAAAGAAACCACACCTCGATTAAAACTGGTTTGTCCAAAAAGTACTAAGAGGCAAAACAAGTTTTAAAAACATTATGTTCAACAAATGGTACTACAATAATAATTTAATTTTAACGTACATAAAAGTTTGGGGGGTTTAAGGGAACAAAACCTCCATAAAATTTTTATGGGCTGCACAAATTTCACTATAATTTCTTTTTACGGTGTTCATTCATGCCATAAGAATGCCACATGTCCATTTTCATTAAAGAATCCCTAATAGTTTTCGATATTTCTGAAAAAATCGATTTTCATTTTGTAACTTCAAAGGGCTGTAACTTTTTTGTGTGCATATTTGTACTGAGGTAAGTTAGGTTCAATCGAACTATTTTTGGTCCCAGAATATGTGATTTAATTTATGACCTGTATTTTTGTTACACCCTGTATATTTTCTAGTTTATTATTCATAAACATTTAAACAATTAAACTGTTAATAAAAAGTTACTGTCTAAAAATTGGGACTATCACGTTGAAGATTCGGATTCAGCGGATCAAAATAAACAAAAATCAGTTGTAAACTCGTATGTACTTCAATCGGCCACGAAACCCCTCTTTGCCCCTAGTAGACTAAAAGGGTTTAGCGTTGTTTATTACATCCCCGTTGCCGTCGTTTATAAAGAATGCTACCTGGTTTTAAGACCAAAATCAAAAATTTTCAGCTTGGCTTAAGTACCACTTTTACCCTCAAATATAGGATTACAACTACCGCAAACTATCGCCACATAATTTTCACTAAAACTAAAAATAGTTTCCTACTAAAATTTATCTTAGCATTTCGACGCGAAGTTCATCGATTTTATAATAACCTTGCTGGATTCATTATGACGTAATTTGTGTTTAATAAGAGGAAACTCCCCTACCTACGGCTTTTAATTTCGTGATTAATAGGTCAAAGTTAGAATACAAAAAGACAAGTAGCAATTGGCCTATTTTTAGCTACAATATTATACTCCGGTCAACTTACGCATCCGAGGGTACAAAAATTACCATCAAGCTGAAAATTGGCAGGATTGTTCAAAATACCATCATAAATGATATCTAAAAAGTCCTCATAAATCCGACCCCTGCTAAAAATTTTACGCGAGGTCAAAGGTCACCAAATATGGTTTTTAGCGATTTTCAGCGAAACGGTAAGTTTTATCGTAAAATTAGTTCTAACAAAAAATGTAGACTAGATAATTATCTATAAAAAATGTCTTATTACTTTTTTTCCTGAGAGCCACCGTTTTTGAGATATAACGATTCAAAAAGTGGTAATCGTCATAATATGCGCACACGTTTCCACACCACCTTTGAGGTAGTGTACTTGACGCGTTTTTTAACGTGGTTTCCCCAGTAGGCCTATTCCACGGACCTGTTATGATTCTGTTTAATTTAAAGCTATTTAATAATTGATATTGGCAAGGGTTAAAAATGATAAGTTATATAAAGCGGTATAAATTAAAAAAAAGGGGAAGTTTATCAAACTGGTTCATAATTTTCTAATACTTCTGCTTCCCTTGTTCTTCTTCTCATTGTTCTTCTTCCTCTTCCTCATCTTCTAGTTCTTCTTCTTCTTGTTCTTCTTGTTCATCCTGGGTGCTAGTAAATTGTCCCAATAATGACACATCGCATGGCTCCTCGATATAATCAAATGAATCCTCAATTGTTGGTGATTCAACATTGGAGCACGACCGGTTTTGACAATTAGTGCATGCTACCGAACAAAACAGTCCAACTTTTTTGCAACCACATTTAGTGCTACATCCCTTTTTACAGTTGCAAAAAATTGTGTTCAGGAGTTTTTCCGGCGCAGGTGGGAGTAAAGTTTGAATTGGTTCTAAAGAACTGTCGACTTATTTCCATCCCCAGTCTTTTGGATCTAGCTGATAACCAAGCCACACTTGAACTTGGTCTTCTTCTTCTTGTGCCACTCCTATCGGAGATTGGAAATCATCAAGGCTACCCTGACCCCTTGAACTTGGTAATATACCCGAAAAACATGTTGATGAGCAGCCGCTGAGGTTAGAGGAAGACAAGATAACTGCACTTGTTTTTTGTTTCGAGTACTTTTAAAAAACATGCATATCGACATTTATCTAAGCACGTAGTTTTCTTTGGCGCTTAATACATAGAGACAAGAAAGCTAATTCCGTTGGAAATAACTTCTTGTGGAGTTGAATTAGTTTTTTTTTAAACTTCAGCACATTCAAGTAAATCTTGTTTTTCAAATCTTGTTTACCCCTTCTGAAAAATGCAGATGTCGTATCACAGCCAGTTATTGCGTGTAAAAATAGTATATGATTTTGAAATTTTGCAAAAGTAGATAAACTTTTCGATGAATATATTTCCGATTGGTGTTGAGCTTTTCCAGGTTTAAAAAAAAAAGATAGTTTTTTCGATTGGAGTTCTACCAGTGAGTAATACGAGCAAGTCTACATCTTCACCTACAACAATAGTTGTATTTGTTAAATTGAATTGATCTATGGCTGTTTCAATTATCATTACGTCAGCATCATTATTAGCTTGTTTTACCGATATATTTTTGGCAATAAACTTATCTTTCAGCATTGAAATGAACCGAGATTTGTTGTGAGTATTTGCAAGAAATTTCTGTTGAGTGGTAGATACTGTCATAGATTGACATGATTAAACATTTTGCATAGAAAGTTGTCTTTCATTATTATGTTCAAACCTTTCTGAGAAAATAATAGGTAGGGTGATTAGATTAGCCGACAAACGTGTTTATTCCGACAAAACCCATCTTTACAAATTGAACTACGGCGCATAAATAAAAAGAAGTATTATAAGTTAATACTTTGTCATATCAATTCACTATTTTTGTTGGGATTAAGCCGTAAAATTAAAATAATTCTTATTATTTTCGCGTTACATTCACTTTGTAAAGATTTTTTTGTTGGCACTAATATAATACAGCTTATACATTGCATCCCTCGGTAGACCGCAAGGTGAATAGTAGAAACATTATTATATTTTATAATCCTATATTATTATGTGTAATATAAGTTAAGTTGACCGATAGAATATTATGTTTACTTGTATTACAGCTTCAGTGATGTATACACCTGGTGTACTAATACATATATTTTGACGATTTGAAGTCTTTCAACTCTTTGAATCGTTGTATCTCAAAAACAGTGGCTCTAAGGAAAAAACTATAAAGATATTTTTTATAGATAATTATCTAATCTACATTTTTTGTTACAACAAATTTTACGATAAAACTTACCGTTTCGATGAAAATCGCTAAAAACCATATTTGGTGACCTTTGACCCCGCGTAAAATTTTTAGCAGGGGTCGGATTTATGAGGACTTTTTAGATATCATTTATGATGGTATTTTGAACAATCCTGCCAATTTTCAGCTTGATGGTAATTATTGTAGCCTCACTCCTATTTTTGAGTCTAACTAGACCGGTCTATAAATAAGACCAGACATTTTTAACTAGTCGGTTTTTAAGGAATTGATAACGATAAACGTGTTTTTTTAAATATCACAAGGAAAAATTCCTGTCCTGGCTGTATACCATAAATCACAAAAAATAAAAACCTTATTTTGTAAAAGATATGTATTTAAAATCCCTAAAAAGGGCTGTATCACAAAACGTTTTTGGAATCAATATTCCATCATCAGTGTTGTCACAGGTTACATGCTTTAAGCCACCAAAATATACGGGTAAAAACCCTTAAATTGATTTTAAACAGTTGGGATTACATTATGTTATCTTATTTTGAAGGATGTTAAAAATATTTCCGGATTAACCCCTGGCATCACATGACATCAACCATATTGGTTGGAAAATTGTAGGTGGTACCTTACATGGCAGAGTTTAGGTGACAACCCCCCCACTAAAATATTAAATTCAGTAGAACGAGCTCAAAATTTTTAATTTGCGGAATATGAAAGCTCATAAATAGCTCATAAAAATATATTTGTTTTTAATTTTTGTAAGTGGGGGGGGGGGGGGCAGCTCAACACGGGTTAAAACTTGGCTCTTTCAACCCATACCAAACAAGTTTTATTATTAGGCCGCTGATAATATGTAAGTTACATAATTTTTACATAATATTAAATATTTATAGATTTTTCGAAAAAGTGCATATTTAAGTGGTAAATACATAATATTTACATATTTTCGTCACTTTACTCTGCAATAGAAAACCAAAAAACCATTAATATGTAATAATGCAAAGAAAACTAAGTGTCAACTCTACGAGTATATTATATAAATCAACAATGATCCAAATACTTACGGGAAGTCATACGTGATAATTACTTTTATGTTATAGTGGACTTGTTCATTTATATATTGTTCATTTGCTAATTGGCGCACTAGAAGAACATGGTCCAGTAAACTCATTTTTAATATCTTCAAAACAACTTGAAAATGCCAACAATTTGACCGTTACACTATGTAACGGCCGGCATTCAAGACACTTTGATGAACTTCTTTTTGCCAGATGCCATTCTATTAAATAAATTTGGGATTTTTTTATGAAATGCTGCCCCATATAGGTGAGGCAAAAATATTTTATCAGAATCTTTTTCATATTACTTGTTTAGCTCATGGAGTTAACAGAGTTGCAGAGATTATCAGAACACAATCTCCTCTTGTGAATGAATTAATTAGCAATGTAAATAAGGTGTTTCTTAAGGCTCCTTTGCGAGTTCAATTATACAAAGAGAGGCTTCGCGACAAGCCCGGCCCTAGGGATTTTGCTGCCCTGGGCAAGATGGGCGACAGCCGCCCCCCTTGGTAGGCCCATGACTCACGACCTTCCTTCACTTACTCTTAAACCACGATTGTATTTTTATTGATGTGTGCTTTTAGCTGAATTATTTAGTACACTATTTTCCATTTTATTTGAACGATACATGCTTAAAAACTATTAGTCCTGTCGCCAGGGGGGGTACAACGGCCTCCTGTATTCAGATGGACTTTCCCAAGTTTTTATTATGTATTTTGGCCCGTAGAAACAAAGAAGTTGAGGAATTACATAACAGCGATTTCTCGCAAAACAAAACATGTTTTTGTATTTTTTGGGCCATTCTAACCAAAAAATGTTCCTACAAGTTTTTTCGTAGGATGCATAGTTTTCGAGATAAACGCGGTTGAACTTTCAAAAAATCGAAAAATTGCAATTTTTGAACCCGAATAACTTTTGATTAAAAAATAGAATAGAAATTCTGCTTACCGCATTTGAAAGTTCAAGTCAAATTCTATCGGTTTCGAATATATACATTGCTAAAAATTTATGTGTTTATTGCTAAAAAAAGCTATAAACACATAGTGTTTCCCGTGCCTAATACATGCGTTTACATGCATGCTACGTAGAAATAGCCTCGCTTGCACTTGTACCTACTCTACCTACTCGTTCGATTTTAAATGAGAAATCATTGAAAACATCACTCCAGCACTAGGTGTTTATACTTTTGTTTAACAATAAAATAATAAATTTTTAGCAATGCAAATAACTAAAACCGATATACTTTGACTTGAACTTTCAAATGCGGTAAGCAGAATTGCTATTTTATTTTTTAATCAAAAGTTATTCGGGTTCAAAAATTGCAATCTTTCGATTTTTTGAAAGTTCAACCGCGTTTATCTCGAAAACTATGCATCCTACGAAAAAATTTGTAGGAACACTTTTTGGTTAGAATGGCCCAAAAAATACAAAAACATGTTTTGTTTTCCGAGAAATCGCTGTTATGTAATTCCTCAACTTCTTTGTTTATAACAATCTTATCGACATTCGGATCAACTGTTACCCAAAAAATTCGTGTTCTACGGGTCAAAATACATAAAAAAAACTTGGGTAAGTCCATCTGAATACAGGAGGCCGTTGTACCCCCCTGGCGACAGGACTATATGCAATAACGATACATGCACTATATTTGCAATATTCTCATGAATTTTTACTACATTGCCATACATTTATGTGCTCATGACTCACATCCGAGTCGAGGTTGTAGGTACCAAATCTAAAATTTTATTTTTCATTTTCTCATGGAGGATGCTGCTTGTTACTACCATTCGTTGTTCTCCTAATGTGCTCTTGTAAAACAGAATCAAATTTTCCACAGAGCTCAACAAGCTTTAAAAAGTTGATTCAGAATCGTCCCTCAATGGAAGACACTGTTGTGCTAAGAACTGTATTATTGATATAAGTCGTTCTATTACATTTGTCCAATGACAAGTTTCTGAATTTAGAACTTTTTGTGTTTCTTCGTCTATGTCTATGGTTTTGCCCGACTCTAGTCTAATTGCTAGTTCTACCCACTCTCGCTGTGACTGTGGATGAGCTGGAGATTTAGTGTGGCTGGGCAAAGCTTCAGCCATATGTTTCCAATTATTATTATACCTATTTTCAGTAAATTTAATTTTGACATTGGAAAATAATTTAGAGGAAAAACAAAACACAGGACTGTTTGCGTTAGAATAAATTAACCACTCTCTCAAGAGTCTCATCATTGTACATTTTGTAGCTGTAGTATTTAGTTGTAAATCTGCGTTCTAAATTATCTTTCGGGTACAACTGAGCCTCTGCAATAGGTAATTTCGGCGGGGGCCTTTTGTTACTAAAGTTGTTCTAGCAAAATCATTAATTTTATTGGACCACTTTACTGGATCATAATCAATAATAACATTGTTATAGTAGTGTGACAGTAGTAGTGTCATCAGTAGCTGACGTAGATGATTGACTTTCGTTGACTGGCGTTGGTCTGAGAGGGGGCGGTATCAGACGTAGATGCCGGTGATAGTCCTAGGTGACTTTCGTTGGACTGGTAGGGAGCGGCAGTAGACGTGGATGCAGATGATAGGCCTAGGTCTGGGTGAATGTTATCAGACTCAAAGGGAGAGTTAGCAGCTGTATGTTCTCTAGGTTGAGCAATATTTTCAGCATGAGTGTATAAATGTTATAAAAATTTACCTAGGGAAATTCTAAGCCTTTTTGTTTCAATCTACTTCTTTGATATCTTTTTCCTGTACTGACTATCAGAAAGACGTTTTCTACCCTCCATTATTGCACTTACACAATTATTTTTATTATCACTAAACACTTAATAGTATCCTGGCACACACCGGTAGATACGGAAACTATACTGTACAACAATTGATCTAAATTCATTTAATAACTTAACACAGTAAAAATACCTACAAGCCTATACACTTACAGCCTTATTAATAAAAATCGCTTAGTCCGAATTTAGTCTCGGACTAGCTAGTCCGAGATTAAGCGAGTACTAACTTCATTTTAAGAACGTCATTAATAAACATGGACTAAGCTCGGACTAACTAAACCTTCCTTAGTCCTAGTTACAACAAATTTAAGTTGGCAACTCTTGTGAAAAAGAAGAAAAATGTCAAGAAATTGACGGTGACAGCGACATTTTGTTTGAAATTTGTCATTTTTTCTTTGGTTAGGTTTAGATCATTTCATCATTTGCATTTTCCGTTTGTTTGGTTTGTTTTTATTAATATAACTGTTTTTGATCGATTTTAATTGCAAAATGAGTGGAGGTAGAGAAAAACAAAAAAGAATTCGCTCCATAAATTGGGACGAAGAACAAAAGGTAAGTTATTTGCTTATCTACAATACAAATTTCATGTTTGATTGATTTTTTTGTAATATTTCAGCAATTGTTTCGCAGTGTATTCAAGGAATACTCACATACTATAGAGAATAAATCACTAAACACAAATGCAACTAAAGCAAAAACAAAAGCCTGGGAAACAGTCCATAAAAAGTAAGATATTTTATTTTAATGCCCTTTTAATAACATTCTATTAAAATTTTAATAATTTTATGAACATTTTTAATTATGCACTTAAAAATTTCATTTACTTCTTTTCTTTTAATTATCCATAATATACTTTATATACAATTCAACATTTCAGGTTCAATGAATTAAATAGTAAACAAAGAGACCTGCGACAACTGCAAAATCAGTGGAAACATATGAAAATCAATGCCCGCAAAGTATGTAGCAGTTATAATAAAGAACTGAGGAAGACTGGCGGTGGAGAGGGACCACCAATGCCCAATCAAGATGTAATGGAGATAAAAGATATTATGAATCCCGCAGAATTATTGTGGGATGACAATGAACATGACTCTGATGGTTCGGTGAGTTTTCATGTGATAGGTACGGTTATATACATTATATTTTATATATATTTTTTGTCAACAGGTGATGCCAGCAATACAATTTCTTGAAATGGGAACTAGTATTAATGAAATGGGACAAAGCACCAGCAGTGGCGGCGCCTGGTGTAAAATATTGGGGGTGCACACATAATGTTAACATATAAAAAGACCTTAAGACCCTATTTCCGTAGGTAAAGGTTTTTGAGTGTCTTCAAATTGTAAAAATCAAAGGACCTTATTAAAAATTACAATAAATAATGTATTTTATTGACTTAAAATTATAATTTAGTGTTTAAATGTTACAAGCAAGTTTTGTAACGAAAGTTAGTCGCCTGTTATTTTTTAGATAAATTATTCACAAACAAATTCAGTAAAATTTGGAATTTCTTGAATCATTTTTTTTATTGAAAACATTGCGAGGGCAGTTAATCGATCCAGGCCCATAGCTATTCTAAGGAAAGTTTTGATACGTTTCAATGCAGAGAGACATCGTTCTGTTTCTGCAGTTGTCACTGGCATCGTAACAAGTACATAATTGGAGAATTCCAATCTGGAATTCCAACTGGATAGTTAAAATCGTATCTTCTATTTTATTCACTATGCTTCCTCTTCTCCAAATATGTGCTTCACACCTACACAATTTGTAAGTTTTTACACAAATCTCCATTTTAAATAATCATTTATAATCCCGACGTTTGCACTTTGGTACATTCTTAATTAACAAATTTGGTTTCGTCATTTTTTATTTTTCTTCTAAATATAATGAAGAAAATTTAATTGATTTTAAATATTCCACGCTAACATTTACGTCCACAAATCCTTCCATTCTTAATATACATAGTTCCGAAATTCGAACTTCATGAAAGCAAAATTTAAACATAGGTGTGCCGTGCACGTTGAAAACACCAAAGATCATGCCATAAGAGCACATCCAACTTGTGATCCTGTGGCCATCTAAACTTGTTGGCTAGAGCGGGTAGCGGGGTGGGTGGTGAGTTGTATTTCGTCGTATGAAAAGTCATTGGTATAGGAACCACTGTGAGAGCGGTGAACGCGGGGTTCTGTCTAAGGCCTCGCATCCGTGAACTTTCTCCTTTGAAATAGAATAAAAATAATTAAATGTTACCTATTAGATACTTATAAACTCCTTGGATCTGTTATTTCGAATTTCAATTACTGTATAGTTAGATTAAAATGTTATTTATAGAATGATAAATATTAAATATATGGATGTTGGTGTAAAAATAATTTTGGGGGTTCACGTGCACATGTGCACTTATGGAGAAACCGCCACTGAGCACCAGTAATATTGGACTAAATACTAGTGAAGAACTGGAAATTCAGTTAAAGATCAGTAGATTTATCATACTTAAAATATCAATATTTCCTTATCAAATTTTTTTATTATCATCAACTGAGATTTCTGTTGTAATCTAATGACCACAATTATGTAAATATACCTATAATATACTCTACATTTTAAAAAAAGTATAAAAATATTGCATTACCAAATAAGTACTTTTAGTTAAAGAAATGTTTATATAATAGATTCTAGAATTATTACAGTCTCTGCTATCAAAGTAGTAAAATTTTTGGAATATTGTATATATAGAATCCCTTCTCTTAGTAATATTTCCTTATTAAATGTTTTAGTATCACCAACTGAGATTTGTGTTGTAATCTAATAGTCAAAATTAGGCAAATATGGGTATCTATGTACTCATGATATACATTTTAAAAAAGTATAAATATTAGATTACAAAATAAGTAATTTCAGTAAAAGAAACCCAAATATAGTACAGATTCTAGAGTTACAGTCTCTGCTATCAAAACATTAAACAATATATGATATGGCCTTGGTAAGACTATACATTTATTACACTCATATTGGTGATCTAATATTGTAGATGTTTTTATTATGTAAACATTTTAAAATTTTAGTATTGAAATAATAAAAATTTTCTTTTTGATGATGTTCAAATGGTTTTTAATCATAGAACATTGATATCTTCGTGCATTATCAAATATGGAATATGGGTAAAATAGTAAGGTTAAAGTTTTCGTTTTGCCTCGTTTTCCTGAATGCTTTCTTCTTCTTTCTTTTCTTTTCTCTGGGCACTGCTCTTAGACAACTTGCCAGCTCGGTAGAATATTGTTCCAACAAAAATCACAAACTAGTTCGCGGCTGGTTGAATTCGCACATGCGTATTGTGCAGCAGTCAGAAACTGTTATGAACTAGTTTGTGATTCTTTGTAGGAACAAACCTATTAAGAATTAGTTGGGTGGATAGAGTCACGAATGTCAAGGTGTTGAGAAGAATGGGAAAAGAAAGACAGGTCTTAAATACAATTAAAGTTAGAAAACTGCAATATCTGGGACATGTCGTGAGGGGCAAGCGTTATAACTTGTTGCAATTAATAATACAAGGAAGAATACAGTGTAGAAGGAGTCTTGGAAGAAGATGCAACTCCTTGTTAAACAATTTGAGAGCTTGATTTAACTGCACTTCTGCTGATCTCTTTAGAGCAACGGTATCGAAAGTGTGAATTGCCATGATGGTTGCCAACCTTCTTAAAGGAGACGGCACATGAAAAAGATTTATCATAGACATAAGTTTATATGCAGTATGATTAACCTAAACATTTTTTTTCAGATATTTGACAAGGAATTTAAAGAAAATAAAGAATTCCCACAACAAATGTTAGAGGTTAGTTAATTTAACATAGAATTAATTATACAATTAATAAACCTATTGATGGGTTTTACTAATAACAAATAGTAGTTTAAGTATTTGATGAATAAATTTATTCAACTCATAAAACCAACATATCTATGTTCCACCAATGTCAAATAAGACTTACTTTCATTATTTATCAAATAAATATATATTTTTAAAAAAATTATTGAGAAGTTAATGCCGTTTTAAATATCTATAACAAAGAAGATTCGTCAGTTTAACTGTAAATTATCAAAATTGTATTTAAACACAATAGAAATATAATTGACTAATAAATTTTACTCTACCAACACTTAACTACTCACTGATTTATTTGTTGTTGGTTAAACCGGTCCTTATATATCATTTAAAGTACAGATTATAAGCATTTTGCTTTTTTTTAGTTATAATTAGGATTTTTAGTAAAAATGCTTATTTTAAAGATATTATCTTGAAGTACATTATCTGAAGTAAATTATCTTTAAAATAAGCATTTTTACTCAAAATCCCAATTATAAGCAAAAAAAAAACAAAAAAGCAAAATGCTTATAATCTGGACTTTAATCATTATCATGTAAATAATTAGTACTTAATAATATCTATACAAAACAAAATCTATGGAAAATGTTCATTTACTATTATTTGTTGCAGACACCAAAAAACAGTTCATTAGAGAGGGCCACTGCTAAGTCTAAAAATAGCCTGAAGGTATTTAATTATAACTTCTGGTAACTAAATATTGGAAAATGTTTATTTATTGTTATTTTTTGCAGATAGGAAAAAGTAATTTAACAGAGGGGGCTGCTGCAAAGGTTTCTAAGGTATTTAATTACACAACTTCTAGTAACTGCTCTGTTTATGTATATAGTAGATGGTAGGATCTTAAATAAAGCTAACTGTTGACTTCCAAACATGAAGCCTTCCATTCTTCTATTTTTTTAACTATGATTTCAATTTCCAGGATGAAGAATACATAAAAAATATAACAGAATATTCGCGTGAGTTAAAAGAAAAAGAGCATAATAGGCATATGGAAATTATGGAACTCCAACACAACAGGCAAATGAGGTACATGAGACTAAAACATGAGATGGAAAAAAGGGAACACGAAATTAAAATGAAGGTTCAAGCGGAACTTTTGAAACATGCTTCATTGAAGACAAAATTGTTGGAGGCAGAATCACAAAATAAATAATATGTAAATATATATTATAAGAAATAAAATGATAATATAATTTGTTTTTATACTTTTTTACTACTATAACTATATACTATGTTGTGAAATTAAAGGAGATGAAACTGGCAGAGGTGGAAAATTATCAAAAGAAACCCATAAAATTTATATTATATTAATACACTCGCGATCATAAAAAGCGGGTCACTCGATGAGTTATTCAAGTTAGATGTCTTGAATTTTCTAAAACTGTTGTCCGATTTGAGTGATTTTTTTAGTATGTTATAGCCTTATTCTTTAGCAATATGGCTATAATAATATTGTTGCTACACCGGTAAATCGTCATTGTATACCGGCTGTAACAATCATACTGTGTTTATTCCTAAAAGTTCGGAACACCCTGTGGAATGTTTTTGCATAGATAAAATATTGAAATTAAAACTCAATTGTAGCCTTAGGCTCTCTTAACATGTTCTTTTTTGATTTATTTGTTTATGTGGGATAATAAAAAAGTTAAGCACGTTAATAACTAGCCATGTTCTGCATCCATACAGGGTGTTTCTAAATAAGTGCGACAAACTTTAAGGGCTAATTTTGTATGAAAAAATAATGATAATTTTCTTTATAAACATATGTCCGCAAATGCTTCGTTTCTGAGATACGGGATGTTGAAATTTTTCTTACAAACTGACGATTTATTTATTGTTCTAAAACCAATAGAGATATGCAAATGAAATTTGGTATGTTTTAAGAGGCAGTTATTGTGGATTTTTTGACATACAATTAATAATTCTATATTCACCATTGGCGTGCATACGGGTATAAACATTATAGATACATCCCGTATGCACGCCAATGGTGAATGTAAAATTCTTAATTGTATGTCAAAAAATGCGCCATAACTACGTCTTAACATCTACCAAATTTCATTTGCATATCTCAACCGGTTTTAGAGTAATAAATAAATCGTCAGTTTGTAAGAATAAATTCAACATCCCGTATCTCGAAACCAAAGAATTTGCGGTCATACGTTTATAAAGAAAACGGTCATTATTTTTTCATGCAGAATTGCCCCTAAAACTTTGTCGCACTTAGTTAAAAACACCCTGTATTGATGAAGAACATGGTTAGTTGTTAAGGTGCCTAACTTTTTTTATTATCCAACATAAACAAATAAATCAAAAAAGAAAATGTTAAGAAAGCTCAAGGCTACAATCGAGTTTTAATTTCAATATTTTATCTATGCTAAAACATTCCACGGGGTGTTTCGAACTTTGAGGAATAAACACAGTATGATTGTTACACCCGGTATACAATGACAATTTACCTGTCTAGTAACAATATTATTATGGCGATATTGTTAAAGAATAGGACTATAACATAATAATAAAGTCACTCAAATCGGACAACAGGTTTAGAAAATTCGAGACATTTAACTTGAATAATTCATCGAGTGACCCGCTTTTTATGATCGCAAGTGTAGTTTCCCACTTTTAGACGTATCGGAGGAGTTTGACAACAACTACCGTGACCTGTGACAGTTTGACTCTGATACATCTAAAGGTGGGAAACTATCAATATAATGTAAATTTATTTGTTTTTATTGATAATTTTTACCTTTTCTAGTTTCATCTCTTTTTATTTCACAACATAGTATGTTTTCCATCTTTTGTGGGTTATTGGCAGGCTCACCACAAAAGTATTGGCAAAAACTCACAAAGTGAATATGAATACAACTGATATTTTGGATGATCTTTTTTATTCACATTCACTTTCTAGTTTTTGCAACTAAGCTAATCATCTCCCACACAAAACTAAGACAATAGTATTCAGTAAAGAACCAATCAGATGTAAAATAGAAATTTATGGTATCAGTATTGAACAAATAATGGAAATAAAATATCTTGGAATTTCATCGTTAAGCTATTAAGACTTGGACAAAAAAGTGAGAATTCAAGTACAAAAAGCAAATAGACTGGCAAGATGTCTTAATAACATTATATTATGGTGAAAGCGACATACTAACACTGAGATGAAGTCAAGAAATATTTATAAAGCCAGTGTAAAATCAATATTGACATTGCATCAGACACAACACAAAGACTACTGGAAACGGCAGAAATGACAGCATTAAAAAGAATTACCGAAAATACGCTGAGAGATCGAAAGAGGAGTGAAGATTTTAGATGACTTATGTAATGTACAATGTATAAATGATTAACAACTTAAAAAAAGGGATATAATAACCATATAAGCATAATGGGGGAGACATGGATGATCAAAATAACAAGAGATAAATCACCAATTGATAGAAGTATTGGCTGACTGTACAAAAGATGCAGTGACAACATCCCATATACGAGTAGGTATCAATCTGCCAGTGAACAAGCAGAATTGCTTATAAAGAGGAAGAAGAAAAATAATAATAATAAAATGTGTTTTGGTAACTTTTTATTTGCAATAATAAAGGTTGTATTTTTTTTAACACCCGTCCAAATATATTTGCCAAACTCTTTGAGAAGGAATTGGGTAGTATCTCCATTCAACTAAAAATTATCATTAATAAATGCTAGCTGCATTTCCTCTAATGTTATTATTAATTGCAGGTATTACTGGTATGTCTTCATTTCCTGGTTGGTCAATATTTTCAATCATATCCCGGTGGTGGATGGCAATATTGTTAAGTATTGCCAGCGCTACAATGTACAATTTGGTGTTATCTAATTTGGTTTTAAACCCATCTAATAAACAGCGAAATCTTTGCTTCCACACACCGAAACATCGTTCCACAGTATTGCGGGTTTGTATATGTGCCCTGTTATAACGTTCCTCCTGTTGTGTTGTCGGATTTAGGACTGGAGTGAATAAATAAGGGGAGCAGGCATAGCCTGAATCTCCCAATAGTCTCCCTTTGAATTCTGACTGCTCGAACCTACGTTTTAATCTGCACTCATTGAATATTCTGGAGTCATGAGTGCTGCCTCTCCAGTGAGCTACTATGTCCATAATTTCCAAATTAGCATTGGCCACAACCTAAAAGAGAACATATTTATCTCTTGAAATATACAAAAACACTTTTATTTCACAATCATTTTATTTACAACCCGTAACAACTGTTTTGAGAAAATGTTTAAAAACAATTGTCTAGATTTATAAATAAAATCAATGGGAAAATGTACAGATGTCTTGTATGCAGAGATGAGTGATAGAAACGCAATAGAAACGTATAAAATTACATTATATTGAATGTTTCCCTCCTTCAGACGTACCGGA
The DNA here is from genome assembly GCF_917563875.1 of Diabrotica virgifera virgifera. Lineage (NCBI taxonomy): Eukaryota > Metazoa > Arthropoda > Insecta > Coleoptera > Chrysomelidae > Diabrotica > Diabrotica virgifera. The sequence continues at coordinate 134,428,907 of NC_065446.1, forward strand.
CGAGTTTGACAACTAACACTGCGACAGCCACAGTTTTAGTTGACATACTCATCTGATACGTCTAAAGGTGGGAAACTATCAATGCAATGTAAATTTATACGTTTCTATCGCTAAATTTTTCACCTCTACCAGTTTCATCTCTTTTTATCTCACAACTTAATATGCTTTCCATCTTTTGCGTTTATTTTGGCAGTTATTAGCACGCTCATCACTCTATTTTAAAAGTAATTAAAGTGTAAACTTTCATCAAGTATATTCCAAATCAGTCTAGAATTACTCTTAACTTACTTGTACATTTATTGAACTGTATCCTTTTCTGTTTATGTAATATTGCCCAATGTTTCCACCCACTTTTGGAATTCGAATATGGGTGCAGTCAATAGCTCCAACCACTTGCCTAAACCCACATATTCCATAAAACCCAGCAATCACTCTATTTTGCTCCAGATCATTTTGTGGCATTTTAATCCACTGAGCTCTGTGTACTACCAGAGCTAAACCAACTTGTTTACAGACAAGCGAAACTGTTGGCTGGCTGATACCAATAATATCTGCAGCATCATCTTGAATCTGTTGAGATTATAAAAAAATCAGTAAATTTAGAGCAGTAGAAAATTTATAATATAAGTACACTTTTATTACTAACTTTGATAATAATTACTTACTTCTCGACGTGCCCAAGTTCTTATTGCACACAAGACTTTTATGTGTGGAGGTACATGTCCACCTCTAAAATCGCCAGCTAAGTCATTTCTGACCATGTCAATTATAAAAATTGCAGTGGCTTTTGAAAAGCGGTATTTGGTTTTGAATTCACCTTCTTCTAATTCCTCTAAAGGATTTTTTCTAATTTTATATATTTTTATGTGTCTCGGAATATTCCGCTGATTTCTATACTCATTTATTTCTTGTATTAATCTTAAATCGTCTATAAAATAGTCCCTCTCCATTATAAAAATAATATTGATTTATGTAAAAACAAATAAAACGTTTTTAAGGTTATGAACACCAACCGTCAATGTCACGTTAGTCTTGATTTAAACCTGCTATTACATTGGATTAAATTTTAGTCCGAGACTAGAGAGGGTTTAGCTTAGTTCATGGTTAGTCGCTGTTTATTAATAGGGATATTGCCTTAGTCCGAGGACTAAAGTTAGCCCGGCCTTAGTACGTGTTTATTAATAAGGCAGTTAAACTTTAACGAAATACAAACACACAATAAAATTTTTAACGGCACATGTATGATCTATTCAAACTTGGTAAGAGGCTACGAAAAGCGCAAGTCAACAGATATCAGTTATCAGTCGGTACTAATGCACCTGAACCATAAAAACAATCCTGAGTTGGAGGTGTCGTGGATTTCCGGCAGAATAAGCCTTGCATTTGTTTCACTTATTTAATTCTGGTTTTTACAGTTGCATTTTTGCCGCTCTTTTTCATAATATTGATTTTTTATAATATTAAAAACATAATTTATTATTTCTTCAATTTCAAAAATTTGCTCTTCTCTAGCCGCCCCTAAATTTGCCGCCCAGTTCGCCCACACCTGGTGCCGGGCCTGCTTCGCGACGTACCGCTACCTCCCCAACTTGTATTAACTCGATGGGGGACTTGGTTAAGTGCAGCTATGTTTTACGCTGAAAATTATTATGATAGAATAAAGGACGTAATAAACGGCATATCAGACTCTTCTCAGGCTGTCATATCATCCAAAGCAGTTTTCGATAATAAGGAGGTGCATAAAAGTCTGATATTTATTAAAACGAATTATAGTTTTATTCCGGAAACAATTACGTTACTAGAAAACAAGTCGCAACTTCTAGTTGATTCTGTGGAACTAACTAAAAAGTTTCAGAAGGAATGCCAAAAAGTAAAAGGCGACATTGGTACAAAAGTTTTAAGGAAGCTTAAGCACGTTTTAGAAAATAATGAAGGCTTTAAAATTATTCAGAATTTGTCATAAATTTTTAAATGCCATTTTGACATAGAAACGTGTATTGATGGAAACCTGCTGCCAAAATTAAAATATGCCCCTATTACCTCAGTAGATGTTGAGCGAAGCTTCTCTTTATATTATAAACACATGTTTTCTGATAAAAGACAAACCTTTACTAGTCCACTGAAATATTCTCAACTGCTCAAAATTGGCAAAGAAGACGAAAACCTTTTGCAAATATGTTTTCGACCCTCAGGAATCCGAATCTGAAATTAGTTTTGCGAGAAAATGCCGGGAAATCCGGAAAAATCGTAAAATAGAGCTTTTCTTCAGTTTTCTTGAAAACTACAATAGCTAGCGGAAAAATAATCAAACCATCGTGTTTATTGGACGATTTTACATAAAAATAGATGTGCTTTTTTGCGAGAAAATGCCAGGAAATCCGGAAAAATCGTAAAATAGAGATTTTTCGCAATTTTCTCGACAACTACAGTAGCTAGCGGAAAAATAATTAAACCATCGTGTTTATTGGACGAGTTTACATAAAAATAGATGTGCTTTTTTGCGAGAAAATGCCGGGAAATCCGGAAAAACCGAAAAATAGAGATTTTCCCCAATTTTCTCGAAAACTACAGTGGCTAGCGGAAAAGTAATCAAACCATAGTGTTTATTGGATGATTTTACATAAAAATAGATGTGCTTTTTTGCGAGAAAATGCAAGGAAATCCGGAAAATTGTAAAATAGGAGATTTTACGTAATTTTCTAGAAAACTACAGTAGCTAGCGGAAAAATAATTAAACCATCGTGTTTATTGGATGATTTTACATAAGAATAGATGTTTACTAAAAAATAAAAGTAATCCCAACGATAAGGAATTAAATTCTTGTGTAAAGTGATAAAAACTTGTGTGATATCGAATATAAACAAAGCAGGTTTTACAGTAGGTGGAAACAAAACAATATAATATTATTGTGAATGGTGTATTTCTACAGGAAAATAAATCATATTAATAAACAGAATCAGCTGAAAGTAGAAAACTTTATTATAATATAATTAATGTTATTATAAACAGATAACCAGGGCCGGATTTTGATTTTTACCTAGGAATAAAAGTGCTGGAAAATTAGTAACGGCCAGCACTTGCGCGGGTGGGAATTTGAACTGTGAGTAGAGTTCTCCACGAAACTTCACCCGTGACGCATTGACTAATAACTCTAGCACGAAAAATAACTAGGAATTAAGAACAATGAGTTCAAATAGCGAATTAGCTGATGAAATGAAAAGGAGAAGGGAAGAGGAGGAATATCCCAGCAAAAAATCAAAAAGAACAGCTATATCATCACAAAAAATAGGTGAAGAAAACATAAGCGAAATGGAACAAATGATGAAAATGATGAGAGAATTAGCAATGGATATAAAAGACATAAAAAAATAACAATATAGATCTGCAGACGAAATCACACAACTAAAGAATGAAATTAAAGAACTGAAAGATCCACAAAGCGGCTACAAAGATGAAATAAAAAAGCTGCGAGAAACAAACAAAAAAGCTATAAAACAAATAGGTCAATTAGAAAAAGAAATTAGTAAAGCAAATGAAAAAAATAGAGAAATTGGAAAATGAAAGATAGAGGAAAAATGTAATAATCATCATCATCAATGGTGCTACAGCCCTATGAAAGAGCCTCGACCTTCCCAAGTCTATTACGCCAGTCAGTCCTATCCATTGCCAACCGTTGCCAGTTTGCTGCGCCTATTTTTCTCCCATCCTCATCTACGCCATATTTCCATCTAAGTTTTTTCCTACCCCTATTTCTACTTCCCACGGGTTGTGACATAAGGATTCTTCTAGGAGGGTTGTTATGCTGTGACCTTGCTAGATGTCCTGACCATCTTAGTCTTCCTATTCTTATAAGAGATACTACGTCTTAAAAAATGTAATAATACAAGGAATAAAAATTGATACAAATGATCAAAAAGTTTTACGAGGGGTTATGGAGAATTTTATAGAAAAAGATCTACAAGTTTCAGCAGATGTAAATGGAGCAAGGAAAATAGGAGAAAATACTGTCATAGTGGAACTTAACAGTGTCAAAAACAAAATAGAAGTAATGAAATATGTCAAAAGAAGAAAGAATTATCCAGAAAGAAATTAGAAGCAAGGCTATGGTAGAGAGGCATAATGGAAAAAATGGAAAAATAGGATACCAGAAGCTAATCATTAATGGTGAAAAATGGACATGGAATAGCAGTCAACAACAACTCATAAAAGAGAAAAATATACAGCCAAAAAACTAGCAATACAACTAAAGCAGGCTGAAATAACAGAGACGACATGGCAAAGTAAAGGTACACGGAATAGACAAAGTGTACAGATTATTAATGAAAAGAAGCCCGTAAACGAACATATATTAGTAGGAACATGGAATGTAAGAGGAACATACGAAGAAGGAAAACTGAAACACCTAGTAGATGAATGCAAAAAACATAAATTCGAAATAGTAGCACTACAAGAAACGAAACAACTAGGCCAAAACTCAATGGAAATAAATGACTATTTATTTTTCAATAGCGGAGGGGAAAATAGAATGTTAGGCACAGGATTTGTAGTAAACAAAAAGCTGAAAGATCTAATCGTTGATTTTAAACCAATTTCAGAGAGAATATGCATACTAAGAATAAGAGGAAAATACCAAAAAATAACATTTTTTAACATACATGCACCGATGTGGGGTGTAAGAATGTGTTATAGAGGTAGCACCTTTTATTGGAACGACCACATGAAACGTCATCGACGGGAGATTGTTTTTGATAACTGGTCCTCATAAGGCACTCAACTCTCACCACTTATGGCTCCACGTGCCACATCCCGGGCAACTGCATTGGTCTGCAGGCTAAACTAAGTGAGGGTAGCCAGACATGGTGATAGGTTGGACAGTGGCAGCTGGTTGTTACAAAACTGACCATGCGGCGAGAATCATAGCCACAGAAACGGCACATATACAGCGTTGCAGAATTCAAAGGGAAACCACTGCACTATTTTCCCAAGAGAATTTCTTCCCATAACGATGACAATTTCAGTAAGTGTAGATGGAATGTGTAGCTACCCGACTCACGCCATCTCGGTTCCGGGTCGGATGGTGTGAAATTTGCTACCGGCTGCCAAGGTGTGAGGGACCAGAACCCTGGCAGAAATTGTGAGACTGAATCCAAATTTTCATTCAATTTAAGAAAATGTCAGCGAATTGGTACATGGAACGTCCAAGGACTGATCCAAAACCCAGGAAGGTTACACATAATTGAAAAAGAAATGGCAGACCACAATCTTTCGGTACTGGGACTCTCTGAAACTCACTGGAGACGTAAAGGGCATTTTAAACAACTGCTGGCAACGTCGTCTATTTTTCAGGCCCAGATAACAAAAGTACAAATGGAGTCGCAATAATTGTACCCTCTAAACTTAACGACTGCGTAATTGGATATAATACTATTGATGGCAGGATAATAACCCCTAAAATGAGAATATCCACCAATACCCTACACCTTGTCTAGGTATACGCTCCTACAACAGCTGCACAAGAAGACATCAACAGGTTCTATGGTCGTCTAGAAGAAACTGTTCGCGCTATTCCGAAACGTGAACTCATCATAATTTTAGGAGATTTTAACGCCAAAGTGGTGTCATCTAATGAAAATATTGAAGGAGTGCTGGGCAAAAATGGACTGGTACAGAGAAATGAGAATGGCGACCGTCTAGTGGAGTTTTGTGTAGAACAACATCTTGTAGATCAACATCATAGACCTAGAATGTAGAAACAACAAGGAATCAAATAGACTACATCCTAATAAGATCAAGATGTGACAAGTCAGATCGCAGACTGTGGAAGCGATCATCAACTCCTGGTATTGAACGTTCGACTTCGTTTTTAAAGTTCCCAAAAGAAGACCCCAGAGAAAAGTCATGTCTCTAAATCCATCAAAAATCCATCACCATCAGCACAACCTAGAAGAAGCTCTCTCTTTAGACCAAGTAGATAGTGACCCTGAAAGCACTTGGATTTATTTCAAAGATAAGGTAATCGAGGCTGCAATAGACTGTGAGACAGCGGTTTCCACTGGCCGTAAGCCATGGATATCTGATAATAAGTGGACTGTTATTCAACGCAGAAAATAACACAAAGCTAGACACGGAACAAACGATGAATATAGAGAGTTATCGAAAGAAATCAAAAAACAGTGCCGCAAAGACAAAGCTGATTACATCTATCAAATATGCAGAGAGATAGAGGAACATGGCTGTCGAAATGAACCGAGGGATTTATTCCAGAAGATCAAACTCCTTACCAGAGAATTTAAACCTCAAACGTGGTCTGTAATAGATAAGGAAGGTAATCTAAAGACCGATACTGACGAAATATTGGAAAAATGGCGAAACTACTGTGACGAGCTATATAAAAATAACGAGGTATCAGCAGAAAATCAGTGGCCCTCTAACTACCCTAGAGAACCTACTGTCTTATTCGCTGAAGTCAAAGATACAATTAAATCACTAAAGAGGAATAAATCCCCAGGCATTGATTCAATACCATGTGAAATACTACAGTTACTAGGTGACAAAGGACTACATATCATCCATTCTATCTGTGTCGCTGTTTGGAATTCAGGAAAATGGCCATCTGATTGGTGCACCTCAATTTATATCCCGCTACAGAAAAAAGGAACTACTACCAGATGTGAAAGCTACCGCACACTGTCACTAATAACACATGCTAGTAAAATCTTGTTGCATACCATCAAAAACAGATTAAAAACCTATCTACATTACCAAATACCTCAGGAACAAGCGGGATTTGTAAAGGGTAAAGGTAGAAGGGAACAAATCCTGAACCTGAGACAACTTATTTAAAAGTCTAGAGAATTTCAAGTTCCTATGATTATATGCTTCGTTGACTACCAAAGGCATTTGATTGTGTAAGCTGGATAAATCTGTGGTCAATTTTAATAGAAATGGGCGCACCAATGCACCTGGTGACACTTATTAAAAATCTGTACCAGTCTAATATAGCGACATTACGACTAGATCAGAAGTTCTCAAACCAATCCAAGACCGAGAGAGGTGTTAGACAAGGATGCGTGTTGTCACCTGACTTATTTAACATTTATGGTGAACATGTCATGAGGATGGTTTTAGAAGGATGGGCCTTTAGAAGGATAGGAAAATCTCCAACTTGAGATTTGCTGATGACACTACACTTATAGCAGCAAATGAGAAAGAAATGTTTGAGCTTCTGCGAAGAGTTGAGCACGAAAGCAATAAAGTTGGTCTGAAAATCAATAAAGCTAAGACAAAAATAATGGTGGTCGACAGATTCGACACTATTCAACTGACTAACATGTTACAGGAATACCAGATAGTAAACACCTTTGTCTATCTCGGGTCTAGTATAACTAACGATGGCAACTGTGAAGCAGAAGTTCGGAGACGTATTGGTATGGCAAAAAATGCGATGAGTCGCCTAACTAAAGTTTGGAAAGACAGATCTATCTCTCAAAATATCAAGATGAGACTGGTGAATGCCCTTGTATTCTCAATATTTCTATACGGAGCAGAGACTTGGACTCTTCGCGCATGCGAGCGCCAAAAAATTGATGCCTTTGGGATGTGGTGCTGGGGAAGAATGCTGCGCATACCATAGACAGCTCATAGAACAAACGTTTCCATTCTAAACCAACTCAATATTAAAAAAAGGCTGTCCACAATATGACTGCAACGACTTCTGCAATTCTTTGGCCACGTGTTTCGCAGAGGTGACGACAGTATGGAGAGATTAATAGTCTCTGGAAACGTTCCGGGGAGAAGATCAAGAGGACGCTCACCAACTAGATGGTCCGATCAAATAAATAATTCAGCTGGAAACTCATTCTGCGAAGCTCTTAGAGTAGCTGAAAATAGAGACCAATGGAGAAAGATTGTTAGGAATATTGGAAGAAATCACGATCCTCGGTAATGGGGAAACGACAAGAGAGAGAGAGAGAGAGATGCACCGACTGAAGAGAAAAACATAGAGATAAAGGAAGACTTCTACAGTCAAATAGATACAGTATTCGAAAATATTCCCAAATACGATATAAAAATAGTACTAGGTGATGCTAATGCCAAAATAGGAAAGAAGAGATATATACACCCACCATAGGAAAATAAAGTCTGCATGAAACAACGAATGAAAATGGTCACCTCTTAATAGATTTTGCAAAAGAAAGAAACATGATCGTTATGAGCACGTACTTTCAACACAAAAGAATATACCAAGAAACATGGAGATCACCACATGGGAAAACCATAAACCAAATAGATCATGTGCTCGTCGAAAAAAACATGGAAAAATGTATAAAGAACATAAGAACATACAGAGGACCAGATGCAGACACAGATCACTTTATAGTCGGAATACAACTGAAACAAAGATAAATTGAAATGCATAGAGGAAAACTATAAAAATGAAGAAGACAGAAACTTATATCAAGGAGTAAAAAAATGAGAAAAGGGGGTTCCAAAGAAAATCTGTACACTAAAAAAGCAAAAATATAAGGAATTTAGTAAGCGACGAAGAAATACTGAACAGATGGAGAGAATACTTCGAAGAGATTCTAAATGAAATTCCCACAACAGAATATGCAGAAGAAGAAGAAGAAGAACCGAATGAAAGTATTGATCGGGAAGAAATACAGGCCGCCTAATGAAAAAGAAATAAAAGAAATAATAGAGAAACTAAAGAAAAACAAGAGCCCAGGTAAGGATGAAATAACAGCGAAATGTTCTTAAATATGGAGGACCATTATTAATTAAGCATTTGGAAAAGCTGATAAAAGAAATTTGGGAACAAGAACACATACCAAAAGAATTGACAGAAGCCACACTGTGTCCAATTCACAAAAAAGGCGACAAAAGTTTATGCCATAATTACAGGGGAATAGTCCTACTGAACGTTGCATATAAAATACTTGCAGTACATATAAAAGACAAGATAACACAAAAGATAGATAATGATATAAGAGAATATCAATGTGGATTCAGAAGAGGAAGCAGCACGGTGGATCAAATTTTCCTACTGCATGAGATACAAGCGGAAAGCTACGAATACGGGAAATCTACAATGGCCCTATTCATTGACTTTAAACAAGCTTTTGACAGAGTCAAACGGAAAGAAATATACAAAGCACTATGTGAAATTGGAATTAGTGAAAAATTAATAAAGATGGTAAAAGTTACACTCAGAGAAACAGAGAACAGGGTTAAAATAAATCGAAAGGAAACAGATAAGTTTAGGGTCGGTGCAGGAGTACGACAAGGAGACCCACTGTCATCACTGTTGTTCAGTATCCTTCTTGAAACGGTCATCAGAGAAGCCGAAATTAACAGGACATGACTTGTATACCAACGAAAACAAACACCAATGCTTGGCATTCGCTGATGACATAGTAATGATAGCCAGAAGTAAACAAGAATTAAAAGAAATACTAAAAAGACTAGAGGCGATAGGAAGAAAGAAAGGGATATACATAAACGAAGAAAAGACTAAATATATGGAATGGACAGAACGAGAATACACACAAGGACAATAACTGACAATAAACACAGAAGCAAAATATATGAATTCGAAGAAGTAGAGAGATTCCAATATCTAGGAGCGACATTCACTAGGAGACCAAATATAAAAGAAGAAATCCAAGCGAGAATTATGGCTGGTAGTCGTTGTATTTTTGCTCTAAACAACTTATTAAGAAATAACAACATATCTAGAGGGGCTAAGATAAGAATATACAAGACAGTGATAAGACCTATAGTCTTGTATGTCAGTGAAACATGGACGATGAACAAATCCAAGCAAGTCATGCTTAAAGTGTGGGAAAGAAAAGTCCTAAGAAAAATATTTAGCGGAAAGATATGGAATGGAATGTGGATAAGAAGACCAAATGTAGAACTGGAGAGGATGTATGGTGAACCAAACATAGTAGGGATCATAAAATCACAAAAACTGAGATGGTTGGGACATATCCAAAGGATGCCAAACACGAGAATTCCAAAAAAATACTAACGAGAGGAATAGGAGGAAAGAAGAAGAAAGGTAAACCGAAAACCAGATGGAAGAAAGATGTTGAAAAAGGCAAGTTTCTGACTTCTTCATTTTTATAGTTTTCCAATATGCATTTCAATTTATCTTCGTTGTACTTTCTTTTCTTTGCTCTTACGATTCTTTTAGTTCGTTTTCTTTGTTCTTTGTAATTTATCTTTATCTCTGGTGTTTTCACTTGCATCATTTTGAGTCTTAACTTATTTCTTTCATCCAGTTCTATTTTACATTCCTTATCAAACCATTTTTCCACCTTCATACGTTCTCTAATTGTTTCATTTCTTACATGTTCTAATCTCGAAACCTGACAACTTCTCCTCAAAAAGTCCATTTCTGTACTAAGTAGCTTCTTTTTATTTCTTGCACTTATGTCCCAAACCTCTGCACCGTATCTTCATTATACTTTCATATATTCTTCTCTTTGTTTCCTTCCTGATATCTTTGTCCCATGAAATTGAATTGATCTAGTGATGCTTCTACCTTTATTGATCCTGTGTTTTATTTCATCTTCACTATTTCCTCGTTTGTTAAATATAGCTCCCAAATATTTGCATTGTTTCACACCAAAAACAATATGTCCTTGTTCCAATGGTAGGTTTTCAATGTCTTCGTTTCCCACTATGAAGTATTCTGACTTATCCATATTTATTACTAATCCTCATTGTTTCATGCAGACTTTATTTTCCTATGGTGGGTGTGTATATTTCTTCTTTTCCTATTTTGACATTAGCATCACCTAGTACTATTTTTATATCGTATTTAGGAATATTTTCGAATAAGTACTGTATCTATTTGACTGTAGAAGTCTTCCTTTATCTCTATGTTTTTCTTTTCAGTCGGTGCATGTATGTTTCTAAATGTTATTTTTTGGTATTTTCCTCTTATTCTTAGTATGCATATTCTCTCTGAAATTGGTTTAAAGTCAACGATTAGATCTTTCAGCTTTTTGTTTACTACAAATCCTGTGCCTAACATTCTATTTTCCCCTCCGCTATTGAAAAATAAATAGTCATTTATTTCCATTGAGTTTTGGCCTAGTTGTTTCGTTTCTTGTAGTGCTACTATTTCGAATTTACATTTTTTGCATACATCTACTAGGTGTTTCAGTTTTCCTTCTACGTATGTTCCTCTTACATTCCATGTTCCTACTAATATATGTTCGTTTACGGGCTTCTTTTCATTAATAATCTGTACACTTTGTCTATTTGGTGTACCTTTACTTTGCCATGTCGTCTCTGTTATTTCAGTCTGCTTTAGTTGTATTGCTAGTTTTTTGGTTGTATATTTTTCTCTCTTATGAGTTGTTGTTGACTGCTATTCCATGTCCATATTTCACCATTAATGATTAGCTTCTGGAATCCTATTTTTCCATTTTTTCCATTATGCCTCTCTACCATAGCCTTGCTTCTAATTTCTTTCTGGATAATTCTTTCTTCTTTTGACATATTTCATTACTTCTATTTTGTTTTTCACGCTGTTAAGTTCCACTATGACAGCATTTTCTCCTATTTTCCTTGCTCCATTTACATCTACTGAATCTTGTAGCTCTTTTTCTATAAAATTCTCCATAGCCCCTCGTAACACTTTCTGATCATTTGTATCAATTTTTATTCCTTTTATTATTAGATTTTTTAAGACTTAGTATCTCTTATAAGAATAGGAAGACTAAGATGGGCAGGACATCTAGCAGGATCATAGCATAACAACCCTCCTAGAAGAATCCTTATGTCACAACCGGTGGGAAGTAGAAATAGGGGTAGGCCAAAACTTAGACGGAAAGATGGCGTAGATCAGGATGGGAGAAAAATAGGCGCAGCAAACTGGCAACGGTTGGCAATATTACTGGCGTAATAGACTTGGGAAGGTCGAGGCTCTTTCATAGGGCTGTAGCACCATTGATGATGATGATTATTACATTTTTCCTCTTTCTTTCATTTTCCAATTTCTCTATTTTTTCATTTGCTTTACTAATTTCTTTTTCTGATTGACCTATTTGTTTTATAGCTTTTTCGTTAGTTTCTCGCAGCTTTTTTATTTAATCTTTGTAGCCGCTTTGTTGATCTTTCAGTTCTTTAATTTCATTCTTTAGTTGTGTGATTTCGTCTCCAGATCTATATTGTTCTTTTTTTATGTCTTTTATATCCATTGCTAATTCTCTCATCATTTTCATCATGTTCCTCCTCTTCCCTTCTCCTTTTCATTTCATCAGCTAATTCGCTATCTGAACTCATTGTTCTTAATTCCTAGTTATTTTTCGTGCTAGAGTTATTAGTCAATGCGTCACGGGTGAAGTTTCGTGGAGAACTCTACTCACAGTTCAAATTCCCACCCGCGCCCGCGCTGGCCGTTACTAATTTTCCAGCACTTTTATTCGTAGGTAAAAATCAAAATCCGGCCCTGGTTATCTGTTTATAATAACATTAATTATATTATAATAAGGTTTTCTACTTTCAGCTGATTCTGTTTATTAATATGCTTTATTTTCCTGTAGAAATACACCATTCATAATAATATTATATTGTTTTGTTTCCACCTACTGTAAAACCTGCTTTGTTTATATTCGATATCACACAAGTTTTAATCACTTTACACAAGAATTTAATTCCTTATCGTTGGGATTACTTTTATCTTTTAGTAAACATCTATTCTTATGTAAAATCGTCCAATAAACACGATGGTTTAATTATTTTTCCGCTAGCTACTGTAGTTTTCGAGAAAATTGCGTAAAATCTTATATTTTACAATTTTCCGGATTTCCTTGCATTTTCTCGTAAAAAAGCACATCTATTTTTATGTAAAATCGTCCAATAAACACCATGGTTTGATTATTTTTCCGCTAGCCACTGTAGTTTTCGAGAAAATTGCGGAAAATCTCTATATTACGATTTTTCCGGATTTCCCGGTATTTTCTCGCAAAAAAGCACAACTATTTTTATGTAAAATCGTCCAATAAACACGATGGTTTAATTATTTTTCCGCTAGCTACTGTAGTTGTCGAGAAAATTGCGAAAAATCTCTATTTTACGATTTTTCCGGATTTCCCGGCATTTTCTCGCAAAAAAGCACATCTATTTTTATGTAAAATCGTCCAATAAACACGATGGTTTGATTATTTTTCCGCTAACTATTGTATTTTTCAAGAAAACTGCAGAAAAGCTCTATTTTACGATTTTTCCGGATTTCCCGGCATTTTCTCGCAAAACTAATTTCAGATTCGGATTCCTGAGGGTCGAAAACATATTTGCAAAAGGTTTTCGTCTTCTTTGCCAATTTTGAGCAGTTGAGAATATTTCAGTGGACTATACCCTAGAAAATTTTGAAAAATATTTAGTTGTAAATTCCTTTTACAATATTAATAATTAAGATATGTACAAGTTGAGTCCGCGAATCTTTACCCGTGCGTCATCATTTAAAGCATGCGAAATAAGAGGTCCATGTCACCAGCCCCCCCTTTTTCGATTTGAGGGTCGAAAAAAAGATCATTCGTTTGTATTGCGTTAGTACTGGATTGTATCACCCTTCATTCGTTTGTACTGCCCCCACCCTTTTAAATCTGCCTGGAGGGGCTGGTGACATGCCATCCCCCCCTTTTTCGATTTGAGGGTCGAAAAAAAGCTCATTCGTTTGTATTGCGTTAGTACTGGATTGTATCACCTTTCATTCGTTTGTACTCCCCCCACCCTTTTAAATCTGCCTGGAGGGGCTGGTGACATGCCACCCCCCCTTTTTTGATCTGGGGGTCCGGGATGGGTATGTTCGTTTGTACTGCGTTAGTATCGGATTGTATCGCCTTTATTTTGTTTGTACCCCTCTAACCCGTCTAGATTGGCCTGGGGGGGCCAGTGACATGCTACCCCTCTACTCTGCAGTTATTGCCATCTAACGTCGAAAATAGGCTCTTTCGTTTGTACTGCGTTAGTACTGGATTGTATCATCCTTCATTCGTTTGTACTGCCCCCACCCTTTTAAATCTCCCTGGAGGGGCTGGTGACATGCTATCCTCCCCTTTTTCGATCTGGTGGTCCGGGATGGGTATGTTCGTTTGTATTGCGTTAGTATCGGATTGTACCGCTCTTATTTTGTTTGTACTGCCCCCACGCTTTTAAATCTGTCTGGAGGGGCTGGTGACATGCTATCCCCCCCTTTTTCGATCTGGGGTTCCGGGATTGGCACGTTCGTTTGTACTGCGTTAGTATCGGATTGTATCGCCTTTATTTTGTTTGTACCACCCCCACCCGTCTAGATTGGTCTGGGGGGGCCAGCGACATGCTACCACTCTACTCTGCACTATTTGCCATCTGACGTCGAAAATAGGCTATTTCGTTTGTACTGCGTTAGTACTGGATTGTATCACCCTTCATTCGTTTGTATTGCCCTCACCCTTTTAAATCTGCCTGGATGGGCTGGTGACATGCTATCCCCTCCTTTTTGGATCTCGGGGTCCAGAATGGGTATGTTCGTTTGTACTGCGTTAGTATCGGATTGTATCGCCCTTATTTTGTTTGTACTGCCCCCACCCTCTTAAATCTGTCTGGAGGGGCTGGTGACAGGCTATCCCCCCTTTTTCCATCTGGGGGTCCGGGATGGGTATGTTCGTTTGTATTGCGTTAGTATCGGATTGTATCGCCCTTATTTTGTTTGGACTGCCCCCACCCGTCTAGATTGGCCTGGGGGGGCCAGTGACATGCTACCCTCTACTCTGCACTTTTTGTCTTCTGAATGTCGAAAATAGGCTATTTCGTTTGTACTACGTTAGTACTGGATTGTATCACCCTCATTCTTTTGTACTGCCTCCACCCTTTTAAATCTGACTGGAGGGGCTGGTGCCATGCCATCCTCCCTTTTTCGATATGGGGGTCCGGGATGGGTATGTTCGTTTGTATTACGTTAGTATCGGATTGTATCGCCGTTATTTTGTTTGTACCGCCCCCACCCGTCTATATTGGCCTGGGGGGCCAGTGACATGCTACCCCTCTACCATGCATTCTTTGCCATCTGAATGTCAAAAATAGGCTACTTCGTTTGTACTGCGTTAGTACTGGATTGTACCGCCCTTATTTTGTTTGTACTACCCCTACCCTTCTACATTTAAAACAGAAAAGGATTAGTGCTAGGAGTAAAGACACAAACTCAGCCAAACCTTGCACCTAGTAACACCGCGGGTGTAAAATTTGGTAAATTCGTCAAAAATGAAACGAATTAAATTTTGAAACTGAAAAACAGGCTTGCAAGCCACTCTCCACTCTCCATGGGGAATGGAAATTTACCCCCTCAGATGGATTTCGGAGTTGTAGCGATTTGAAAAATGGTACATGTATTTGTTGGAGATACTTTGAACACCATTTTCAATCAGAAATCAGAGCACCGACCTTGTCTTTTCCTACTAGGAAGAAATTTATCCATCCCTTCAATAAATTTTACAGTTTTACAAGCTATCGATATGAAAATCAAAGATCTCATGCGGCGCATTCCGAAATGCACTCTTCGTTGTACAATTTCAACCTCTCTGGATAACTGATAAACTGAAACATACATACGGCAGAATTCATTGAAATCGAAAATTATTAAAAGTATTTGGAACATTAAATGAAAAATTCCCACAATCAATATCTTTCTTACCATCTAATGTCAGAGACCAGATAACAATAATTGCCGCTGCTATGTTATGGTAATTTGTTTTCTAGAAAGGTTTGTATTGTTCGTTTATGACTGCAATAAGAATCAGAATTTCCGTATTTTATTTGTAAAATAAATATAGTGTCAAAAACTTGCTTATACATTTGACACACTGTCCGTCAACGTGTTAATTGACTCTACAGATTCAGTGCCAAAATGAGACATTTTTATAGAAAAATATTTGCAAGTATATTAAATGCCAAACTGACCTATTAAATAAACAATGACATTGCAACTTTCGATTTCTACTATGGAATTATCGCTGTATAGACCACAACGGATCTGTTTTGAGGTGGATGTGAAAGGTGGCATTCCGATTTTTGCAGATAAAATTAGGTGACAACTTCAGTAATTATAATGGACTTATGCTCCTTCTCAAATATGTTTGGAATATTATTAAAAAAATTTAAATATTTAAAAATTTCGAAAAACATCGATTTTTTTCAACTTTCATTGCTTGTAACTTAAAAACGATTCATTTTGGAACAAAGTTATAGGGAAATAAAATAAAGATAATTGAATTTTGTATGATATACGACACGACTGGTATAAAATATCTTAAATGATTATCCTTTCTGCAAAATAGCAATAAATACAAAATAAGAGGGCAAAATAAGCCTCTTTTTATTCAATGTTTTTCAACCACTTTGGTTGCACTTAGAACCTTCGTATTTTACTTAGAAAATTCTTACAACATACTCAATCCGTCCACCAAATTTCATTAAAATCGACATAATAGATTTTGCATAATAATTTTGCAATCTAAATTTTTTTAGAAAAAGTTCAAATTTTTTAAAAACTTTCTGAACAAAAAGTAGAGTACAGTACAACCTGCCATATCCGGACCTGTCATATCTGGACCTCCCCATATCCGGACGGTTCTGCCGTCCGCATCTACCGAAATATACCGAAAAAAGCAGTCCTGCTGTTGGACAACACACCGTCTCATCTCGACACAAAAGAACTAAAAGATGGCGAAATAATGTATTATAGAATCTATAAAACAGGTCTATCGACGAAGGTTATTGACGGCGTTGATTACTGGAATGTATGAAGGAGAAAACGTTTTAGAGACTATAAAAGAAGTGGTCTTGATTGATATCCGGATTTTTTCATATCCGGATCGGTCTGTCGCCACATTGATCCGGATATGGCAGGTTTTACTGTAGTAGTAGTTTCTGTTAGAAGTTTGCTAATTTTTTTACATATCGAGAGGTACTTTACCAATCCAATACACTTTACAAAATTAAAATCGGATTATTTAAGCGGCCTCAGCACTGTTTTAAGGATATAAACAATTTTTTTGCTTATAAACAAATATAGTGAGGACGTTTGAGTTGGAATAAATTCATTTTCTCGAGAATGGGCAACTCTGGAGATAAATCCCTAAACAGGTCGATTTTTATATTTAAAATATAATTTTTGGGATATCTATCATACTACTAACGTCATCCATCTGGGTGTGATGACGTAATCGATGATTTTTTTAGATGAAAATGTGGGTCGTGTGCTAGTTTATTTGAAAGATTATTCAATTCTCGATTTATTACATAATTGTCCATACAGGAACTCTGCCTGGGGGTTGTGAGCGCGAAGACTGAGTGGATTGAGTAGCTCAGAAGTCACGTTCACACTCACAGCCGGTCCCAAGCCCGGAAAAAAGAGGAGGGTTGATGGGCCAGGTTAGCATCCTACCCATTATAAAAGAAAACAAGGCTCAAAGAACCGATATAAAGCCTCGGAACTCGACGGAACCTAAGATGACGAACCACGCAAAGAAAAGGAAAACGAGAAGGAAAAAGAAGCCAACAATCAGATTAGCAACATGGAACATAACTTCGTTCAACAACAAAGACCAAGAGATAATCGAAGAACTGATAAACAAAAACATAGACATTTGTGCAATCCAAGAAACCAAGAAGAAAGGTAAAGGTCAAAGAGACTATAACCAATATATTTTAGCATATAGTGGAGTGAAGAAAGAAGAACGAGCACGAGCAGGCGTAGGTATACTTGTCCATAAAAAATTTAAAGACAACATAAGTAACTGCCGTTACGTCTCCGAAAGAATAATACATATGAACATCACAATGGACTACCAAAAATTAAATGTTATATCTATCTATAGCCCCGAGGACTGCAAACCTAAGAAGGAACGAGAGGCATTCTACGAACAGTTGCAAACCATCCTGGACGATATACCTCATGAAGAACACTTAATTCTTATGGGGGATTTTAATGCACGAATCGGAAATGAAATAGTTCCAGGAGTAAAACAAAGATTCAATGAAAACCATGTCAACTCAAATGGAGAACTCATGGCTAATCTCTGTGCTTTTAACGAACTGCGAATCAATAATACATTTTTCGACCATAAGCTTCAGTATAAATATACGTTTGAAAACTCCAGGGGGCACAAATCTATGATTGACTTTATAGTCACTAATAGAAAAATCCACCCAGAGCAGATTCTAGATATTCGAACTTTAAACTCGGCAGACGCAGGGAGTGAACACAAATTAATCCTAGCAAAAATAAGAATGAAACTAACACCAAAACATTTTCCACAGGAAATCACCGAGGAAAAATTCAATGTAGAATCACTGTGGAACGATTCTACCAAAGAAATGTACCAAAGGAGGCTAGCACAGAAGATACAGCTGAAGCAGATAGACGACATCGAAGATATAAACGCGAGCTGGGAGAAAATTTTTTTTTTTTTTTTATTTAATGTAATATTTACAATCTGTCCTCAACTGAGAACAATAGGTAAATTATTTGACAAAAATTGAAAATTTTGACCTGTAGAGGGAGATCCAGTGATCACCCTCTTTACATAAATTAAATTAAAACAAATTAAAATAAGTTTAGTTATCACAGATTATTCGAATCTTCTTGCTAGATCCACTACTTTGAATCTCTTCAGGCGTCGTACATCATTGTGGTCATCAGTAAGGTTGCTGGCTAACTCATTTGGATGAGATTCTAGTCTCTTGGAATATTTTTTGTAATATTCCGTTATTACTGTTTTTATGGATGGCACATTGAGGTCTTGCTCTATCACATAGTTTGGCACGTACCAAGGGGCATTCAGCATTGTTCTAAGGACTTTGTTCTGGAATCTCTGCAATATTTCTAGGTTAGTTTGACTGGCTGTCCCCCAAAGTTGGATACCATAAGTCCACACTGGTTTTAATATAGTTTTATATATCAGCAGTTTGTTTTCAAGTGATAGTTGAGATTTACGACCGATGATCCAGTACATTTCTCGAAATTTTATTCCTAGTTGTTTTCTTTTTGTAAAAATGTGTTTGGGAGAAAATTAAAAACAATATTGAAGAGGCAGCAACAGAAGCTCTAGGAAAACGCAAAGTCATACTGAACAAAAGAAACAACAAAAATACACCATGGTTCAGAAAAGAAATAAAAGACAAATGTAAAGAGAAGAGAGACGCCTACATGAAGTATAAAACATCAAACACTCCAGAATCCAGAGACACCTATAGAAGAATACGAAATGAAACAAAGCAATTGGTACGAAGAACAAAAAATGAACACTGGGAACAGTTTACAAAAAGGATGGAAAGCGACTTCTACGGAACACAAAAACAAATATGGAGATTCATAAGAAACCAACGGAAAGAAATGGCAGAATTGAAGGAATACAATAACATACCAGCAAACGAATGGGAAAGATACTTGACGGAACTGTTTAAAGGAAAGGAAAATCATAATCAAAATAATAACCTACCTGAATTAAGACACGAAATTGAAATCAGTTTTCAGGAAGTAGGGGTAGCCATAAATTCACTCAAAAATAGGAAGTCACCAGGACCAGACGGAATAACCAACGAGCTTCTAAAATACGGAGGAGAAAGTATAACCCTAGAGATGACAAAACTTATACAAAAACTAATATTGCACTGCAAGATACCAGACGCATGGAGAAACAGCATAATGATACCAATGTTCAAAAAAGGAGACAAAGAAGACCCCAACAATTATAGAGGTATAAATCTACTAAACACCGCACTTAAGCTAACCACAAAAGTCCTAACCAACAAAATCAATAAACTAACAACTTTATCAGATGAACAACAAGGATTCAGATCCGGAAGATCCTGCGTAGACGCCGTATTTGTACTGAGACAAATCACAGAAAAGGCCATTGAGTACAATAAACCAGCATATCTATGTTTTATAGACCTGACAAAGGCTTTCGATCGCATCCAAGTCGAAGACGTCTTACATTTACTGTATGGAAGAAACATACCAATCAATATTATACAAACCATCGAAAACATCTACTTTCATAATCGAATACAGGCAAAGATAAATGGAAAACTAACGCAGTTTATACCAGTACAAAGTGGAGTCAGACAAGGTGACTCATTAAGCCCACTGCTCTTTAATATAATAATGGACGAAATAATAGAAGCAGTACGTAAAGGTCGTGGTTACAGAATGGGGAATAAAGAAATCAAAGTATTGTGTTATGCAGACGACGCCGCATTAATCGCCGAGACAGAAGACGATCTCCAAAGATTAACACACATCTTTAATACAACAGCCAAGAAATACAATATGATAATATCAGCAGAAAAAACCAAATGTATGACAACATCTAAATACCCACTACGATGTAAAATCGAAATTGATGGGAAAATAATAAAGCAGGAAGCAAGGTTTAGATATCTGGGAATTGATATAACCAGTTACGGAGATGTTGAAGAGGAAGTACGACAACAAAGCTTAAAAGCAAGTAAAGCGGCGGGATCTCTTAATGACACAATCTGGAAGAACAAACACTTAAGACAAGACACAAAAGCAAGAATCTATAAAGCAGCAATTAGACCTATATTAACATACACGGCGGAGACAAGGCCTGACACATCTAAAACGAGACGACTACTAGAAACAACAGAGATGAAAATACTCCGACGAATATCAGGGAAAAGTCTGTTGGATAGGGAGAGGAGCGAAAACATAAGAAGATCATGCAATATAGAAGACATAAATGGATGGGTGACAAAACGGAAACAGGAGTGGAACGAACACATTAGTAGAATGGCAGAGGATAGGATAGTACGAATAGCACGAGATAAGTCACCAAATGGACGAAGAAGTATTGGCAGACCAAGAAAAAGGTGGTGCGATAACCTAAACAATTTAGGAGGATAATATTGAAGAAGAAACAGGCTTTAAAGCCTACATACAAGAAGGAAGAAGAAGTTTATACAGGGTGCCCAATTTTTTTTTAATTAATTGAGACAAACAGAAGAAAGTATTTAATTTAGTTAATTCGAGATACATTTTACTGTTGTCCTAAAACAGAAAAAAATGTTTATTTGATAAATAACAGAAAAATGAATTTATTCGTATTTATTAACTCAAACGTCCTCACTGTATTTGTTTATAAGCCAAAAAATTGTGTATAACTTTAAAACATTGCTGAGGCCGATTAAATAAACCAACTTAAGTTCTGTAAAGTGTATTAGATAGGTAGGGCGTATCTTTATATGTAAAAAAATTAGCAAACTTCTAAATAACGGTCTACTTTTTGTTCAAAAAGTTTATAAAAAATTTTAACTTTTTTAAAAAAATTTAGATTGCAAAATTATTATGCAAAATCTATTAAGTGTATTTTATAGTCGTATATCATAAAAAATTCAATTATCTTTATTTTATTTCCCTACGACTTTGTTCCAAAATGAATCGTTTTAAAAACGATTGAAAAGTTGAAAAAAATCGATGTTTTTCGAAATTTTTATATATTTGAATGTTTTTATTAATGTTCCGGACATATTAGAGAAAGAACATAAGCCAATTATAATTACTGAAGTTGTCACCTAATTTTATCTGCAAAAATCGGAATGCCACCTCTCACATCCACTTCAAAACAGATCCGCTTTGGTCTATACAGCGATAATTCCATAGTAAAAAAATCGAAAATTTATTTTAATAAATTTTATTTAATAGGTCAGTTTGGCATTTCATATACATATTTGCAAATATTTTTCTATAAAAATGTCTCGTTTTGGCACTGAGTCAATTAACACGTTGACGGACAGTGCGTCAAATGTATAAGCAAGTTTTTGACACTATATTTATTTTGCAAATGAAATACGGAAATTCTGAATCTCATTGCAGTCATAAATGAACAATACAAGTCTGGGGCGGAGGAACTGATGTTGATAGAGTATTCATTGCTCAGAAGAGAGCAATAAGAACAATGCTCAAGATAAAAGCTCGAAGGACCTGTAGGGGAAAATTTAAGGAGTTAAGATTATTAACTGTGGCAGGGCTTTATATATATGAGTGTTTACTGTTCCTGTTCAAGAATAGGGATAGGTTTACACATTCTGAGCCAAAACACAGCATACCCACTAGGTATGTAGGGCTCAATTTTCCTATACATAGGCTAGTCGCAACAGAGAGAGGACCTACATATTCGTGTATAAAATTTTTTAACAAATTGCCTGTTAGAATTAAATTGCAACAGAATTTTAATATATTTAGAACTGAAATAAAAAGCATTTTATTGGATTTAGAACCATATTCTGTGTATGAGTTTTTAAATCACACATTTTAACTTTTAACTCATAGTATTTGTAATTGTAATTTTGTATGTATATTAGACACTTATTATTCAATTGTGACAATTTGCTGTAAGTGTGTTGTTTACAATTTTTTTTAATAAAAGATATTTTGAATTTGAATTTGAATTTGAACCTTTCTAGAAAACAAATTACCATAACATAGCAACGGCAATTATTGTTATCTGGTCTCTCGCATTAGATGGTAGGAAAGACATTGATTGTGGGAATTTTGCATTTAATGTTCCAAATACTTTTAATAATTTTCAATTCCAATGAATTCTGCCGTATGTATGTCAGTTAATCAGTTATCCAGAGAGGTTAAAATTGTACAACGAAGAGTGCATTTCGGAATGCGCCGCATGAGATCTTTGATTTTCATATCGATAGCTTGTAAAACTGTAAAATTTATTGAAGGGATGGATAAATTTCTTCCTAGTAGGGAAAGGCAAGGTCGCTCCTCTGATTTCTGATCGAAAATGGTGTTCAAAATATCTCCAACAAATACATGTACCATTTTTCAAATCGGTAGCGTAGAACTACTTCGAGATCCATTTGAGGGTGTAACTTTCCATTCCCCATGGAGAGTGGCTTGCAAGCCTGTTTTTCAATTTCAAAATGTAATTCGTTACATTTTTGACGAATTTACCAAATTTTACACCCGCGGTGTTACTATAATAGTTTTGGCTAATTTTGTGTCCTTACTCTTAGCATTATTCCTCCCCTGTTTTAAATGAAGAAGGGTAGTATGTCACTGGCCCCCAGGCCAATCTAGACGGGTGGGGCGGTACAAACAAAATAAGGGCGATACAATCCGATACTAACGCAGTACAAACGAACATTCCCATCCCGGACCACCATATCGAAAAAGGGGGGATGGCATGTCACCAGCCCCTCCAGACAGATTTAAAAGGGTGGAGGCAGTACAAACGAATGAAGAGTGATACAATCCAGTACTAACGCAGTACAAACGAAATAGCCTATTTTCGACGTTCAGAAGGCAAAGAGTGCAGAGTAGAGGGTAGCATGTCGCTGGCCCCCCAGGCCAATCTAGACGGGTGGGGGCGGTACAAACAAAATAAGGGCGATACAATCCGATACTAACACAGTACAAACGAACATACCCATTCTGGACCCCGAGATCGAAAAAGGAGGGGATAGCATGTCACCAGCCCGTCCAGGCAGATTTAAAAGGGTGAGGGCAATACAAACGAATAAAGGGTGATACAATCCACTACTAACGCAGTACAAACGAAATAGCCTATTTTCGACGTCAGATGGCAAATAGTGCAGAGTAGAGTGGTAGCATGTCGCTGGCCCCCCCAGACCAATCTAGACGGGTGAGGGTGGTACAAACAAAATAAAGGCGATACAATCCGATACTAACGCAGTACAAACGAACGTGCCCATCCCGGAACCCCAGATCGAAAAATGGGGGGATAGCATGTCACCAGCCCCTCCAGACAGATTTAAAAGCGTGGGGGCAGTACAAACAAAATAAGAGCGGTACAATCCGATACTAACGCAGTACAAACGAACATACCCATCCCGGACCACCAGATCGAAAAAGGGGGGGATAGCATGTCACCAGCCCCTCCAGGGAGATTTAAAAGGGTGGGAGCAGTACAAACGAATGAAGGATGATACAATCCAGTACTAACGCAGTACAAACGAAATAGCCTATTTTCGACGTTAGATGGCAAAAAGTGCAGAGTAGAGGGGTAGCATGTCACTGGCCCCCCCAGGCCAATCTAGACGGGTTAGGGGGGTACAAACAAAATAAAGGCGATACAATCCGATACTAACGCAGTACAAACGAACATAACCATCCCGGACCCCCAGATCAAAAAAGGGGGGGTGACATGTCACCAGCCCCTCCAGGCAGATATAAAAGGGTGGGGGGAGTACAAACGAATGAAAGGTGATACAATCCAGTACTAACGCAATACAAACGAATGAGCTTTTTTTCGGCCCTCAAATCTAAAAAGGGGGGGATGGCATGTCACCAGCCCCTCCAGGCAGATTTAAAAGGGTGGGGGCAGTACAAACGAATGAAGGGTGATACAATCCAGTACTAACGCAATACAAACGAATGAGCTTTTTTTCGACCCTCAAATCGAAAAAGGGGGGGCTGGTGACATGGACCTCGAAATAAGTCGATGATAAGTCGGAAATTGAAATTTACTAAACGCAACATCAAGTGACAGTAAGTGACTTGCTGTTGCGTTTAGTAAATTTCAATTTCCGACTTATCATCGACTTATTTCGTATGCTTTAAATGATGACGCACGGGTAAAGATTCCCGGACTCAACTGTATGGTATATATATTAATTCATTTATTACATATTTTCCAGGAATGCTTACATATTTTTTAAAAAATCTTTACATATACAGCGCTCTTCAGATAAAACGATCCACCTTAAATAATTTTTGAACCACTTATTTTTAGGAAAATCGCAAAAACACGTCAAATAATATTTGGAGGGGGAGACAGTATGCCATATTTAAGCTCACTGGAAAAGGCACCCCTCACCCCCGAATCATCCTTTTATTTTTTTTTAATTACTTCCCCCATTTTTTATTTTATATTTGGATTCTCCTTTTTGTGCTTATATCAAAAATGTATAATATATTAGGCGTGGAATGATTAGTTTCTGAGATAGACAATTTTTCTTTTAAGAAGATAGTAAGTTACTTAAGAGGAAACAGTAGCGATCAACAGGTGGCGAAAACGCGTTCCAAGATTGCGGCTGTAATTTTGAATATTTTTTAGAGATATTTGGCACACGTATTCGTAATATAATAGAGAATGGCGGTACAGAGCCCAATTTGAAAAATATATTAATATGTGGAAATTACTCTGTAATTAAATACAATATTAAAAAAACGAGCCTCTACCGCCATTAAGAACAACAAAAAAATACACTTTCTTCAAATAAACTTTTTTATCCGATGCCTAGATTTTGTGTCATTTTGGAACTACTAAAATTTTTTATTTCATTAGTAGTTCCAAAATGACACAAAATCTAGGCATCGGATAAAAAAGTTTATTTGAAGAAAGTTCATTTTTTTGTTCTTCTTCATGGCGGTACAGGCTCGTTTTTTTAATATTGTATTTAATTACAGAGTAATTTCCACATATTAATATATTTTTTAAATTGGGTTCTGTACCGCCATTCTTTATTATATTACGAATACGTGTGCCAAATATCTCGAAAAAATATTCAAAATTATAGCCGCAATCTTGGAACGCGTTTTGGCTACCTGTTGATTGCTACTGTATCACCTTAATAACTGTAATTATTAACTGTAATAAAATAGGTTTCCCGGTCGATTGATAGGTTGAAGAGCGCAGATGATGGATTCGCCACCTATATAGGTCACCAGATTTAACACCCTTAGACTTCTTCTTATGAGGGTATTTAAAAACAAAAATTTATGCTACTCAACCAGAATCTCTGGATGATTTACGACAAAGAACAGAGGATGATTGAAGACAATTAGCCACACACGTGTTAAGTAATGTTAGAGAAAACTTTCAAAATAGATTGTACTATTGTATGGAAGTGAATGGCAGTCATTTTTAACAATTATTTTAAACATTTTTGGCAGTGAAATGTTCATTCTAAATGTTTATAATAATATTGTTAAAAAAAATTTTTCAAACCAGTTTTCTTGCATTTGTATTTATTTTTCTCATAAACTAATCACTTTAAGCATCATTTTTGAAATCAGCACAAAAAGGAAAATTCAAATATCAAATAAAAAAAGGAGGAAGTAACTTAAAAAAAATAAAGGGATGATACGAGGGGCGAGGGGGTGCCTTGTCCAGCAAGCTTTAATATGGCATAATGTCCCCCCTTCAAGTATTATTTTTTGACGTGTTTTTGCGTTTTTTCTAAAAATCAGTGGTTCAAAATTTATTTAAGGTGGATAGTTTTATGTGAAGAGATATACAGAGATATCGACTCATCCGTAGAAAAAAGTCTTATCTGCAAGATGCATAGTTCTCAGCAGAGCGTTTTAAAGACATAAAACGTATTTATATCCTAAACTCATAAACTTAAACTACTGAATTTCGGATATGTTTTTACGCAGATGGGTTCATTTCTATTACAGATATTTTTATTACACATATTTTTTATGTTTATTATTTCGTATAATAGTGGGTCTGATCTTAACATGCGACGTTTTAAGGCGGAATCACGAATGTCATTAGTGAATATACAACATTATTTTACGGAAACTTAAAAAGAATACTTCGTCTTATATGTATTTAGTACATTTTTGTCCGGAATTACGTATTTCGTTTTGGTCATATGTGAGTATATGTACTATAATTTGACAAATTTTCTGTAGATGATCTCTTGATTTATACGGACTAGATAATACGTATTCACTATTTTACCGAATTAAGTTACTTAAGTTAATTGAATTCCATTAAAACCAAGATTTTAGTATTTTTCCCAATTATTATTATTATTCATAATAATTATTATTCAAAATTGTCCTTAATTAAAAAATCCAGGAGGAAAATAAACTTCCTGTAGCTGGCTGTATACCATAAATCACAAAAATACCAAGTTTCTTGTAAAAGGTATATATTAAAATACCCTAAATAAGGGTCACAATACAAAACGTTTTCGGATTAAGGAATCCATCATCAGTGTTTAAAAGCCCTAAAATTAAGTATAACCTAATTAAATGAGATAAAAGTTAAAATTGACAGAGGTTTTCAAGAACAAGAGGTCATACTTACAAAATTTGCATGCCTGAGCCACCAAAATGTATCGGGTAAAAACCCTTTAAATGTAAATAATAAGGATGTTTTACATATTTATATAAAATTCATTGGATGGTATAGATAAACCTGGATGTTACCCAGGGCAACACAGGACTCTCCCCACGTGGTTGGAACTTTTTTTGGAGAAAACCTCACATATTGGATTTCAATGGCCAACTGACAAGTGAATTCAAGAGCAACCCAAAATGACATCAAGAACTGTCAATGTAACCTAGTTGTAATATTACTTCAGCCACAACATTAAAGATTAATTTAAATGTTTTAAGATAAAAAACAGTATCAAATTTACAAATAGTAAAAATAAAAGATGTTCACAAAATATGAAAGATTTTATTCTAAAAATAATGCATTAATTAAGTATTCAAAATAGGGAAATGAAATGTTTACGTTACAGGAAGTTATGCAGTCAACAATACCAATAGGTGTTGTATTGGTGGTATAAAATTGTCAATACGATTAGACAAATAATGGTAAAGGTCTTATACTAGGAACACAAAATAGTATGTAATGTGTACATATGTGTACGATTTTAAGAGTATTGATGAAATGATAATTGTTTAATGACTGATAACTTTCTTGGTAGTCGACCCCACATATATTGTATAATGATAGAAAAAGTGATATGATAATTGTAAAAATACTGTTTTGTTTTTATCTGATTTTTATCTGAAAATGAGACTAAAGTAACTTGATGAAACTGAGTCCTCCAGAGACCTGACATCAAATTGGTTAAAAAATGAAATGGTTGTAAAATATGGGGGGGAGTAGGACGGTATGAGAAGTCTGACAAGAGTATGTTGTGATATTGGACCATGGAAGATGTG
Organism: Diabrotica virgifera virgifera; assembly: GCF_917563875.1. Lineage (NCBI taxonomy): Eukaryota > Metazoa > Arthropoda > Insecta > Coleoptera > Chrysomelidae > Diabrotica > Diabrotica virgifera. The sequence continues at coordinate 134,456,877 of NC_065446.1, forward strand.
TAGTGTGTTGTTATGAAATAATAGTTATCTAATCTATAAGCTATGAGATGAGGCTAAGAAGACAGGTGGCTGGAATGAGACTCAATTCTGATGGATGTGGTTGTATATGTGATGTAGGAGCTAAATTTTGGAAAATTAAAGCTGGTGTGAAATAATGAGGATGTAAGAGGATGAGGTACAAATGAATATTAAAGAGTTAAAGTAAGATGTTGCTTATCGACAATTGGGAGTGAATTCACTTTTGAGAATTTTGAAAGAAATTTTGAGAAGCAATCTACCCTCTGTTGATAAGAAATATTATCAAAACATTTGTAGCGGCATTTGCATGGTAGTCCTAATGTTTTTTCGTCCTTAGATAGTCCACCTTTACTCATATACTTCTGTCCCAAGTTTTTCAGACACTTTCTTTTAACATCACACCACTATTTCTGTCGCCTCGGTCGTTTTTTAGTTGTTTTAGGTGTTTCGTGAAGAACATAATATTGTTTTTGGTGATCTGCACAAAACGACGTAATTTTCATGCCGTCGTTGTCACAAACGGCATGAAAATTAAGAGGTGATGACATTGGTGTTAAACTACGGCCACGGTCTGTACAAGTGGAAGTAAGTGTAATGTGAGAACGTTCCAATTCGTCGATTTCTATCATCAGAGAATGTCTAAAACTCTGGGAAGCCTCAAGAGCAACGGGAGTCAAAGGATTACTTTCATCTTCCAGAGCATTATATTCCACAATATTCTCTTCCCTTAAGACATCTTCAACTATTCCCTATAGTTCTGAATCATTTTCTTCCGCACCAGGAGCTACAGGTAATAATTCCTCATATTCTTGTATATCTTCTGTAACTAAAAAGAAAAAACATCATACCTATGAAATAATCATAAAATTATAATTTGGTCAGTGTGGTAGCAGTTAATTACATTTATTTATCTATCCAATATTTAATAAGCAAGCATTTTCCTTAAATTTGGAATATTTTGAAGCGAAAAACGTCTTAACTTATTTCATCTCCGAGTAAAAAAGTCCGGATGTTACATAGAACTAATAATTTACTTAGAACTTTCAGTGAAAAATGTCCTATGTAAATATGAATCATTTAATATTTTATCACAATCTATAGAAAAATGTTCTATCTTTTGATATGCTTCAACATTTTGCATAGAACGTTAATCTTGTAAAAAGCAAATAATAACGTTATAGTTAACTACGGATTAGAATTTTTAGTATTTTAATGAATGCAAAGATTATTATCACAACTATATCGAATAACGTCCTATGTGGATATAGTTCAACAAAAAACTAATTTTTGAAAAGCACTATTATAATTATCCTCTTTCTGTTTTTTTTATTTAAATGTTAATGTTTGGCTTTCAATAGATTATTTAGTACAAACACTTACCATCAGTCATATTTGTTCTTTTAGTAATCGGCGAAATATTTAAAGTTTGGGCACAAGACTCGGGCAAAACTATGTTTTCGTTTAGCATATTAAGTATTCTACGTGATCGTGATATTTTACACAATGATAGATATTATTATTCACTATTATCAGTTTATATTCACTTCTATAACATTAAAGAATTATTGTGGACTAGAACTCAGTTAAACACAACCACTCTCCAAGCAAAAACGTCTGAAATGAGAATCAGACGGAGCGCGCGCTTAGCTCTATTCCTCAGCACGACGTCTTGTGTTCACTAAGTTCCTTTTACTTAACAAGACATGGGACGTTATTCGATTTTGTATCTTGCAATCCAAATGGAACAGAAAAATAGATAGAGCCTGCATTGCTGATTTATTTAAACTATTTACCTAATTTTTGTTCTATTATCACATCAGACTCTATTCTACGGACAAGTCGATATATTTATAAGAGTATATACAGAAAGAGTCTGTAATTTGGAATAAATTCAATATCTCGAATACTAATTGTTTTTTTAAAAAATGCTTAAACCCTTCGATTAGTATTTCAAATTATCCTTTTTGACATACAATAATACTGTATACAGGGTGTGCCAATTTAGAGATATGACGTCATCGTTAATTTTCTTGAATGGCAACACTGTCATTTTGATAGCTAATTTGATAGGGTGTGTAAAGTTATACACAACTGCAAAATATCAAGTTTTCATTCTCTACCATTTACAAGATAATAGAAAATAACAAAGTTATGTCTGTAACTATGGAAATTAACATGTTAAATTTTCTACCGGTTATATTAAACTCGTGCAGCATACGTTGTAAATCATCTTCACTTTGAGAGATTAGTTTTGCATCGTCTGCATTTTTTTGTTTTTACTTTTTTTTATTATTTTGTCCATGATCATGTTGAACAACAGAGGACTCAGGGAATCTCCCTGTCTTATCCCATTGCCAGCTTTAATTAAGTCAGTTAGTTCTTCACCTGCTTTTACTTTTATTGTGTTGTTCTGGTAGATATTTTCGATCGTTTTAATTATTACTAGAGGTACCTCTCTTGCGTACAATAAATGGATAACGTCCTTTAATTTGACCCTGTCAAATGCCTTCTTAAGGTTCACGAAACATAAGTATGCAGGTTTGTTGTATTCTAACGATTTTTCTTGAATTTGCCTCATTACAAATATAGCGTCTTCTTCTCATTGTTTGATTTGCGTGTATAGAATAAATTGCTATGTAGAAATGCTATCAATGAGTGTCCCCGTTTAGGATTTTGTCCTCTTCAGGGTTTGCAGTGAATGTAAAAAGTGGCCACAAAAGCAAACAGTTCGAAAAACACACTGGGGTATGTGTCGTGTGTCCTGGTGTTCCTGGGTTATGCCGGACGGTGGTGTCCAGAAGGCTAAAAAGACAACAGAGAAGAAAGTTTGATGGATTTGTTGTTGGTTCCATAGACATTTACGTGTACTGTCCGTGCTTTGCTCTCGACCAGTCTCCCTAGAAACCCTTGTACAACGACAGGCGAACCTGCGTCCCTCGTCGGCGGTCAGGAGGTGGCTTTTGAGCGCAGCGTGGACAGTGAGCGTTCGAGTGATGAAAATAGTTGCGGCTATTTTCTTGGGACGAACAGGTATAATTGTGCAATGAAGTTGGGAAACCGCAAAAAAGCAACTTCTCCCTGTTCGCGCTAGGGAAGGGGATGTGTTATAGGTGGGTGCGGAAGGCTAACGGGGTAGCCTCGAGGATGTTTTCGTATTCTACTGGGAGTTCGTCAATGCATGTTTGCATTAGAGCAGACGGTAGATGAATCTTTTTGCGTTTGGGCTTTCGGTAGAATACGTGGCCGGAAGATGAACAGGAACATTTGAGAGATTCTTGTGTGTCGGAGGGGGGACCGTTGATTACTTTGCTTGTGAAGTTCCTGTTCAGAGAGTTTATTCTCTCACTTATTTTGGGGATGTTTGAGATGTTATGGATTTCGTTTGAGGGATATCTCCAGTGCTCGTAGTTGCATCTACGCAAGATTCTACGTTCCACTCGCAACAACCTCTCTTTTTGTGCTCTAGCGCAAAGAGAGTAGAGGCATGATTTGTACTCAATGACGGGTCGAATAAAGGTCATGTAAGTATGTATGAGAGTCTTCTTGTGTGTCTTGCCAATTCGTCCAGAGAGAGGGTTGAGAAGTCTGGCCCTGTTCCTCACCCTATCTAAAGTTGCCTTTAGATCTGCGTCCCAGTTAAGAGTCCTGGTGCACAGTACTCCCAAGTAGGTCGCAGTCGGGCTAACAACAAGCCTTTCTCCCAACAATCTCAGTGGATATTGGTCGTCTTCATTTTTTATGATTCTTTGTGACACAGAAGGGGCGCGAAACACAATTGTTGTTGTTTTGTTCGCGTTCAGCGTGACTCTCCACTTACAACACCAGTCCCCGACCCAGTCCAACAGAGCCTGGGCTCTTCTGTGGATGAGTAATGGGTTGTATCGAGAGGTTGTCGTGAGTAGAGCCGTGTCGCCTGCATAGAGAAACAGCCGAGTGCCTGGGATATTTTGGTTTGTGATATCGCTGTTGTAGATGATGTACAACAGTGGTGCTAGGACTGAACCCTGGGGAACTCCAGCTTGTGGAGTGAAGGGGGTAGACTTTTGATCGCTTATTTTCACTCTGACAGTTCGGTTGTGGAGGTATGAGTGTACAATTTTGGTAAATTGTAATGGTAGCCCGATGTCCAGAAGTTTCCGAACAAGTCCGTCATGCCAGACCTGATCGAAAGCCTTCTGTACATCCAGGAATGTGGCTATGGCGAATGAACCATCGTTGATGGTTTGAGTTACTTTAGTTGTGAAATCTATTAATGCATGTTGAGTAGATTTACCTGACTGGAATCCGTATTGGAATTTTGGTATGATGTTGTGGTTTTCGAGAAAGTTATTGAGCCTTTCTTTTAGGATTAGCTCAAGAACTTTACCCAGAGTGTTTATTAAAGAGATTGGTCTCTAGGATTCCACATCGGTTGGGGGTTTGCCTTTTTTCAAAAGCATAATGGTATTGGCCACTTTCCAAGGAGTAGGGAAGTGGCTGTTTTTGAGACATACATTGAATATTTTAGTTAGAAAAGGGATGATACTCTCTGGAAGTTTTTTGAGGCACCTTCGGTTGATGCCATCAGGTCCGGGAGCGCTGTTTTTACCTATTTGGCAAAAGCTCTCCGTTTCCCTGTTTGTGAGGGGGTCCATGATAGGATAATACACTGGAATGTGGTAGTTGAGAGTAACATTTACTATGTATTCTGTGTGGAGTTTAAATAAGCGATCAAAGTTCGGGTTGTCTGGAGTTTGAAAGTTGTTTTGAAGCGAATTTCTGAATGCTTCAGCTTCCCCTCTGGGGAATTGACTATGTGATTGTTGACCAACAGATGAGATGGTTGAGATAGTTTTTGTTTTGTTAGGACTTTGAATTTGTGCCAGAATTTACTTCCGTCTCTGTAGTCCAGTTTTGAGGTAGCATCTTCCCACCGGCGAGCCGTTAGGTCAGATATCTCTCTCTTTATCCTGGCGCAGATTCGGTTGTATTCTGTTTTGATTAGTGGATTTCTGTTGGCCTTGTATTGACGTAGAAGACGTCGTTTTTGTTGTATTTTGGCTATGATGTATTGTGGAAGTGCCGGAGATGTATGGGTTATTTGTTTAAGTGGGATTGCGTGCGTGATCGCCTCGGTGATGTGGTTCTCAATTTCTGTTGCACTGGTGTCGATACTATCGTTAGTATCGAGTTCGCCTAACATAGGGAGATTTTGCGTGATGAAATTTTGGAATTCAGTCCAGTTAGCGTGATGATAGTCTCTTATAGTTCTTGGAGGGTTGGGTTGTTTTGGAATTAGTATGTCGGTATTAACAAGAATTGGTACGTGGTCTGACGTTTTTGAGTCGCCTATGTGGCATCTATCCTCGAACCGATCCAGAATGTTACTGGTAACTAGGATGTGGTCGACAATAGAGGCCCCAGCGGCGTTCAGAAACGTGTATTCAGTGTTGGTGATTCGTGAGATAGGAAGGTCTAGTAGAAAATCCGTGAGGCGGATGCCTTCTGGGTTTTGTCGGTGATCACCAAACTGTGTATGTCTACAATTCAGATCGCCCATCAACACGGCCTTGCCGAGCGTTGAAAAATACTCTAGAAAATGCCTGTTGAGTGGTTGCTCCGGGTGTTTGTAGTAAGAGACTATCGTGAGGGTTTCGTTGTTGGGGATGTGCACGTCAACGGCCAGGAAGTCCACATCAGGTGGACGAAAATTTGGTGGGTATGTATGTGCGCTGTGTGGTATTCCGTGTTTCAGGAGAATAACATTCCCACGTGAAACCTGACAGCGGTTTCGATGAATGATCGAATATCCTGCGAAATGTGGATCGCTTTTCGACAGAGTATCTGTGAGTGCAAGGATTTGAATGTTATGTTTCGACAGGATATTCTTGATGAGGGGTCTCTTTTTGGAGAGACCCTGACAGTTAACAGCACCTAGGGTGAAATCCATAAGGGGGTGCGCTTAGTGGTTGGTGTGGAATGTCAGTTTGACATTGCTTCTATGTCCATGTACCACTGTGGAGTGGTCATAGACTTGGCTAATCAGATTAGCCGTGATGGTCGCGATGTGCTCACGGAGTTCCGGTAGCAGATTCAGCAACAAAGCGGTCTGGATTGACAGGATGTTCTTAGTTTCTGTGGGTAGATCGAAGGGAGGGAATGATCTTTCGATCGAAAGTGGCTGTATCTCCTGTGGTACGGTAGGAATTGTGTGCCTCCGCGGGCACTTATTGGAGTAGGTAGGGTGTTCACCGCTGCAATTTGAGCATTTCGGCTCTTGTTGTTTGGTACAGGCACTTGATTTATGGTTTCCGCCGCAGTGAGGGCAGACGAATGCTTCTTGAGGGCATTCGTCGATGGAGTGACCGTTTGTGCAGCATTTGCTGCAATATTTGGGTGTGGATATTGTCGGATCAGAATTGTGTGGCATTTCGACGTTATAGATTTCGCCATCGAGGGTGATACCTCGGCTCAAAGCAGTGGTGAACTTCTCGAGTGACTTCGTCACCACCTTGACCACCTTGGAATCCCGGCCGAGTCTGAAAGATTTTACTCTCCAGAGTTTCTCGACAGGGAATTCTTGTTCGGCAAGCAAGGTGGTGATTTCGTCCTCGGTATAGTCCACATCAATGCCAGTGATGCAGAAGAGATATGTAGGTTCTTTGTTGTTGGAGTTTGAATTTTTGTTACAGCTGTGGACCGTAACCATGGTTTGGCCTGTGGCTTTGTGAATACTTTTTTCGATCTCTTCTGCTCTAATGGAATTAAAAAGTCGCAAATGAGCGATACCGTGTGAAAAGACTTTGCATGAGTGGATTTTTTTAGAAAGTAGTGTTGTGGCATTTAATTGCCGAAAGAAGGTTTTTTGGTTGCAAAGATCTTTTGGCAGATCTTTTACTAGATATTCTGATAAAGTAGGATCGTTGATAGCATTGACGACGTTTGGGTTTTTTGGGCGGGAACTCGGTGCGGCGTTTGCATATGAGCGGAGCTGTCTTCGTTGGAAGACGAATTCTGAGGATTGTTGATTATTAGTGTTGCTGACGTTTGCGGTTTGTGAAGCTGGATTTTGAGATTGATTAATTGGTAGAGAAATTGGTAGAGAAATTGTTTGTGTCGATGGAGTAGGTTTAGAAGTGGTTCGTGAAACTGCTCCCTGTCTCACCTGAGGGCTTTGTTGCTGAGAACTAGTTTTAGTTTTAAGTGGCGGAAAGTCGTGAACGTAACGCTTGAGAAGGGGGTTATTGGAGTCCTCTTGCTCCATACGGAGGTAGACCTGTTTGTACTTGTCGCGGACAATTTTCATTTCAGCATTTAAGCTGGCCAGGTGTAGCTCCGTCTGGAGGCGATTGTACTCGTTGGTGGGAGGTGAATCGCCTTCCTGATTTAGGTTGGCGAATTGGTTGGTTGATTGTGATGCGACATTTGTCTGGGCCGTCCGTGAACGGAGTGACCGGGTAGAGGAGACGGACCTTACAGAGGAAGGCATTGTCTATTGGATCTGATTGCAGTCTGGCGATCGGAGGGCACCTCAGCCTCAAGGTGTTCTGGGGGGTAAACCCCAGGGATAAGGGTGGCTTGTCCTTCCCCTCCGTGCTTTTCCGCTTTTTGACAGTGACTATATTTACCGATTTTTGTGCGATTAAGAGCAAGGACACACCAGGCGGCACGCGTCGAATCGACGTCGAGGCAGCGTAAAACACATGGCGCGGTATAACAGCGGCAGCTATGCTACGATTTAAAGTATTTGTATTTCGTTGTTGCCAAATTTAGTCGCGTGTTGGCTGCTGTACGATAAGATGTCTGAAAGTTATGACGATTTGTCTTTTCTAATAAATACAAGTGTATTTTATCTTAGATTAAAGAAAAAAAGAAACGCAGATATTGGACACATCCGATCATAAAGGAACGAAATTATAAGGGATTTTATACACATTATATTAACATTAATAAAATAATTATTAGTGAGTATTAAAAAGCCGTGTTCAAGAAATAACACCGTTATGAGGGAAAGCATATCACCTAAGAAAAACTATTTATAACGCTAAGAGGCATTCCATTCTATGGTACGCCACTGAGCAAATACAGGTGTTAAATTTATTAAAAAAATTATTCAAATTAAAGCCAAAGTACGTAATATACAAAACCGTAATAAGAGCAACAGCCACCTACGGATGTGAGACATGGGTGCTAAATAAAACAGAAGAAAAAAAGATATAGAGTTGAGAACGGAACGTGCTAAGAGCTATTTTCAGGGGAAAGAATACAGATACAGAAGACGGCTGGCATAGAAGCACCAATCAAGAATTAAGGATGCTTTACAAGGAACCAAGTGTAACAACATACACAAAGTCATAAAGAATCAGGTGGGCAGGTCATGTCGAGAGGATGGATAAGGGAAGAATGCCAAAGATGGTACTGCACAGAAGACCAGTTGGGACTAGGAGACGGGGTAGACCAAGAAAAAGACGGCAAGAAAGTTTCAGGAAGGTGTAGTATCGATGGAAATTACACACTGGAAAGAGGAGCTGAAAAATAGGATATAGTGGAGAACCATAGTTCAGCAATTTTTACATAGACATCAAATAAAATTATATATAAATTATTAGCATAAACTGTATTATCTAAAATTGTAAATACAAGGCCTGTAGAGCATAATAAATAAAATAATAAATAACAATAAATAAGGTTTTTTTATTATTTTGTTTGAATATTCATCAATGCGCATATCCCAAATAGCTGGTCTCATCTGAATTTCATTAATTAATTTTTCTACATGTGTATTTCCCATCACAAAAACACGATCTCACAACACTCACTACAGAATTCGCTAGAAAACAGCTCAAACGTGTGTGTCATACAACGATAGACGCATTTATGATATGCCGTCGAAGTCATAAAACCGATTGGCGGTGGATGGGTTCCAGGATATGTCGCCAGTAAGCCGCTGCATCGAAAATTTTAAGAGCGTCTGGTGTGTGTTACTGCATCAAAGTATAGTAAGGGATGCGTCGCTGTCGACATCTCAGCGGGGGTTCAGTCGACGTACGCCGCCCCGTCTGTGTTACCTCTTACCTTGCTGCTAAATGGTCCCTCGTTGGAAGCCCTTAAGAGCAAGGACACACCAGGCGGCGCGCGTCGAATCGACGTCGAGGCAGCGTAAAACACATGGCGCGGTATAACAGCGGCAGCTATGCTACGATTTAAAGTATTTGTATTTCGTTGTTGCCAAATTTAGTCGCGTGTTGGCTGCTGTACGATAAGATGTCTGAAAGTTATGACGATTTGTCTTTTGTAATAAATACAAGTTTATTTTATCTTAGAGTTAACAGATATTGGATACATCCAATCATAAAGGAACGAAATTATAAGGGATTTTTTACAAATTATATTAACGAAATTAATATAATAAAAGGCCCAGAGATGTTTTTTAATTTTACAAGAATGTCTAAATAATCTTTTCAGGAGTTATTAGTGAGTCTTAAAAAGCCGTGTTCAAGAAATAACACCGTTACGAGGGAAAGCATATCACCTAAGAAAAACTATTTATAACGCTAAGAGGCATTCCATTCTGTGGTACGCCACTGAGCAAATACAGGTGTTAAATTGATTAAAAAAATTATTCAAATTAAAGCCAAAGTACGTATCGAGAAAGACGAAAACCAGAATATACAAAACCGTAATAAGAGCAACAGCCACCTACGGATGTGAGACATGGGTGCTAAATAAAACAGAAGAAAAAAAGATATAGAGTTGAGAACGGAACGTGCTAAGAGCTATTTTCAGGGGAAAGAATACAGATAGAGAAGAGGGCTGGCATAGAAGCACCAATCAAGAATTAAGGATGCTTTACAAGGAACCAAGTGTAACAAGATACACAAAGTCATAAAGAATCAGGTGGGCAGGTCATATCGAGGGGATGGATAAGGGAAAAATGCCAAAGATGGTACTGCACAGAAGACCAGTTGGGACTAGGAGACGAGGTAGACCAAGAAAAAGACGGCAAGAAAGTTTCAGGAAGGTGTAGTATCGATGGAAATTACACACTGGAAAGAGAAGCTGAAAACTAGGATATAGTGGAGAACCATAGTTCAGCAATTTTTACAAAGATATCAAATAAAATTATATATAAATTATTAGCATAAACTGTATTATCTCAAAATTGTAAATACAAGGCCTGTAGAGCATAATAAATAAAATAATAAATAATAATAAATAAGGTTTTTTTATTATGTATTTTGTTTGAATATGCATCAATACGCATATCCCAAATAGCTGGTCTCATCTGAATTTCATTAATTAATTTTTCTACATGTGTATTTCCCATCACAAAAACACGATCTGACAACACTCACTACAGAATTCGCTAGAAAACAGCTGAAACGTCTGTGTTGCACCACGATACACGCATTTATGATATGCCGTCGAAGTCATAAAACCGATTGGCGGTGGATGGGTTCCAGGATATGTCGCCACAAAGCCGCTGCATCGAAAATTTTAAGAGCGTCTGGTGTGTGTTACTGCATCAAAGTATAGTAAGGGATGCGTCGCTATCGACATCTCAGCGGGGGTTCAGTCGACGTACGCCGCCCCGTCTGTGTTACCTCTTAGGCTACGGCTCCACGGGCTGGAAATTGACGCTAGCAGTAGCCGCAAAACGAACTTAAGGTTCCGCAGAACGGAATAGGAATAGCCGAACTGTACCGACTACAGGACTTGTGCGTAGTCGGTTCAGTTCGGCTATTCCCATTCCGTTCCGTGGAACCTTAAGTTCGTTTTGCGGCTACTGCTAGCGTCAATTTCCAGCCCGTGGAGCCGTAGCCTAAGGCTACGGCTCCACGGGCGGGAAATTGACGCTAGCAGTAGCAGTAAAATGAATTTAAGGTTCCGCGGAACGGAATAGGGATAGCCGAACTGTACCGACTACAGGACTTGTGCGTAGTCGGTTCAGTTCGGCTATTCCCATTCCGTTCCGCGGAACCTTAAGTTCATTTTACTGCTACTGCTAGCGTCAATTTCCCGCCCGTGGAGCCGTAGCCTAAGAGTAGATATATCCCCGTACTGGCGCTTGTTTTTGGAGCCGTACGTAACTCGTTAGATAGAGTACGGGGTCGAGTGTATTACACTCGGCCCAGGGCCAGAGTATTCCTCTGAAACCCCTTAATCCGTCTACCTTTTAGAGTTGCACGGCCAAGCGTCGTTGGTTTTTCGGTGGGATATACCGTTCTCCTCCGGCTAACTGTGTACACCGTCTTCAGCGATAAACGCTCTCAAACTCCTCGCTAGTCGTCGGTATGAGTAAGGTGTGCAGGCAGTGACCTTACTGCTCGACTTCTGAATCGAGAATGAATATAGCGTCGCGCGTCGGTGAATGATCTTCCCGACCTAAAACCTTGTTGTTCTTCTGCTAATATTATAATATTATTCAGTTTGTTTGTTATCACTTTGGTCGATAATTTTAGTGTTGTGTTTAATAAATTAATTCCTCTGTAATTTTTCGGGTCCGATTTTTCTCCCTTTTTGAAGATAGGTATTATGATGATGCCTTGATCTCCATTCTTGTGGTATTCTGTTTTGTTCTATTATTTTTTGGATTAGTTTTAATAATTGTTTGGTCAGGTCTGGTCCTCCATACTTTAGGATTTCATTCGATATTCTGTGCTCTCCTGGTGACTTTCTATTTTTTAATTTCCTTAATGCTTCCGTTACCTCTGCTTCTTCAACATTTATTTCTTCGTTTGTTGTCACTTTAGGTGTTGGTGGTTCGTTATCTTTATCTTTAGCAAACAGAGATCGAAAATAGTCTGCCCAAGTTTCCTTCTGAATGTGTTTCGTTTTTATTAGTTCGTTCATCTCTTTTCTTTGTCCTCTGATCATTCTCCTTTTGTGTTCCGTAGAAGTCGTGTTCCATCTGCTTCGAGAAACTCTCCCAGTGTTCTCTCTCTATTTGTCTGACTAAAGTGTTTGTTTCGTCTCTAATTCTGTTATAGTGGTTGTATGCCTGTTGTGTTTGTTGTGTTCTGTATTGTAAAAAGGCTTTCTTCTTTTCTTCACATTTTATCTTCACTTCCTCTCGAAACCATGGGGTTTTCTTTTTTGATATATTGGTATTCGTTACTTTCCTCTCTCCAAGTGATTCTATTGCTGCGTTAATTATGTTTCTTTTGAGTTTTTCCCAGCTTTCGTCGATGTTATCGGTTTCTAGTATTTCAATATCAGTAATCTTCTCTGATATTCTTTTTCTATATAAGTACTCCGTGGATTCCGTACTTAGTCCTTCGACTTTGATTTTTGTATGTGTTGGTGCCACTAAGGTGATTCTAATTTTACATAATGCTAGGCTGTGGTTGTGGTCACTACCTATATCTGCTGAGTTGAGGCATCTTACGTCAATTATTTTTGATGGATCTATATCTCTGTTGCTTACAATATAATCTACCATAGATCTTTGTCCACGGGTATTCACACTTTGTCCATTCAGCAATTCTGGGATTAAATTCAAAATTTAACGTTAAATCTAATTTTCTGTCTTTCGACATTTCGGTTATGACTTTTATAAACAATCTATTAAAAACGTTTTATCTCTCGTCGCCATAACCTTTATTTATCTTTATACTAAACACGACCAATTGATTATTTTTTTCTATTCTCATACATTTTCTATTCTCAATTATGATTTCACTACTTAGTACCTGTATCATAATGAATTTCACTATGATACAAATTTTTATAACGATACAGATTTTTAACCAATAGAATCGCGATATGGCATTTGCGATGAAGGTGTCACACGCGCAGTGACCAATAGCGAGTCAAATAGATACGCTTTGATCTCAATATTTAAACAAACTGACAAATTAATTTGTTTGCGTTACAAAATTATTAAATTTGAGTATATTATGCTTTGTTGTGAATGCTCATAGAAAAAATCGTGTATACAACTTGCATTCAATTATCATTATGAAGCTCGTACTCTATACGAAACTAGCCGCTAGGCGGCTCATTTCGTATCCCTTATACTCGCTTCATAATGACCAGCATTAAATTCTCGTTGCATAATATACTATTACCTGTGTAATTAACTAAAATTGAATCCAATAAATACAGATGAGCGTCGCAAGTGGGGTGTATAATTCCATATGGCCAATACATTACAGATACTATTGATGATCTAGTGTTAAATATTCTTGATATACCAGACGAAGTACTTAGTGAAGTAGAAATTTATGCTTATAAGTAGTGTTGCCCAAATGCAAGACCAAGACGAGGCTTAGAGAGTCTTGGTCTTGGTCTTGCACCAATACACGTGGTCTTGGTCTTGGTCTTGGTATTGCACTCCCGGTCTTGGTCTTGGTGCTGGTCTTGCAGAAAGAGTATTGCAGGTCCCGCAGTTACCCACTAGCATATTGCTATTTATTAAACGTTACTTTAGATTTTAGAACAACGTAACAGTATAGGTACATTTTCAGCTTGACTTAACATACAGGGCGAGGCAGATAAACTTCCTATTAGAAATATCTCGAGAACTAAAGACAACAGGATCATGAGAATTGGAATGAAGGGGTTTTGAAGAGTGATCTATTTAATGAAAATATTTTTATCTACTTCCAGGTACACCGGAAGTTGCTTATAACTTCGTTTTTTTTTTAAATAAGATACCCTGTACATTTTTACATTTCTGAATTCACTTCCATGTCTTGTTTCTAAAAATATGAGGTTTTGTAATGTTATGTAGAGTAGTTTAAAAGATAATTACGTTTTCTTATTAATTTCGTAGCAATTTTCACACCCTGTAGAATTGTAGTTATTTGACATCAAAAACTTTATTTATGTTAAAATGATTTTTAATATAGTCTACTATTGTTAAAAGTAATAAGTATGGCTAAATATTAAATTTAGTATACTTACAGGATTGGTCGAAACTCGGAATGAGTATTTTCTGAGTTTTCTTTAATGGAACACCCTGTATTTTAGTCTTGTAATGAAATGATATTTTGTGGTACTTTTTTATTTCTTAAGCATTCCGTATACCTAACTGCCATAATTTGTGCTTAATTGTTAATCGCACCAACAATCTTAACTACGTAGTTATTTTGATAGCTTAACCATTATTGGTAATTTTTAGGATCAGTCTAGATTAATATGTACTTATCTATTTCCGAAAAAGTATTTGCGATTGAGTATGTTCACGGCCAACCTAATAAAATTTCACGAATTTTTTGTTGCAATTAATATTTGGCTTGAATCACCAATAACTCACAAACTAAAGCAGTTAGGTACAGGGAATGCTTAAGAAATAAAGAAGTACCATAACATATCATTTTATTATAATACTGACATACAGGGTGTTCCATTTAAGAAAACTCAGAAAATACTAATTCCGAGTTTCGACCAACCCTGTATTATAAAATTAAAAATTTAGCTACACTAACAATTCTTAACATTAGTAGACTATATTACAAATCAATTGAACATAAATAGGATTTTTAATGTCAAACTACATACTACAATTCTACAGGATGTGAATATTGCTACAAAATTAAAAAAAAAATGTAGGTAATTACCTTTTAAACTACCCTATATAACATTAAAAAACCTTATATTTTAACAACGAAGACATCTAGGAGAATTTAAAAATGTAAAAATATACAGGATGTCCCATTCAAAAAACCAAGTTATAAGCAACTTCCGGTATAACCGAAAGTAGGAAATAGATGAAAATACTTTCGTTCCAATTTTCATGATTCTGTTGCCTTTAGTTCTCGACATATTTCTAATAGGCCATTTATGTGACTCACCCTATAGACATAGTAAAAACCAACCAAATTAATAAATGTCTAAACAACTCACATCGGGTGGGATTTGAACCCACGATCTAAACTATCCCTGCCTATACTCTCACTAACTGAGTTATCTACCATGTCTCGCGGGAGTCAGTCTGTTTCTTAATAAACATTTGCATTTAATAACCTTACATGTGCTTAAACATGGTTAAAACAAAAAAATCAAATAAATGACATATTAAAGAACATTCTCTGTCTAAATAGAAAGGAATTTTGTTTGACCAATTGATATAATAATTGCGCACTCTGCAGAAAGTTTATAAGAACGTTGTTTAGTCTTTACGATGTGGTATTTAGAATCCTACTAACTGATAAGAAAAAACAATTGAGTGGGTGTCGTATTATATTTTTTTAACAGCTTTAAAAACATATCTGACATATCTTTAAAAAGTTTCAATAGTCAATAGGATATTACTGTCGGCGTCACAGCACAAGATTATTTTATGGAAGGACAGCTATTCTCAAAATCTAGACAATTACAAAATTAATTTCAGAGCGAAGGCGTCGTCTGCTAGAAAAGATTGTATTACAAAATATTTTATTTTTACATTGTAATAATTTATTATGACCTCTGAGTACGCGTCAAATAAATATGTCAATGTATGTTTATTATATTGTTCTTCTTCTTTTTCTTCTTCCTACTTTATAAATAGGCTCAATGCCTGTTTTACTTCGGTTGTTAGCCTCAACTGACATTGTCTGACCATCTTTTCCTGGGTCGTCCCAATGATCTTCTTCCATTTGGTGATTTATCTCTTGCTATTCGTACTATTATATTTTCTGTCATTCTTTGCATGTGTCGGTTCCATTCTATTTTGCTTCTTTTGGTCCACATGTTTATTTCGTCTATACCACATCTCACTCGTATTTCCTCAGTTCTTACTCTATCTCTTAGAGTTTGGTTTGTTATTTTTCGTAAGACTTTCATTTCTGCTGTTTCCAGCAGTCTTTGTGTCTTCGCCGTAGCTGATCTTGTTTCCGCTGTGTACGTCATTATCGGTCTTATTGTTGATTTATATATCTTGGTTTTCGTTTCCATTGTGAGGTATTTGTTTCTCCAGATTGTGTTGTTGAGACATCCTGCTGCTCTGTTCGCCATGTTCACTTGTTTTTGTATTTCTTCTTCCACTTGACAGTTTTATTCTCAAGTATTCCGTTTCCATCACTTGTTCTGTTATTGTGTTATTTACGACCAATTTACATCGTCTCGGTTCCGCTGATATTGCTTGTATTGTTCATAATGCGCATAAGTCCAATTTTACAAATTTTTGTTACATATTTGTTTCGTCTCATAGTCTCTAAGCATATACCCGAACTACTATATTCCATAAAACGACACCCAATTCTAACTGCAAGACGCAAGAGTCTCGCAGGCTTAGTCTTGTTCTTGCTCGAGTCTTGCACGGTCAGTCTTGGCCTTGGTCTGCTAAAATAAAGCGGTCTTTTCTTGGTCTTGCGAAAACGCAAGAACAAGACCAAGACTGCAAGACAAAAACCGATTTTGGGCAACACTACTTATAAGTCTTCCGACGAGGATAAGAAAGAAAATGTATAGGTTCAACGTAAATGGAAAAAGGTTGGGACAATTTGAGTGAAAAGGTTGGTGAGAAGGTTGAAATTTAAGCTCAAGTTTCGACACCACCAGAATTAGACGTACACTTGAGAAAATCCGAGTTCATCCGAGAAATTATCTTTCACATCTGAAATAATTCAATCTATTCGTTACAAAACCGAACTTAACGCTCAGAAGAATAAAAACATTCAGAACTATACTGTTTCTGAGGAAGAACTTCTTCAGTTTTTTATATTATATTAATAATCACATACATCGTGTCCTTTCTGAAAATTATTACTGGTCTATTACAAAAGATATGCATATGGAAATATACGATTTGATGGATTAAAATATATTTCTAGAAGTACATAACCAGGTAGATGTACCTACAATTAAACAAAGAAACAAATTAAAATTTTTTTAATTTTGTTATTATGTAAGGAATTAAATATGTGTTTACTGCAATATGCTAATAACAATACGAACCGCTCAATTTTTTTTATTTTTTTTATTAAAAAATTTAAAAATACGTAAAAATTATAGTCAATTATGTAGAAAATAGTAAAAAATACTACAGAATTTGAGGATCGATCACAATTACTTCACTTTTCTAACACCATCGAATTACGTAAGCGGATAAGGAGCTACTTCTAATTTCAAGTAAAATTCCAATTTTTGGTTGGTTTCTTTATCACACAAATTCGTGCATAAACGCAAAATTTAGTCTACAATGCTTTTTAAATGTATTCATTTTTGTCGAATCCTGAGAAAACTAATAAATAATTTTTGAAAATTTTTAACGCAGAATCAAAGATCACATTATTACCGAGGACCCAAAGTCCCTGAGAGTAAACAAAAAGTTACTTCTGAACGAGATATTTGAAGTTAAAGATCACACTAAATTTTCTCTCTTTTTTTCTGTAACTTATGAAAATAAACATTGTAGAAGTTTTCAGGAACTTTCGGCCCTCGGTAGTAAGGTAATATTTCATTCTGCGTTTAAATTTTTGAACTCAGGATTCGAAAAAAAATACAAATTTACAGTAATATTTACATAATAATGTGTAACAGAAAGAATTGAATTCATGGCTTAAATGCTAATAGCCAATGTATTAAAACAATGAACTTCTTGTCTTCCAATCAATACTGTAAAAATATTCTGCAGAAGACAACGTTGTTATATTATATTTTATACATATACTATACCCATTTACATATTACATTGTGACGAATTACGGATCGCAAATAACAGGTGCCGTCTCGACAGCCAGTCACGTAAGGAGACCTCTGGAACAATGACTCACCGAACGAGTGAGGGAACGATTTCTCGTGAATGTTCGACAGTCAAGGCCACGGATTACTAGTGATGGGCGGTTCCGTTTTTCTGGAACGTTTAAGAAAATTTCTGGTATTTTGTATTCAATATATAGGGAACGCATTTTGTAAATAGAGTTAGTCTGTAAAATAAACTCGTCTGTACAGTTATATAAATAAAGTCGTATATAAATACGAACCGCTGGTTTCATTGTTATTATAAATTATTACAGTAAAAACCACTACAGTTGGTGTCCGGTGTTCGGTAAACTTAGTGCGATATAAATAAAAGTGAATTGAAAAAAAACTTAGAAAGACTTTTGAAATTTATTCGTCGGGAATAATTAAAGTGCGTTAATTGTTCAGTATTTGGAAAGACTTTTAAAAGACATTTTGGAAAGTACGTGTGTGCCGACCAAAGATGTAGCTAGAAGAACTTTCCGTAAAACAGCTCCGTGAACAATTAGAAGAGCGCGAGTTATATGCCAGTGGGTCCAAGAAAGTTTTAAAAGCACGACTCGAGGGGGTCCTCAAGAAGAATGGAGATGACCCAGAGTCGTTCCACTTCCAGTCAGCGGAAGAAGCTTCTTCTTCTTAAAGTTCCCTCTCCTATCGGAGGTTGGATATCATAATGGCTATGGTCACTTTGTTGGCTGCTGCTCTGAATAGTTGTAATGAACTACAGTTAAACCATTCTCTAGGGTTCCTCAGCCAGGAGATGCGTCTTATTCCTATGCCTCTTCTTCCTTGGATCCTTCCTTGCATAATAATTCTCAGCAACTCATATTTTTCTCCTCTGGTAATGTGACCCAAATATTCCAGTTTTCTAGTTTTTATACTTTTCATAATTTCTAACTCCTTATTTAAACGTCGTAGCACTTCAACATTGGTAATCCTTTGAACCCACTGAATTTTCAATATTCTTCTGTAACACCACATTTCGAACGCTTCTATTCTTCTTATGTGTTGTCTCTTCAATGTCCAAGCTTCCATTCCGTATAGCAATATAGAAAATATGTAGCATCTTAGAGCCCTCAATCTGAGAGGCAACTGAAGGTCTTTGTTTGTAAGCAGTGTCTTCATTTTTATAAATGCTTGCCTTGCAGTTTCAATTCGGACTTTAATTTCTTTGCTTTGGTCATTTTTTTTGTCATTTTGCGGAAGAAGCAGTTTTATCGAAAATAATTGTCGAAAGTGCTTTTTAAAAAATCGATGAAACATCTAAGATAAATAATGAAAAATTAGACCAGAATTCGAAACTCTTGCTCAGAAGCTTGATGAAACTTCTAGAAAAAGCGATGAGAAATTCGAAAATGTTGCTAAAAGATTAGACGAGACTTCGTAAAAAATCGGTGAAACTTCTAGAAAGAGCAACGAGAAACTTGAAGAAGTTTGTAAACAGAACAACGAAAAACTTAAAGAAGTTTGTAGACACAGTAACGAGACATTTGAAAGTGTTTCTCAAGTAAATAAAGAAGTTTCTTGACAGAGCAACGGGAAATTTGAAGAAGTTTCTAGAACATTCGATACGATGCAAAAAAGTGTAAACGACAATAAGGAAATGCTAGAAGAGAAAATCCAATAACTAGAGACTATGGTAACCAATACGAAAGTTCTACCCTCAGTTAATGCAGTAGTTTTAGCCGTAGAAGAAAAGAACAAAGAATTAGAGAGCATGATAACCGATACAAAAGTGAGAGCATGATAACCATCAGTTAATGCAGTAGCTTTAGATACTGTAGTGAAAGATGAACTACCGAGAGCCAAAACGTCGCATAATATGAGTTTCAAATTACCACCATTTGAGGGAAAGTCCTCTTGATACATATACCTTAGACAATTTGAAGCTATTGTGACCGCCAATCATTGGACCGAACAAGAAAAGCTGGACTGCTGTTTTACGATGTGATGCTGCAGACATATTAAGGTCTATTCCTAAGGGTCAAGGAAAATGTTACCAGACCTTGCTCACTCGTCTGGAAAAACTCTATGGAGATGCTCATCTACAACAAGTATACAAAGCACAACTGCGAAGTAGAAGTCAACGAGCAAGTGGGAATCTGCAAGAATTTGAAGCAGATGTTGCTCGTGTGGTGCGGTTGGCTTATCCGGAGGCGCCAGACAGTATTTTAGAAGAAATTGCGGTAAATACTTTCGTCAATGGGTTGAAAGAGAGTGAACTACAGAAAGCCTTACGACTAGCAAGACCGAAAGGTTTAGATGAAGCACTTGCTATTGCATTGGAACACGAAACGGCTAGTCAAACTTCAGGAAGCCATAGAATATGAACCATTGAAGAAAGTGATGAACACAACGATAAAATTTTGGATGCAATGATACGGAGATTAGTTCGTAACGAGATGCCAAAGAGACGCGAGCCTAGATGTTGGAATTGCGGCGACGTAGGCCATATTCGTCGTAATTGTTAGAATATCGTACAGCAGTCGGAAAACTAGAGCGGGTCGACAGCAAGGGCAACTGCTGACCTCGAGAACATAACCCCCATAGTAACTGTCAACCTTAACGGCCTCCGGTGGAATTCACAACTTAGACATCGAAGGTCGTATCAATAATAGATATAGATCGTTTTTGGTGCATACAAGTGCAACGAGAACTATCGCACATCCAGAAGTAGTATTAGGCCATCTTAAGTTATCACCTGCAACAGTAAACCTTAGACATAAAATCCTTTATAAAAGGTATATTTGTTAACATCCCTATACAGGGCTACATCAAAGACATAACTAGTTTTCAATCGGTTGACCGATCATCATCAGTGTATTCCTAAAATGTGTATAACCAGATTAAATGATGCAAAGTATTTAAAATTTTGACTAAGGTTATAAAAATTTATAGGTTATACTCACTCAGAATCTAACATGCTAACCACCAAATTAAAAAAATATTTGGGTATAAAACCTTTATAATTAATCCGTCATAGGAACATATGAAAATGATGTGGTTTTGAACATGGATGTATAAAATATCCTATGTTTCACGCTCGAGGTACCATGGAGCTCAATTTGACTAGTTCACATCATGACTGTATGGAAGCAAGTGACTTTGATAGTGGAAATTCTGAATAATGACATGACAGGAATGACAGTTCCACAGGAAGTTTTAATTTCACTGTTGGTTTTGTGATATTTATTGTAAAGTTTGCTAAATTATTAACAATAAAAACAGTCGTTCCCACTGTGGTAAATAGTCTATTAAAATGAAAATAGACTTGATGTGAATGTTAGAATATTGTATTGAAAGAAATAGGCTAACCACATTGCACGTAAGACCGAAAACTTAATAAACGTTATCAAGCCCTTTATATGTGAACATCTAGGACTTAGAAAAGCAATTTTATGTTTATTTAAAGTTATCAGTTTTATTAAAATGATTGGAATTTGTTGTAGTATGTGCAAGTACCATAAAAGATCACTATGTAGGTGACAGTGGTGTAGAACTGTTTTTTGATCTATGAGGGATACATAAGATAAGCTCAAATTCATGCGATCATTTCTCAAGATCCCTGCAGGCTACCTGAATTTCTAAGGGTTCGACAAAACAGGCCATCATAATATTATGATATAGTTAAATATAGGGGAGAGGGTTGGTGTTAGAGGTTTATAAGATAATAATGAAAATGTAACATCAACTGGACCCAGAAAGAGTAGTACGACTATTAAATTTAGTTACAGTATGAATATATGGGGTGAAGATAGTCTTAGAAAAAGTATGGATGAAAATTTAGAAATGAATATGTATGTGGGTGATGATAACCGCTGTTGGTTTGTGTGTGTATAATTGGATAGGTGATAGTGGTTAATGGATAGAGATGAATAAGGAAAGGAAATCATTATGGATTGTGTCTAATCAACTGTAAATGTGACTGTAGGGAACTGTAGGGACTGTGAAGGAAGTAATAAAGAGGTGGAAAGTAATATTTTAATTAAAAAAGGAGTTAAGAAAAAAGTTGTCGATGAAGTGGATGGAAGTCCCGGTTGAACGAGACATGGCGGTGGACACAATTTGGACTTTTTTGTTTTTCTTTGACTATTTCAAGGTCCTCGTACAACTCCAACTTTAAGAAGTCTTTTTGTGGGATATTGTGTAGAACAAAGACGTCATCTGGGATGTTCAGAGTATGATTTTTCTCTTTAAGGTGTTGTGAAAAGGTAGAGGTATTCTCTCTTTTGATGTGTTCAAGAGAGCGAGAAGCAAGTGATCTACAAGTTCTTCCTATGTAGGTGGCATCACAGACAGAACATTGTAGTTTATAAATACCACTACGATTCATATAGTTGATAATATCTTTGGTGTTAGATAGAGACTCTCCTAAGTTGTTGGATACCTTAAAAGAAATTTGAACGTTATCTACTGATCTTTTTTTAATATTTGAAATATCCCCAGATAGTCTATCTTCGTGGAAAGGTATGGAAGCATAAGTAGGTTTGGTTGTCAAATCCCTAGGGAACGCAGCATGTCGTAAGGCCCTGAGCTGTCTTTTATGAATGAGCTTGCTTATGATGTGTGGATCGTATCCTTTATTGAAGGCAATTTGACGTAGTATATTTAATTATTTCTTGTAGTTGGATTGTAATAAAAGGATGGTTTCCAGACGGTGTACGTAACTGTGAAAAACAGCAAGTTTGTGTGACATTGGGTGGTTGCAATATGCTGAAATAACATGGTCGGTCTGTGTTGGTTTCCTATAGATATTGAATTCGAAGTGGTCATTTAATCTGGTAATAGTAAGGTCGAGAAAATTTACTGATTTGGAAGACTCTAATTCCATGGTAAATTTAATATTGGGGTAGATTTGGTTGATTCTAGAAAGTAATAGGTCAGCTGTATTTGAGTTACCTGAGATGATGAGAAAAAATCATCAACATAGCGATACCAATGGAGAATTTCAGGATGTTTCATGATATGTACGGATTCTAAATGATCCATAAAAATGTCAGCTAGGAGAGGAGATAGGCAACTACCCATGGCTAAGCCATCAGGTTGTCTGTAATATTTATTGTTGAATACAAAGAAGTCTTGACCTAGACAAAATTGTAGTAATTGAATAATTGAATTGGTGGTAGAAATGGTAATAGAACTTGCTCTTAGAAGAGAATGTACCAGATTAATCGTTTCTTGTTTTGGGACTGAAGTAAAAAGATTGCTAACATCAAAAGATAGCATGGTAATGTTTGGACGAAGTTGAATTTGTTGGAGATTGTTGACAAGGTGACTTGTGTTTTTGACTGAGAATCGAGGGGTGAAGTTCATCTTGTTTTTAATGAGATTGAGTATAAATTTTGAAAGAATGGAAACAGGAGTGTTTATGAAGCTAACAACTGGACGAATAGGAATTCCTTCTTTATGTATCTTAGGTAAACCATACAGTCTGGGTGTTAAAGAATTACTGGGAATTTTATAGTAAGGTGCAAATTGTCCAGAAAAAATTCTGTAAAATGTTTAAGGTTATCTTTGAGTTTGTTAATGAATTTTTTGGAAGGATCTTCTAGAAGTGACACGAAATTATTATTAGAAAGAAAGGTAGTGACTTTATCAATATAAATAGTTTGGTCTAAAATTACCAGACACTTGCCTTTGTCTGCCTTGGTTATTATTAAATTATTAGATTTGACTTTATTTTTAATAGATTTAAGGGTTTTAAGATGGTTTTGAGGTTTATTGCCAGAAAATTGAGGAACACTGGAATTCAGAAATGTGTTCTAAGAAAAAAAAGGTACATTGATGGAAGAGCCATTGTTAGAAGTATTTGAAGATAAAGTAGTGATGGAATTATTAGAAAGTGTAGATAACGTTCAGATTTCTTTAAGGTATCCAACAACTTAGGACAGTCTCTATCTAACACCAAAGATATTATCAGCTATATGAATCGTAGTGGTGTTTATAAACTACAATGTTCTGACTGTTATGCCACCTACGTAGGAAGAACTTGTAGATCACTTGCTTCTCGCTCTCTTGAACACATCAAAAGAGAGAGTACCTCTACCTTTTCACAACACCTTAAAGAGAAAAATCATACTCTGAACATCCCAGATGACGTCTCTCATCTACACAATATCCCACAAAAAGACTTCTTAAAGTTGGGCTTGTACGAGGACCTAGAAATAGTCATAGAAAAACAAAAAAGTCCAAATTGTGTCAACCGCCACGTTTCGTTCAACCGAGACTTTCATCCACTTCATCGATAACTTTTTTTTAATTACAATATTACTTTCCACCTCTTTATTATTTCCTTCACTTCCCTACAGTCAAATTTACAGTTGATTAGACACAATCCATAATGATTTCCTTTCTTTATTCATCTCTATCCATTAACCACTATCATCTATCCAATTATACACACACAAACCAACATCGGTTATCATCACTCTCATACATATTCATCTCTAAATTTTCATCCATACTTCTTCTAAGACAATCTTCACCCCATATATTCATACTGTAACTAAATTTAATAGTCGCACTACTCTTTCTGGGTCCAGTTCATGTTACAATTTCATTATAATCTCATAAACCTCTAACACCAACCCTCTCGCCTATGTTTAACTATATCATAATATGATGGTCTGTTTTGTCGAACCCTTAACTTCCAATCATTCTAATAAAACTGATAACTTTAAATAAACTTAAAGTTGCTTTTCTAAGCCCTAGATGTTTACGTATATAAAGGGCTTGATAACGTTTATTAAGTTTTCGGTCTTACGTGCAATGTGGTTTGCCTATTTATTTTATTACAATATTCTAACATTCACATCAAGTCTATTTTCATTTTAATAGACTATTTACCACAGTGGGAACGACTGTTTTTATTGTTAATAATTTAACAAACTTTACAATAAATATCACAAAACCAACAGTGAAATTATAACTTCCTGTGGAACTGTCATTCCTGTCAGGGCGTCATTCAGAATTTCCGCTATCAAAGTCACTTGCTTTCATACAGTAATGATGTGAACTAGTCAAATTGAGCTCCATGGTACGTCGAGCGTGAAACATTGGATATTTTATACATCCATGTTCAAAACCACATAATTTTCATATGTTCCTATGACGGATTAATTATAAAGGGTTTATACCCAAATATTTTTTACTTTGGTGGTTAGCATGTTAGATTCTGAGTGAGTATAACCTATAACTTTTTATAACTTTAGTCAAAATTTTAAATACTTTGCATAATTTTATCTGGTTATACCCATTTTAGGAATACACTGATGATGATCGGTCAACCGATTGAAAATTAGTTATGTCTTTGATGTAGCCCCGTATAGGGATTTTAACAAATGTAGCTTTTATAAAGGATTTTGTAGCTTTTATAAAGGATTTTATGTTTTTGTAATGGTATACAGCCAACTACAGGAAAATTTTTCCTCGTGGAGTAAACCTTAGAACAGCGACTGGTGAGCTAATTAATGCATATTTTGAGGCTAACATGTCAGTATCCATTGGCCAAACCACAGTTAAAAAACGGGTACTAATTTACAAAATCTCCAACGAGTTCATATTGGGGATGGACGTACTAAGAAAAGTAGGGGGTAAGATTGGATGTCCAAAATAGAGTTCTCAAGATCAATGGTGAAGAATTGCCCTTTCACGACGACAAATAAGATGTCATCCGCTTAGTGACTAGTCGTACATGCGACGTAACCACACCCGGTAATAGTGAGCAAATTCTGATGAGCATGCTTGATGGACAATGCCGAGATGGAAGTTTAAGGATGGTCGAAGACGTGGACAACGTCGAGTTCCTAACGGCAAAAGCTTTGGTGTCGTCCGAAATAAAAGAAGTTTGATCGGGCAGTGTGTTCCCGTGGCTTCGATTTGCTCTATGAATACCAATGAGATATCATCGAAGTCGAAGTATCCAAAGGAGCTTGTTGAGATGATCATTGAAAGATGCCAAGATCTTTATTATGAACGAACCGAAAAAGTGAGGTCAATGCTGATCGAGTATCAAGACTTTTTTGCTATTGATAAGAAGGATAAGGGAAAAACAAGCATAGTAACGCATAAAATAAATACAGGAGACGCTCAGCCAATCAGACAACGGCCTAGACGACTTCAATTTGCGAAAAGAGATGAAGTCGAAGAGATTATCAAGGATATGGACAAACAAGGGGTAACTGAACCATCGAACAGTCCATGGACGTCACCAGTAATTCTGGTAAAGCAGAAAGATGATTCAACGCGTTTTTGTATAATACCGCCAGCTCAACGCGGTAACAAAAAAATATGGTTATCCTTTGCCCACAATAGACGATACATTGGATACTCTCTCCGGTTCTCGTTGGTTCTCCATACTCGATTTAAAAGTGGATATTGCCAAGTAGACATGGAGCCAGCCGATTGGGAGAAAACCGCATTTTCGATGGATCAGGGCTTTGGCAGCTTACGGGTATGCCGTTTGGTTTATGTAATGCTCCTGCGACATTTGAAAGGTTAATGGAGGCAGTATTAAGAGGTCTAACATGGGAAACATGCCTGGTTTACTTGGATGATGTAATTGTGGTTGCAAGGTCCTTTGATGAACATGCCAAGAATCTAATAGAAGTCTTTCAACGATTGAGCGCAGCGAACTTGAAATTAAGTCCGAAGAAATGTCACATGTTTCGACGAGAAGTTAAGTATTTGGGACATATTGTATCGAGTAATGTTGTAACAGCTGATCCTAAAAAGATTGAAGCAATTAAAGATTGACCCGTACCAATAGATTAAAATGAAATTAAAAGTTTCCTTGGCCTATGTACATATTACCGACGATTTGTCAAAGGATTTGCCAATATCTCCAAGCCCCTAACAAAGTTGATGGAGGAGACCAAAAATTACAATATGGAGTGAAGGGTGTCAAAAAGCTTTTGAACAACTACAAACGACTTTGATCAGTGCACCGATATTAAGCTACCCGGAACAGGCAGGAAAATTTGTTTTGGATACCGATGCTAGCAACAGTGCCATAGAAGCTCTTCACTCACAAATCCAGGATGGACAGTAAAAAGTTATAACTTATTTCAGCAAAGTCTTGTAGAAACCAGAAAGAAACTATTGCGTTACCAGAAGAGAACTGCTGGGCGTAGTGAAGTATTGCAAACATTTCCACAATTACTTGTATGGCAGAAAGTTCCTTCTTCGAACAGATCACGCTGCTCTAATATGGCTCATATAATTCCGTAATCCAGAGGGGCAGATGGCAAGATGGTTAGAACGATTACAAGAATATGATTACGAAATAGAACACAGGGCCGGAAGAGTTCGTTCAAATGCTGTTGCCCTTTCGAGACGACCATGCAATGTAAATTGTAATCACTGTGCCAAATTAGAGGAACGATTTTGCCCCGTGAGACGAATCACCGTCGTTAATGAGCAATGGCAGCCCCAACAATTACAAGACGCCCAAGAAGATGATCCATGTATAAAGAGAGTATTGAATCTGATGCGTCGGGGTGAGAGACCTAGTTGGCAGAACATTAGTGCATGTAGTCCACAAGTTAAGGTCAACTGGAGCCAATGGAATTGCCTGGTACTAAAAGATGATCTTCTGTACAAAACCTTTGAGAGTGATGATGGTACAGAATCCAAGCATCAGTTGATTGTAACTAAAAGAAAATTGTCAAAAGTACTGCGTCAGTTCCATGATGGTGCATCAGGTCGACACTTTGGTATTACGAAGACTCTACAAAAGGTTCGAGAACGGTCCTATTGGGTGAACTGTAAAGATTATAAAAAAAGACTAAGTTTTCACTCTAATGGCATATAGCATATCCCACCAGAATGAAAACAATGGGAACCTTCTCTGGTTACACCTCCGAGGCTTCTACAATTTGCAAGCCATACGGATGCTGAGACTAAGGAAGATGAGGGAATTCTACAATTTACAATTCACGTCCCATCTGCTCAGCGCGGTAAAGTTCCAACGAGACTGGTTCCCTTCATACTTCACACAGAGTAAATGTAAATAAAAAATGAATAACCATTTTCAATTTCGTTGCAAAACGAAAATACAGCCGAACCATATTCCAGTGCAATCAGAGAGTGCTGCAAGCACCTCTACCGGTTTCGAAACTTATTAGTCTCTCATCAGGAGGCACATATGCTGCTCTCCCTGATCCAACCAAAACAAACCCCAGCGTGCAGTCCCGAATTGCAACGAACGAAATGGCATAGATGCCCTAGCGGCAACTGCTAGCAAAAGACTAAGTTTTCACTATAATGGCATATAGCATATCCCACCAGAATGAAAACAATGGGAACCTTCTCTGGTTACACCTCCGAGGCTTCTACAATTTGCAAGCCATACGGATGCTGAGACTAAGGAAGATGAGGGAATTCTACAATTTACAATTCACGTCCCATCTGCTCAGCGCGGTAAAGTTCCAACGAGACTGGTTCCCTTCATACTCCACACAGAGTAAATGTAAATAAAAAATGAATAACCATTTTCAATTTCGTTGCAAAACGAAAATACAGCCGAACCATATTCCAGTCCAATTAGAGAGTGCTGCAAGCACCTCTACCGGTTTCGAAACTTATTAGTCTCTCATCAGGAGGCACATATGCTGCTCTCCCTGATCCAACCAAAACAAACCCCAGCGTGCAGTCCCGAATTGCAACGAACGAAATGGCATAGATGCCCTAGCGGCAACTGCTAGCAAAAGACTAAGTTTTCACTCTAATGGCATATAGCATATCCCACCAGAATGAAAACAATGGGAACCTTCTCTGGTTACACCTCCGAGGCTTCTACAATTTGCAAGCCATACGGATGCTGAGACTAAGGAAGATGTAAATTGTAGAATTGTAAATTGTAGATTGTAAATTGTAGAATTCCCTCATCTTCCTTAGTCTCAGCATCCGTATGGCTTGCAAATTGTAGAAGCCTCGGAGGTGTAACCAGAGAAGATTCCCATTGTTTTCATTCTGGTGGGATATGCTATATGCCATTAGAGTGAAAACTTAGTCTTTTGCTAGCAGTTTCCGCTAGGGCATCTATGCCATTTCGTTCGTTGCAATTCGGGACTGCACGCTGGGGTTTGTTTAGGTTGGATCAGGGAGAGCAGCATATGTGCCTCCTGATGAGAGACTAATAAGTTTCGAAACCGGTAGAGGTGCTTGCAGCACTCTCTGATTGGACTGGAATATGGTTCGGCTGTATTTTCGTTTTGCAACGGAATTGAAAATGGTTATTCATTTTTTATTTACATTTACTCTGTGTGGAGTATGAAGGGAACCAGTCTCGTTGGAACTTTACCGCGCTGAGCAGATGGGACGTGAATTGTAAATTGTAGAATTCCCTCATCTTCCTTAGTCTCAGCATCCGTATGGCTTGCAAATTGTAGAAGCCTCGGAGGTGTAACCAGAGAAGGTTCCCATTGTTTTCATTCTGGTGGGATATGCTATATGCCATTAGAGTGAAAACTTAGTCTTTTGCTAGCAGTTGCCGCTAGGGCATCTATGCCATTTCGTTCATTGCAATTCGGGACTGCACGCTGGGGTTTGTTTTGGTTGGATCAGGGAGAGCAGCATATGTGCCTCCTGATGAGAGACTAATAAGTTTCGAAACCGGTAGAGGTGCTTGCAGCACTCTCTGATTGGACTGGAATATGGTTCGGCTGTATTTTCGTTTTGCAACGAAATTGAAAATGGTTATTCATTTTTTTTTTTTTTTTTTTTTATTTTTTGTAAAGATTATGTTCGAAAAAGATGCCGGAAATGTGAACTGTGTGTGATTCGAACTTCGAAGTAGGTGATCTTGTCTCGCTTTATAATCCAAAAAGGTCGTCGAGGCTTGTGTCCTAAACTGAAAAGACAATGGGAAGGTCCGTATGAATTTAAGAAGAAAATAAATGACGCAATATACAGAATTAAGAAGTTGCCAAACGGTAAACCAAAATTTATATACATAAATCGTCTTTTGCACCATATGCTTGCTGAAATGAAGCAGAAGAAGCCCAAGTCCTCCAACAGGAGATGAAAGATGCTGCACAACCAAGTTTTAAGGAATTTATGTCAAATTACGCAGAGAGAAATAGTGCTAGATTCGACGTGACCACAGAAGTTCAGCAAGATCTGTTTAGTGTTCCAGAAGACGTCTCTCTAGACCACTGTGTTGCCCAAGATCTCGAGATGACTAAATGAATCTCGTCCGTATTTAATAGAATGTTCGGCCGTCTGGACGAGTTAAGAAATCAGCAGCCTAAAATTGGAAGAGTACTGCGATTGGAAGATGGTCCTCGATCTTTGCTGTATATGGTAACTAAGAAGTTTTATACGGACACGCCAAGCTACGAGAACATATGGCGTGATCTAACTAATTTGAAGAAAATCGTTTGTAATTATGACATCAAAAATTTGGCGTTACCAATAATTGGCCATGTAGTAGAAAATCTGGATTGGAATATTGTGAGAAGCATGCTTGAAGTAATCTTCAGAGAAACCGGCGTACGAATTACTGTGTGTTGCATTAACCCAAGGATGTCGTTCCCTTCAAAGACAGTAGACTTTTACCTCTTCTTGAGGGGTGTATGCAGAGCTGGAGAATCCTGTAGATTCCGCCATCCTGGGTCTTCATCTAGAGTTGCTGATCGGGATGCTCAGATCTTAAGAAGGCAGCAGTGTGACGAATTATTGACCGCAAATAACAGGTTCCGTCTTGACAGTCCATCACGTAATGAGACATTTGGAACAATGACTCACCGAACGAGTGAGGAAACGATTTCTCGTGAATGTTCGACAGTCAAGGTCACGGATTACTAATGATGGGCGGTTCCGTTTTTATGGAACGTTCAAGAAAATGTCTGGTATTTTGTATTCAACATATAAGGAACGAATTTTGTAAATAGGGTTAATCTGTAAAATAATTTCGTCTGTACAGTTATATAAATAAAGTTGTATATAAATACGAACCGCTAGTTTCATTGTAATTATAAGTTATTACAGTAAAAACCGCTAAAATATCTATAGCTGGTAAATTTTGGTGCATATAGTATTCATCTACAAAACTAATATGTTGTCTTTAGATATGTGAGAGCTCCAAATATAGTATATTTTTCACGTTCAAAAATCATCTCCCAAAAATATCAATGGTTTTACATCAATAAGTCAGTTAATTTTCAACCCTTGATATATTTATACATAATGAAAGATTTGAAAGAGGGCTACAAGGCTAGGTTCATTAGAAAGCCAACTACCCTTCAATTTGGAAAAATTAAGGGTTGGAGCACTCGAAACGGAGGATGTTAACAACAAGATATAAATTTGAATCGATGATTTCTCCATCAACTTTTTGCTTTATATGAGTGTGTAAAAAATTGAAATATTTGGTGAAAAAAGAACTATATCTTTGTACGATATCATGTCTACGTAGGTATATCAATCTATAATATTATAGTTTTTTAATTTGAAAAACAAAGGACAATTGTGTCGAAATTTTTGAAACAGGCCATACAATTTAATGTAACTTTTTTCAACAACAACGCATTTGCCAGTGAAACTCCTGAGTCTAATAAAGGACACTAAAAGAAATGTAATAGATTGAAAATTAAGATTTAGTTTAGGTTAATTATATTTTTTATATATTTTTGGAAAGACGCGTCCCCCAAAATATTCAGAAAGTCCAACAAAAGGGTTGGAAATAACCCTTTTCTTGCAATTTAAAGTGGAATATATTGAACCAAGTTTTCACAAAAAAATGTCTCCTTTCACCGACCATATCGACTCATAGTTCAGGAACCGAAGCTTTTCACCTCGCAATTTTTACATAATGGATCGATTTCCCTGAAAATTTGAGAATAAGTAGTGGATAGTCCAAGGATCAAAATCTATATATGATGTCGAAAGGCGCTTTTACCATGGCCATGGGTGTGGTTGCCACCCCATCTCGGGGGTGGAAATTTTTTATAATATTTTGACCGCAAAAGTTGATAAAAACATTCATTCTAAGCAAAAAATGTTTTATACATTTTTTTGCTAAAACTAATAGTTTTCAATTTAGTCGCTATCGAATGTGTTAGTTTTATATAGAAAAATTTAATGTTTTTCGATTACTTACTCATTTACCATTCACTCAATTTTTACCGTAGAAAAAATTTTTTCAAACCAAGTTCTTGAGAATTAAATAGCCTACAATTTAATATGTAAACATTTTTTTGTATCTCTGATGCTAATCTTTCTATTCTGAAGAAAATGACAGTTTTTACCAAACTACACTAATTCGTTATTCGCTTTTAACTCCAGTTTTTTAAAATCTAATCATTCTAAGCCAGGCAAACTTCTAAGATCTATTAATAATACATAAATAAAGAAGACAAAATAAGGTTAATGGCTAATTTTAATTAGATTGGTGATTATGGGGTTGAGTCCGATTTGTCAAATTATCCTAGAAAAATGCATAATTTTCCCGTCTTTTGACTGTGAAACTACAACATTTAGCATTTGACGAAGAAGAGCTAACATATATAATAAAATATAACTCGATTACTATTGGTCTTAAAAAAAATTAAAATAAAAACAATTTTGTTAATTTTTTGAAAAGGTACATTTTTGTTAAGCAAACTTGTTTTGAAAAAAGGAAAACTTTTGGAGGTATTAGCAGAAAACTGATTAAAAACATTACCTTTTTTGATATAAAACACTTTCGATAGCGAATAAATAGAAAACTACTAATTTTACGAAAAAAATATATAGAACGTTTCTGTTTATAGTCGACGAAATGAAGCTGAAAAAATGGCAAAACCTCGCAATTTTTTCGTCCAGCATCAATTTGTACAAAAATTTGGGATTAGGCTCATTACACCCTCTAGTTCATTTTCTATATTGAGCCGTTGTACGCTTTTGGTTTTTTAAGGGTGAAAATTACCCCTAATTGTAAAAAATTATAATATAACATTTTAAACTTTAATATTGTCAACATTTGGTTCTTATTAGTTACATAATGATTGTTTTATGCTTTAAGATATACTATCATAATATTTCAACCCTTAAAAACTACCCTTAATAACATTACAGTATTTATAGGTAGATATTTTAATAGATCTATACAGAAAAAAAAGTAGAATTAAAGAAATACAAAAACATCTATTTACACAAAAATACGAATTTACAAATATGTACAAATACAAACACAAATAGTTTTTTAGTCATCTTCCAGTATACGAACCGGTTCTGTGGTATTATACATACATTGAAAATTATCCATAAGCGGACTATCCGAATTTTTCGAAAAAAAAATCGTTTTATAAACATAGCTCTTTCATTTTTGTCAATAAAAAGTTTTTTCAACAATGACTTTGTAGGATTTTTGAAGAGTTATAAGACTGTGTAAACTAAATTCCGTAATATCCCTTAGTTTTTAATTAGGGTGAGTTTAAAGGGCTCGAATAAGGGGGTGTTTGCTCGTAAATAGAGGTTTTAAACAGCTATATCTCGCTAACTGTTCACTATAATGAAAATCTATGCAAAAGGAAATTTTAGTTGTTAAAAAGCTGTGTTAATAGTAAAATGGAACAGAGCTGTAGCGAGTTAAAAGCAAAAAATCGTGATTTCATTTATTTTTTATTATTAGTAAACCAGTAAGAATCTGCGAAAAAACGTCTATTTTTGGATGTGAGAGGTGGCATTTGGATTTTTGTAGATAAGTTAGGTGACACCTTCAGTAATAATAATTAACTTATGCTCCTTCTCAAATATGCCCGGAACATTAATAAAAAAATTAAAATATTTAAAAATTTCGAAAAACATCGATTTTTTTCTGCTTTCCTTGCTTATAACTTTAAAACTATTCGTTTTGGAAAATAAGTCGTAGAGAAATAAAATAAAGATAATTGAATTTTGTATGATATAGGTACGACTGGTAAAAAATGTCCTAAGGTATTACCTTTTCTGCAATATAGCAATAAATACAAAATAAGGGGGCAAAATAAGTCTGTTGTTATTCAATATTTTTTAACCACTTTGGTAGCACTTAGAACCTTTGTAGTTCACCTAGGAAATTCTTTGCAACATATTTAAATCGTGTACCAAATTTCATTAAAATCGACCTAATAAATTTTGCATAATAAATTTGCAAACTAAATGTTTTTAAAAAAGTTCCAATTTTTTAAAATCTTTCTGAACCAAAAGTAGACCATTTAAAAGTTAGCTAATTTTTTACATATAAATAGGTGCTCTACCTATCTAATACACTTTACAGAATTAAAATCGGATTATTTAAGGGGCCTCAGCAATGTTTTAAATTTATAAACAATTTTTTGGCTTATAAACAAATAGCTTTGTTTAATAATAAAAAAAATAATTTTTAGCAATGCAAATAATTAGAACCGGTATAATTTGACTTAAACTTTCAAATGCTGTCAGCAGAATTGCTATTTAATTTTTTAGTCAAACGTTATTCGCGTTCAAAAATTGCAATTTCTCGATTTGTTGAAAGTTCCACCGCGTTTATCTCGAAAACTATGCATCCTACGAAAAAACTTGTAAGAACATTTTTTGCTTAGAATTACCCAAAAAATACAAAAAATGTTTTATTTTGCGAAAAATCGATGTTATGTAATTCCTCAAGTTCTTTGTTTATAACAATCTTATCGACATCCGGATCAACTGTTACCCAAAAAATTCGTGTTCTACGGGTCAAAAGACATAGAAAAGCTTGGGTAAGTCCATCTAAATAAAGGAGCCCGTAGCACACCCTGCTTGCCACAGCACTAATTTGTTTATAAGCCAAAAAATTGTTTATAACTTTAAAACATTGCTGAGGCTGCTTAAGTAACCCGATTTCAATTCTGTGAAGTGCGTTAGATAGATAGAGTACTTCTTTATATGCAAAAAAATTGACAAATATTTGTATGTTCTAGTTTTTCTTGTGCAAGATTTTAAAAAATTTAAATTTAAAAAAAAAGTTTAGATTGCAAAATTATTATGCAAAATCTAGTAAGTCAATTCTAATGAAATTTGGTGTAAAGTTTTAGCACATTACAAAAATTTTCTAAGCGAATTAGGAAGGTTCCAAGTGTAACCTAAGTGATGGAAAATCATTGAATAAAGACAGGCTTGTTTTGCCCCCTTATTTTATATTTATTGCTATTTTGAAGCAAGGGTGATAAATTAAGACATTTTTAACCAATTGTATCTGATAGAAAATTTAATTATCTTTGTTTTATTCCTTTCCGACTTTGTTCTAAAATGTATAGTTTTTAAGTTATAAGCAAAAAAATTAGAAAAAAAACGAAAGTTTTTGAAATTTTTAAATATTTTATTTTTTTTTATTAATATTCCGGGAATATTTGAGAAGGAGCATAATTCAATTATTATTAAAGAAGTTATCACCTAACTTTATCCGCAAAAATCTGAATGCCACCTCTCACATCTACCTAAAAACAGATCCTTACTGGTCTGTAGGGTATAGTTGCGATTTTGACAATGTTCCCCTACATAAAATTCAAAATAAAGCTCATTTTCGTTTCCGGCACCATCAAAAACATAAAGTAAGACCAAAATTAGCCATCCACCACTCATGGTGAGTATCTCGAAAAATAAATGTTATTTTGGGGATGTATAACGTCGATATTGAAAGTTGCACCATTTTTTTTTGCATAAAATATTTTGATCTAAAACTTTACAGAAAACTTCTTTGTACTCTATATCTCAGGCGAAGCTTAATTATAAAGGTAAATTTAAAATTTCGTCACTAAACTTTTGCGATTGAACTTTGCAATTCAAGAATCTGCACCTTTTACATTAAAAAAATATAGCTTTTATCAGAATAAGACTAAAACCTTGAATCATGTCACATTATCTTCACAAAGGTGAGAAATATAACTATTTTATTCTTCTATGCTTTAACAAAAACTTGATTAAAAAGCTAAATTTCAAAATTTTGTCACTCGAGTTTTGCGATTAAACAATGCAATTCAAAAATCTGCACCTTTTACTTTAAAAAATTCATAACTTTTATTATAATAAGACTGAAAGCATCAAATTATATAAAGTATAAATTATATAAATTATATAACTCGAGAAATTAAAAGAACATAAAAATATACTTGGTGCTACGTAACTTTACGAAGTGCCTCGGTAGCTCTAAGTCTCCAGAGAACTAGGGGATGGATTCTTAATAAATTTTAAATATAATACAAACTCAAATGCTCGGGGGGTGATATAATTAAAAGAAAATAAAAAACGAAACATACTTAAAACTTCAAAATAAAATAATTAAAGTAAAGAATTAATAAAAATATATAGTTATCATAAGATACAAACACATTTACATAAATATAAATATAACATGACTTACCATAGTGTTCTCAGCTGAATATCATTAGGACCAAGAGAACAGCGATCAGATAATAATTAATAGTCAAAAACATTATTGCAAAATGAATCAAATTTAATAAAATTTAAATAAAATAATTTAAATAAAATTAAAATAAGAAAGAAAAAGATGGATTTTTTGTAGATGTACAATATTAAAGATCCTGTTTACAAAAAACGATAAAAAAGTTTACAAACAATACCTTGTTACATAGTACTGTCCTTATTCTTCACGTTGTGAATGTCCAAAGCACGCAAGTTTCACTAAATTTGGATAAAGAGTAGTACAGAAATGTTTATTTCCATGAAAACTTTCAGAAAAAATAAATCAACTTCCAAATGAGTCTGCTCATATTGACTTTTTAAAATATTTAAATAACTTCTTATTAACTTCTTGAAGTATTTATTATTAATATTGACACTTAATTCATGACTTTATTCATGACTGCTTAAAAAAAAAGCTTAGATAGTGTATTACACACCAAAACTAACCAGCTTATTGCGTGAACGCGGCAACGCCAAGATTTCTTCATAAAAACTCAAAATCCGCTACATTCTCACTTAAGTTCTCAATCAAAACTTCCACTTAAAACTCAGAACTAAAATTTCAACTTAACTCCATAAGCGATCTCCGCCCGAGGCTACAACCAACCTCTGACTTCAACGTTCAAGACTTAAATCCCTAACTCGAATTCTGAATCTCCAAACTAGCACGAAAAACTTTCCTTCCAAAACCTCCATTTCTCTCATTTTACCCTAATCCTCTGATCAACCGCAAGAAAAAAGTTTAGTCCTTCCTTCTTTTATCATTGACCAATAAAAAAATCTAACCATCCTACACTTATTATCGACCAATAGGGAAAAACAAAATATATTCTAAGCCAACCT
The DNA here is from genome assembly GCF_917563875.1 of Diabrotica virgifera virgifera. Taxonomy (NCBI): domain Eukaryota; kingdom Metazoa; phylum Arthropoda; class Insecta; order Coleoptera; family Chrysomelidae; genus Diabrotica; species Diabrotica virgifera. Next base: position 134,493,789 of record NC_065446.1, read on the forward strand.
ACTTGGTAGGTAACCATCAAAAATCATTTCGCAAAGTCAGAAAACCTCTCTCCGTTATAACATTCTCAAGAAAAATATTGCTGAGTCCACGATCCTACACTTGCTGTCTCTGATACCAAAGTAGCACGTTTTGTGTATCTAACTTCCTAAATGCATGGCGCCAAAAACCATTAAAAATACCTTGTATTCTTTTCCACCTCACAAACTACGTTACGAGTTCAATTTTCGAGCGCTAATGTAAACACAGGAAACCGAATGTAGATATGACTGCAAAATATTAAAACGTATTTTTTACAAAACGGATAAACTACATTTCCATATTGATTTATTCTCACGTTTTTTCGGGATAGAAATAAATTTCTTGAATTTATTTTTATGTTTATAGGGTGAGACAAAAATGTGTAACAATGATATTTACGATTTTTGGTTTGTGGGTAAGGCAAAATAATTGAGTTATTTTGAACCGTTTCAGCCATAGTCCGTTGAACCCTTTCTATCTGTCATGAGCATGACTTCAAAGATAAGCAATGTACGATGTGTGCAGTATTGATACAGTTTCGATTGGCATAGGGAGATATTGCTCTCTGAGAGGGAAATTATACCAGCTATACACAGATCCAGATAGTGTGAAATTAGTTTATTAAGGTGCAGAGACTAAGAAGGGCCGGGCGCATTGATAGGTTGTTAGATAATGAGTACATGAAGAGACTGAGATTCTCAAAGTACAGAATATATCAGAGACAGAAGAAGTAGTGGACAACCCCGTAGAATATGGATTGATGAAGTGGAAGAAGATCTTAATATTCTATAAGTCAGAAGATGTAGCGAAGTTGCTAGGAATCGACGGGAGTGGCGTCTTTTCTACGAGTAGGCTAAGATCCACACAAGATTTTCGAGCCCATTACGATGATGATAAATGTATTTACTAAAGAGTTAGGTATTTAATGAAGTAAAAAGACGGACGTACTCGCAATCATTTATTGTTAACTTCTGACGACCGGTGTCGCTCTTTATAATATGCAGAGCATTTTAAGGTAAACGGTTACAAGTAAACCAAATTATGCCGCTACAAGGAGTTATTTATATGGTGTTCAGTAACTAGCATGATTTATTGCTCAAATTATGATGATAGGGATTTGATTGGATAGACGTATAATGTTGCATAGGTTAACAAGTATATGGAATAAGTTTATGAGTGGCCAACAAATCTGTGTTTGCAATTTTGTTTGTGGAATGGAATAAAAAGCGATGTCATATATTTAAGTTCTAATATGTAACGGTTTTAATATTTTATTTATATGTATTAATAGATTTCTATTTATTTATCTGTTGATGAGTGTAAGACTGACAACGTTTGGATCAAAAGAGTTAATATATAATAATAATAATATACGAAATTGGTGTTAACTCTGGTTATGCCATTGTAACCAAAATGTTAAGGTCATTGCTCCTAGAAGTTCTTATGCTAGGAGCGGTGGTCGTAAACAGGAAGAAATAGTTAGAAAACAACTAAATGATTGTATCAGTAGTCATATTATTATAGGATGTGATTTAGTTAACATCAATGTAGGTACCTGAAACTGAAAATCAAAGCAGAAAAGAAAAGAAAAGAAAAGAAAAGAAAAGAAAAGAAAAGAAAAGAAAAAGAAAAGAAAAGAAAAGAAAAGAAAAGAAAAGAAAAGAAAAGAAAAGAAAAGAAAAGAAAAGAAAAGAAAAGAAAAGAAAAGAAAAGAAAAGAAAAGAAAAGAAAAGAAAAGAAAAGAAAAGAAAAGAAAACAAAAGAAAAGAAAAGAAAAGAAAAGAAAAGAAAAGAAAAGAAAAGGAAAGAAAAGAAAAGAAAAGAAAAGAAAAGAAAAGAAAAGAAAAGAAAAGAATAGAAAAGAAAAGAAAAGAAAAGAAAAGAAAAGAAAAGAAAAGAAAAGAAAAGAAAAGAAAAGAAAAGAAAAGAAAAGAAAATAAAAGAAAAGAAAAGAAAAGAAAAGAAAAGAAAAGAAAAGAAAAGAAAAGAAAAGAAAAGAAAAGAAAAGAAAAGAAAAGAAAAGAAAAGAAAAGAAAAGAAAAGAAAAGAAAAGAAAAGAAAAGAAAAGAAGAGAAAAGAAAAGAAAAGAAACGAAAAGAAAAGAAAAGAAAAGAAAAGGAAAGAAAAGAAAAGAAAAGAAAATAAAAGAAAAGAAAAGAAAAGAAAGAAAAGAAAAAAAAAGAAAAGAAAAGAAAAGAAAAGAAAAGAAAAGAAAAGAAAAAAAAAGAAAAAAAAAGAAAGAAACCAAAAGGTTTAGTTGTGGAGTTGGGCAAAAAATAAGTGAAAATAATAGACTCAGTTAAAAGGCAATTGAAAGTAAAATAGGGATAAAAAGGTAAGGTAAAGTTGGAACTTTAAAAAGCTGCAGACGGGGGTTGTGAATTGCATAGTGTAGAATTCCTTCCCTTTTGTATTCACTGCAGCATCCATCTGGCTTTCATATTGTAGAAGCCTTGGAGGTGTCACCAGGGAAATGGACCAATAAGTTTTCAATTTAAAGATCTTTTAGTAATATTTTTAATATTTTTCAATAACATTATTAATCAATGGGAAAGTCCCCGTAGCTGGCTGTATACCATAGTTAAAAAACCATACAGAAGTAAAAACTTCTTTTGTATATTGGTATAAAAAGTTTTATTAAAAAACATAAAAGTCCTCCAAAAGGATTTGCAAAACGTTTTCAATCTGAATCAGATCAGCCTCAGTGCGTTCTGCTTCGTACAAGAAACTAGCAACTTTTTGAAAAAGTTATATTTTATTTTTTATTTTTTTATTTATTTAGTACCCAAATAACAGTACTGGACCAATTACAATCTGGGTTAGTGTATTAAGCGTATTAGTAAATTTACCGTTTACAGATCATAAACATAACAACAAAACAGTATAAAATACATAGACTACATAAACGCCGTTTATATGTAAGTGTGTGAAAAAACTCAAAATGAGAAAAACACACTCACATACGAACAACGACGAACAAAAACTTATAAAGTAATTAAAGAAAAACAGAAAATACATAGTATGTAAAACAATTAAATACAAAAATACAGAATAAATATATAATATAACAGCAAGATGCTAAAAAGTGACTGGTTGCAACCTAATATCGTTAGCAGAATTCTTAATGATGCGTAAATTAGAATTGAAGATGTCAAAGAGATCAGAGTTCGCATTGTAGTGAGCTTGCATTTGTACTAGAGGTGACTGCACCAAAATATTTGATCTGGCTCTGTTAACATAAAACGTTTGTGAAGTACGAGAAGCAACACGTGGTACGTGGAGATTAAGAAGTTGCAATAACTCAGGAGTATTTACTTGATTGTTAATAATTTTAAATAAAAAGCATAAAGATTGAGTTATTCTACGACGCTGAAGACTTTGCATCTTAAATTTATCGAGAAGTATCTCTTCAGAAAATCCCCTAGCAGGATAAATGCCAGTGGATTTAAAGTGCATACTTTTTAAAAACCGCCTCTGTACTGATTCCAAAACAGTTGTGTGATTTTGATAAATTGGAGACCAAACTATCGATGCATAATCGAGTTTGGGAAGAACAAGAGATGAATATAAAAATTTGCAAGTGTCAATATCGGTAAGTTCTTTCGCATTTCGTAAAATGAAACCTAGAGTACTAAACGCACCCGCAACGATATTAGTGATGTGTGGAACAAATGATAGTCTGCAGTCAAATATGACCCCCAGGTCCTTAACAGAGCTGGGGCGACAAATGGAAGTATTATGTATATGATAATCGTAGTGTGCTGGAGAAGGGCTTCTAGAAAAAGACATAACATTACATTTAGACGCATTTAGCTGCAAACAATTAGTGTCACACCATATACTGATTTTATTTAAATTTTCTTGAAGTCTAATGCAATCGGAGGGTGACTTAATCTCAAAAAATAATTTTAAATCGTCCGCATAAATTAGTGAATGAACATCTAGGTCATCAACAATATCATTAACGAATATCACAAACAGTAGCGGCCCTACAATTGAACCTTGAGGTACTCCGGATAACTGAGGAAAAGGGGTTGATTTAAAACCTCTAATTTGTGTATATTGCCATCGATCTGTAAAATAAGAGTTAAATAATTGTAACAGCGTAGGTGTGATTGAAATAGAACTGAGCTTATTCAGTAGAATTTTATGACTTAAGCGGTCAAAAGCTTTGGAAAAGTCAGTGTATATGACGTCGACTTGAGCATTTCTGTCTAATGCTTCACACAGGAATTGAGTGATATTAACAAGATTTGTTAAAGTAGATTTACCACTGATAAATCCGTGCTGTTGGGGAACTATGAATGGTGAAATGTGGGTGTAAAGGTGTTTATTTATACATATCTCGAAAATTTTGCTAAAGTTGGATATGATAGCAATAGGCCTATAGTTTTGGATAGAAGTTCGATTTTCTTTCTTAAACACAGGGACAATTTTAGAAACTTTCCATTGTGTGGGAAAGACCGAACTGGATAATATGCAGTTAAATAAAGTACACAGAGGAGTTGAAAATACGTGGGCACAATCTTTTATGAGAAATGCAGGAATATTATCTGGTCCCATCGTCATGTTCGGCTTAATCTTCCTTATGGCCTGTTCAATTTCAGATTTTGTAAAAGCGGGAATGTGCAATTGTTCGGCAATATATGTATTTAATTTGGGAGTGATATGGTCGGGAGGAGAAATATCGGTGTATGACTTTGAGAAGAAATCGACAAATGATGAGGCAATATCCTGTGAAGTCTCTAGCTTTATATTATTATACGACATAGTTTCAGGAATAGAACAATTTGTTTTCTTGGAGTTTATGAACGACCAAAAGCTACGAGGATCTTGTTTAAGATTGAGTTCTAGTTGAGACACATAACGCTTGTATATTATTTGATTAAAGTATTTGAATTCTGAACGAATTCTCTTGAATTCAGTGTAATTTTGAATATTACGAGATTTTTTGTATGCGTTCCAAGCTCTATTTTTAGTATTCAGAAGATTAATCAGATCACCATTGAACCAAAACGGATAACGTTTAGTTTGCTTCTTTTTAAGAGGAATATGTTTAGAGAAGATGCTGTGAATATACTGATAAAAGGCATTTAGGTTGCTGTTGATATCAAGATCAGTGGAAAGAAAAGACCAGTCAGATAAATAGAGTTCATTATAAAGTTCTATAAAGTTGGCTCTCTTAAAGTTAAAATTCTGCTTACTGTCGATTTTGTTTTCATTAAATTCTTTTTTAATACTAAAATCAATGATGAGCGATGGATGATGGTTATCCATGGGAACAACATAGTCAATTGCCTGATATACGTTACAAAATATATTAGAAAATACCAAATCTAGGATTCGTTCATTATGATTAACTACATGATTATATTGCGATAGATTAAAGAAATTTGCAACATTCTGCACGGCCACTGATTTACCGGTAGTAATGCCTTGAGTATATTCCGGTATATTAAAATCACCCAAGACTAATACTGTTTCGTTAAAAAGGCATTCAACTGTTTCTAAACACTCTAGGAATAATTCTAGTTCAGCTAGAGGTGTTTGCGGAGGTATATATACTAACACGAGATAAAAAACTATTTTCTTTGATACAACTTTGCTTATGACTACATCAATTAATTTGACTTCAGCAATAGCAGCACATATAGAGTAGACATCAATAGGAATAACATTTAATGCTTTATTAACTGCTAATAGTACACCTCCACCTCTAGTTGTCCCAGTGGCTAAAAAATCCCGATCTGAACGAATCACAGTAAACAATTCAGGATCAAAAAGTTCCGAATCATACACACTAGAATTTAACCAAGTTTCAGTGAACGCAAAAATTTTATGGGTACCAGGAACGGAGCCGTGGTTAGTGTAAACCAATTGAGTCCGACCTAGCAAACTGCGACAGTTTTGGTAATATACTTCAATATTTAGTTTTAGGCTTCCTTTATTCTTCACCTGGGGCTTAATAAATTGTTTCTGTGGTTGCTATTTAATGTCAAGTATATTAGCCTTAAATGAGTCCAGCGTATGCTTGAATACATGACATGAGGATTTATCCCATGTTGCATGGTCAGTATTAATCGTCTGAACTCCATCACGTTTGTTATAATTAACACAGTTTATACATTTTAAAGCAGTAGACTTACATTCAGAGACTTGATGACTTAAAGAACATTTTGGACAGACTACTTGATTTGCTTGACAATTATTTGCGAAGTGATGAAAACCGCAGCATTTGAAACATCGCCTAACCTCCACAGCATCATATACTCTACAATAATCATAACCCACAACAACATGCTCATAATTTAAAAGACGATGATAGGTAGCCAGATCTACTTGAAGTATAGCTTGAAATACATTTTGATTTTTCTTTAAGGGACTGACCGATATTACATCACAAACGCAGTCACTTGATAGCACGCTATGATTTTGCTCTTTAAGCATATTTAACAGGATAACTTTATCTAAATTTTCAGAAATACCGACAATACGTACACGAGGATTAAGAGGAGAAATTACTTTAATATTATATTTATTGTTCATTGTAGAGTTCATTAAATCTTGAAATTTCGAATCGTTACCACAACGGATCGCTATACCGCCTTTGTTGATTTCTTTTACTTGTGTAACCTGGATATTTTCTTTAATAGGATCAATTTTACGGATTAACTCGGATTTGGTAGAAGAAGAAGATTGTTTTGGATCTTTGGGTGTAATTAGCACAGTAGGAGCTTTCTGGACTACTTTCGCAAATGACAATTCAGGCGAGCTGCACGAAGGTCTTGGGACATCATGAATTTGATCTTTTAACATTTTTAGCATCTCGTCTTTGAATGATTTAAACATCACATCGATCTTCTTTGCCATTAGATCTGGAAAACTGTTTAATTGCGTCATAACAGCAGCGACAGACTTCTCAACTACTTCACAATTACCATTGCAGAAATCACACAAGAAAAAGACATTGTCTTTCTTGGAGAGAAATCGGAATTCAGAGTCCGATAAATTAGCACAAGGTCCATGAAACCAGCGACCACAGGGTCCTTCACAGCCAATTAAATGAGAGTCTTTTTTATACGTTTTACACTTGGCACAATCCGACATTCTGATCAGACTTGCTTATATGCAGGACATAAATTAGGAATAAACTGTGTTAAGATCCTGGCCTAACATCAAAGTTGTTATTATTTTTTGCTGGACACTACTCGATAAGATAAAACAACTTGATCAAAGTCAATGAAGATATGAAAGCCAGACATGCAGTTTTGAGACAAAATCCACAAATTCTGTTTACAATAGTGTGTATAGAAAGTTCAAAACTTACGGTAAGCAAAAACACATAATTTTCCACGTACACTATACCCACAAAAATAGAAGTCAAAGAGAGAGCACACAACTTTCACAGGCATATCAATAGGCCATGATATCGATATTTATGGTTTACATAATAAATAAGTGGAAATTATAGCGACTCCAAGTCGATGTTACAAGATGAAATGTGTTAGGAGTGCTCAAAGGGCAACATGGTTCCCTGCTCGTTAAGAACTTGTGGTTCTTGCCAGTTCAATTGCCAGGTTGGTCTGTGTCCATTGAACTGGCAAGAACCACAAGTTCTTAACGAGCAGGGAACCATGTTGCCCTTTGAGCACTCCTAACACATTTCATCTTGTAACATCGACTTGGAGTCGCTATAATTACCACTTATTTATTATGTAAACCATAAATATCGATGTAACCTTTTTCAAAAAGTTGCTAGTTTCTTGTACGAAGCAGAACGCACTGAGGATGATCTGATTCAGATTGAAAACGTTTTGCAAATCCTTTTGGAGGACTTTTATGTTTTTTAATAAAACTTTTTTATACCAATATACAAAAGAAGTTTTTACTTCTGTATGGTTTAATATTATTAATGTTGCTATTCGGATTAAAAACTTTACCTTTCAATTTCCAGATGACGCTAGTCACCTAATTCATACACGTCAGTTGCAATGTGGGGATAAGCTTTCATGGTTGGTCAAGTGGGGTTACCTACATTGAGTTCTGTCCATCAATAAATAAAATTAACACTTAAAACAAATAGCACAAGAACACAAAGACGCGACAACAAATAGTTTGGAAAAGGAGTTGGCTGAAGGGCACTACATTTGTTTAACTATTTTAATTTCCAATTTCATGTTTTACTCTTGTTTATTATTTGGCAAATTTGTAGACAAATTGACATCGGTTCGAGAAGTACTTATCCTAAAAAAATAACAAAGTTTTAGAAAAGTGGCGATTTATTTTTCAATAATGTCTCCTATTTGCTCGATACACTACGACCAGCGATGCTCAAACTTCTTCAAGCCATCTGAAAATTACGTTTTCTCGAGCTTTACTGAGTAAGCTTCCATGGCGGCCATGAACTTCATTCGACTTAAATAAAACAAACGAAAGACTTTTTCAATTTTGGAAATAAATAGAAGTCGTACAGGGCCAAATCTGGAGAATGCGGTGGATGGGACAGTAGTTCGCAGACCAAATTAGCCAGTTTGTCCATGGCGACGGTGGAGGTGTGAGCAGGTGCGTTGTCAAGGTGGAAAAGCATTTTTCTTCCAAATTGGGACTGTTTTTTCTGCAAGTCTGTAACCGTTTTGCCGTATTTCAGGAAGCTAATATCGATAGTATTTTATAAATCCCAGGAAACGGTTGGCCATCAGCTTTCCGGCAGATAGGACAGTCTTCGCCTTCTTCGGAGCACAGTCGCGGAGTGACCACTGTTCACTGTATCGGCAGTTCTTTAGTTTCTGGTAAGTAGCGGTGGATTAAAATTTCGTCGCGGCTAAGAAGCAACGTAGAAACTCTGTCAGATTACACTTAAACAACCCCAAGAATTGCTCTGAAGTCGTCTTATGATGGCGTTTGTTGGACCGAATGCAAAAACTCGGCACCCATCGCGCCGACAGCTTTTTCATGTCCAGAATTTCATACAGGTTGTTACTCATGCAATCGTTTGTGATGCTTACTGTATCAACTATCTCGTGAAACTTTACTCGACGGTCTGTCAATTGGCGATCGTGGATTTTTTTCACTTTATCCTCCATGGTAGCCGGTAAGAGGTTACTTATCAAAATCCGACCTGCGACCACGAAACTCGATAAACCAATTTTTGTCGGTTCCCATCAAAACATAAGAGTCACCATACACAAAATTCAAGCACTCTTTGATTTCACTTTGCGAATTCCCTTCCAAAAGCAAGAATCGAATCACGGGCCGAGATTGTTCTTTGTTCATTTTTCTAAAACTTCTGACACGCTCGCTTTTATACGCCATCAAAGCTGAGATTTCGACATAGAGCATGTACAAGAATGTATTATACGATAGTAGATTATTTATCTTCGAATAGTGGTGCCATCGGGCGGAGAGGCTAAGTACTTATCTGATCACCCACGTAAGAGGTCTATTGTGGCTCAATAATATTGTAATATATGTTATTTTTCAAATATAGACAAATGTTGCCAAATATTATCTAATATAATTTGACTTATGGTAAATCGTATTTTTTGGAACGTCACTGCTTCGGTACGTTAGCCTGATAAAAGCTATAAAAAACAATCGAAGAGCTTTGTTTTATAAAGAATTATAAATATCCGTTCCATATTCTCCTTGGTTTATAGGCCTCCCTCATAACTAAAAAGATCTCATTCCTTCAACTACAAAAATACACAAATAGTAATAACAAACATTTTTAATTCACTAAAAATAGGCTCAAAACCTATAAATATGTTCGTTCCAGTACATAAAAATTTAATAGTCTGCGATATCAAATATGTACATTAAACTGAAACTTGAATATTATTCGTTTTCTCTGTATATATATTATGTAACCCAAGTCTTTATTTTTCGACGAAACGTGGAACAGATACTTTCTTTGTTGTCTCGTTTTCTTTGTGAATACAAGAAGTGCATTAGTGATTCGTTTCTTATGCATTCGTTCAACGATAGCGTTAGCGATTTCAAATAGGATGATTCGTTAGTCAAAAAGATCCATTTACGTTCGAAAAAATGTCTGAACGTACAGTTCTGTAAAGTTTTTTTTAATGGAAATACATAATATTGTTGACACACATATACTCTAAGAGCTAGTGAACCCTCCGACTAACGGTCGTCCTGTAAGGCTAGAAATTTGTCTAGTGATAATTCATAGCACACCAAGGCTAAACACCATAACCTGGCAGGCATCAGCGGTGAAGGTGTATCTACCAGGTGAATTGAAAAGTGCATAATTTAGAGGTAAAATAAACTTTCTCCTGTAAGGTTTAAATTTAAGTATGTGTTTGAGTAAGTCATTTAGAAGAAATGTGTACAATGACAGGCGATTCTGAAGAGCATAAGACCTTGCCAGGCGAGGGGAACGATTAGAGGTTTTTCCTAAAATTATTTTTTTTGCATCGAACAATTTTTTTTTTGGTATTTTAAATCATTTCAAACAGAAAAGGTCTTTAGTGATTTTTCTCTTAAGTTAATAATTTTTGTTATATGTATAAGCGATTGAAAATTTTGAAAATGGCGAAATCGGCCATTTTTAACCCTAAATTGGACATTTATCTAAAAATTTTAAAGTTTTTGCAAATAAAGTATCAAAGAGTTTTTTGCAATAAAATATCGGAAACCCTTTCGTTTTTTAATTGCTAATCAAGCGGGTGCGATACTGTAGTATCAGTGAGGACGTTTGAGTTGGCATAAATTCATTATCTCGAGAATGGGCAAATTTCAAGAGAAATCCTCAGACAGGTCGATCTTTATTTTTAAATTATGACCTTTTGGCATATTTATATATAATACTAGTGACGTCATCCATCTGAGCGTGATGATCGATGATTTTTTTAAATGAGAGTAGGGGTTGTGTGATAGCTCATTTGAAAGGTTATTTAATTCTTTATTCAGTAATATAAACATTAACATAATTATTTACACAGGGTGTACAAAAAAATTTTTTATAATATTTGTCAAATTTAATCAGAGTTAATTTAATATAAAAAAACGTTTGTACACCCTGTATAAATAATTATGTTAATGATGTAGTTTGTTTTCAATCCTAATAGTAAAATTAATAATATTGAAAATATTAAAAATATTACTAAAAGATTTTTAAAATGAAAACTTATTGGTACACTTTCCTGGTGACAACCTCCAAGGCTTCTACAATTTGCAAGCACATGGATGCTGCAGTGAAGACAAAGGGAAGGAATTCTACACTATGCAATTCACATCCCCCGTCTGCAGCTTGGTAAAGTTCCAACGGAAAATGTACCTGGTTACTCTACGGAGTAATACGACTATAAAATAAAAATGTATACCATTTTTTTTCAGTTGCAATGCGAAGGCAAAACAATCTTACTTTTCAATTAGAATACGGAGCGCAGTCCAGTCCCCTGATTCGCGATTTTAGGCTCTTATTGGAGCCTCATTGGAGAGAACCTAGGCACTATTCTCCATACCACAATTGACCAGCACCGAGAGATTTTCCCACCCATTGCAACTGAAGTGAAGGTACTAGGTGACTAGCGTCATCTGGCAGTTGAAAGGTGAAGTTTGTTTCCAATCCTAATAGTAAAATTAATAATATTGAAAATATTAAAAATATTACTAAAAGATTTTTACATTGAAAACTTATTGGTACACTTTCCTGGTGACATCCTCCAAGGCTTCTACAATTTGCAAGCACATGGATGCTGCAGTGAATACAAAGGGAAGGAATTCTACACTATGCAATTCACATCCCCCGTCTGCAGCTTGGTAAAGTTCCAACGGAAAATGCACCTGGTTACTCTACGGAGTAATACGACTATAAAATAAAAATTTATACCATTTTTATTCAGTTGCAATGCGAAGGCGAAACAATCAAAACAATCTAATTGAAAAGTAAGATTGCCTTGCCTTCGCATTGCAACTGAATAAAAATGGTATACATTTTTATTTTATAGTCGTATTACTCCGTAGAGTAACCAGGTGCATTTTCCGTTGGAACTTTACCGAGCTGCAGACGGGGGATGTGAATTGCATGGTGTAGAATTGCTTCCCTTTGTCTTTACTGCAGCATCCATGTGCTTGCAAATTGTAGAAGCCTTGGAGGTTGTCACCAGGAAAGTGTATCAATAAGTTTTCAACTTAAAAATCTTTTAGTAATATTTTTAATATTTTCAATATTGTTAATTTTACTATTAGGATTGAAAACAAACTTCATCTTTCAACTGCCAGATGACGCTAGTCACCTAGTACCTTCACTTCAGTTGCAATGGGTGGGAAAAGCTCTCGGTGCTGGTCAATTATGGTATGGAGAACAGTGCCTACGTTCTCTCCGATGAGGCTCCAATAAGAGCCGAAAATCGCGATTCAGGGGACTGGACTGCGCTCCGTATTCTAATTGAAAAATGAGATTGTTTTGCCTTCGCATTGCAACTGCATAAAAATGGTATACATTTTAAAATTATCTTAATGTTTATATTAGTGATTACAGAATTAAATAAACTTTCAAGTGAGCTATCACACAACCCCTACTCTTATTTAAAAAAATCAGCGATTACGTCATCACGCTCAGATGGATGACGTCACTAGTATTATATATATGCCAAAAAGTCCTAATTTAAAAATAAAAATCGACCTGTCTGAGGATTTCTTTTGAAATTTGCCCATTCTCGAGATAATGAATTTATGCCAACTCAAAAGTCCTCACTTATACTACAGTGTCGCGCCCGCTTGATTAGCAATTAAAAAACAAAGAGGTTTCCGATATTGTATTGCAAAAAGCTCTCTGGGATTTCATCAATCAGTGTTTAAAGAATATCTACCTACCTTGGCAACTTTCAAATTTTTAGATAAATGTCCGATTTAGGGTTAAAAATGGCCGATTTCGCCATTTTCAAAATTTTCAATCGCTTATACATATAACAAAAATTCCTAACTTAAGAGAAAAATCACTAAAGACCTTTTCTGTTTGGAATGATTCAAAAAACCTAAAAAAAAATTGTTCGATGCAAAAAAAATAATTTTAGGAAAAACCCCTAATGTTTCCCCTCGCCTGGCAAGGTCTTATGCTCTTCAGAATCGCCTGTCATTGTACACATTTCTTCTAAATCAGTGGTTTTCAATGTTTTTGAGCCATGTACCACCAAAATTCTTATAATTATTTTTGGTACCACCTAACTGAAGTATCTATGGAGGTAGATAATCTAATTAACTACAAATATGCTGAATTTTGGCTGTGGTTTTGCGTTTTGTGTACCACCGCACCTAATAAAATGTACCACCAGTGGTACATGTACCACAGATTGAGAACCCCTGTTCTAAATGACTTACTCAAACACATACCTACTTAAAGTTAAGCCTTACAGGCGAAAGTTTATTTTACCCCTAAACTATGCACTTTTCGACTCATCTGGTAGATACACGTGCTCCGCTGATGCCTGCCGGGTTATGGTTTTTAGCCTTGGTGTGCTATGAATTATTACTAGACAAATTTCTAGCCTTACAGGACGACCGTTAGTCGGATGGTTCACTAGCTCTTAGACTATAATATAATTTATTTCTCTGACATTTATTGAACGAGTACTGAATGATTATTTAAGTTACAAGTTCATGAAGGGCCATTTAAACTCCTAATAATGATCTAATCTTATTAAAATCTAGGAGGGCACGGCGGGCGGAAACGCTATTTAGAAAATTCGAAATAATAATTCCCGGATAATTTTATTATTTATTCGTTATTTATATTTTCAACAAATTATAGAGGGTGTTTGGTAAAGAATGGGCCATAGCTTAACCTTAGATTCCTGAGGTTAAAATAGGTCGATTTAAGCTAACTTAACTAAGTAAAAAAGTTAATAATAACAGAAATACAGGGTGTCAAAGTTAAACTTTTATTTTATTTATTTTTAAATATTTCCTGACTGGCATGGGACAACAACACGAAATTTGGTAAGTGATTCTGGTACTGTACACCCTACAAAATTATGTTAAACAAACGTTTCTGGCTACTACCAGAGGCGTACGACGGGGGAACGTGAATGGTTGACCCTTTCCAAATTCTACGTCACTCGCGGAATTGCTATTTTAGTGCAATTTTTTGATTTTCCAACACTTTCTATGTAAATAACATACTGTTCATTCGTAACGATAAAGCCATTAATTTTCGAGATATTTGAAGCTAAAAATGAAGGAGCATAATACAAATCAAAATAAGTGTTCCTTTTCATTTTTAACTTCAAATATCTCGAAAACTAACGATTTCGTCGTTGCGAATGAAGAGTATATTATTTGCATAGAAAGTATTGGAGAATCTAAAACTTATGCTAAAATAGCAGTTTCATCAGTGGCGTGGAATTTGGGATGGGTCAACCATACACTTTCTCCTGTCGTACGCCTCTGGTAGTAGCTAGAAACGATTATTTAACATAATGTATTAGGGTGTACAGTGCCTACACTTTCTGCCAAATATGACACGGATATGTCAAATTATTTTAAAGTATTCTTTTTTTTTAATAAATTATTCTTTATTTAAAACTTTAATAACTATGTATTTCCATTACTATAAAACTATTTGACATATACTTATGATACTTTGCAGAAAGTGTAGGTACTGTACACCCTACTAAATTATGTTAAATAGTCGTTTCTGGTAAACACATACCAGGTAAGCACGTTTCTGGTTTCTACTGTTAAGCATGTTTTCGTTCCTTTCCCTGTCCATATTCGTCTTTCCAGCTATTTTTCTTAGCTGTTTCGTTTCTGCTGCATCTATGACACTTTCATGTCTTTTATTGTGACCCATGTCTCGCTTGCATATAGAAGAGTTGGTGCTATGATTGTATTATATACATGTATTTTTGTTTCCTGGCTGATTTTCCTTTTTCTCAGTATCGTATTATTAATCGCATAATATATTTCGGTAGCTTTCTTTGTCCTATTTGAAATTTCTAGGTCTATCTTTCCGTCACTTGATATTATCGTGCCCAGGTACGCGTAGGCCGTCACCCTCTCCAATTCTTGTCCTCTACAGAACACTCGTGTTTCTCCTACAATCTCCTGCTCCTGCTGACCTATTTTCATCGTCTTGCATTTGCTGATGTTTATTTCTAATTTCATTTTCTCTATTTCCTCAGTCCATACATCAATTAGTCGTTGCATCTTTCTTGGGTTACATTTTTAAATAATTTATCCATAATTATGACGAACAGGAGTGGGCTTAGGCTATCTCCCTGTTTTATCCCCTTGTTCATCCTAAATTCTAGTGATCTGCTACCTCCCATTTGTACTTTTCCCACCACTCTACTGTACGTACCTACTTTTAATTCTCTCTAATAGTTTCCTCTGTATTCCCAGCTCCTCCATAATAGACCAAGTTTTCAATCTAATAGCAATCTTCTCTGGCTAAACCTTCTAGGCTTCTACAATTTGCAAGCCATAACGAATGCTGAGACTAAGGAAGATGAGGGAGTTTTACAATTTATAATTCACGTCTCATCTGTTCCCTGCAGATTCCCATTGTTTTAAATCAGGTAGGGTGTAGAGTAACATCTTTTGATGCTGTTTTATGTGCTATTAGATTTGAAACTTGGTTTTTTGCTAGCAGTTGCCACTAGGGTATCCCTGCCACTTCGTTCGTTGCAATCCGACACTGCACTCTGGGGTTTGTCCTGGTTGGGTCAGAGAGAGCAGCATATGTGCCTCCTGATGAGAGACTAATAAGTTTCGAAACCGGTAGAGGTGCTTGCTGCACTCTCTGATTGAACTAGAATATGATGCGGCTGTAGTTTCGTGTTGCAACGAAATTGAAAATTGTTTAGTCATTTTTATTTACATGTTTACTCTTATTGGAGTACGAAGGGAACCATTCTCGGTGGAACTTTACCGCACTGAGCAGATGGGACGTGAATTATAAATTGTAAAATTCCCTCATCCTCCTTAGTCTCAGCATCCGTTATGGCTTGCAAATTGTAGAAGCCTCGGAGGTGTAACCAGAGAAGATTCCTATTGTTTTCAATCTGGTAGGGTGTAGAGTGACATCTTTTAATGTTGTTTTATGTGCTATTAGATTGAAAACTTGGTCTTTTGCTAGCAGTTGCCACTAGGGCATCCCTGCCATTTCGTTCGTTGCAATTTGTCACTGAACTCTGGGGTTTGTCCTGTTTGGGTCAGAGAGAGCAGCAGATGTGCATCCTGATGAGAGACTAATAAGTTTCGAAACCGGTAGAGGTGCTTGCTGCACTCTCTGATTGAACTAAAATATGATGCGGCTGTAGTTTCGTGTTGCAACGGGTTCCATAACATCTCGTAACGTGACTGTTCGTAACGGGACAGTTGGAAACGGACAATTCGTAACAGCGACAGTTCGTAACGGTGACACTTCGTAACGGCGACAGTTCGTAACTATACAAATTCGTAACGGACAAGTCGTAACCTCCAAATTGAATTATCCTGTTTATTGTTGTTAACCCTCCGTTAGTCGCTAGGATAAACGGAGCATCAAGAGTCGTTACGGTGTCAGAGACCGACAATTTAAAAAAAGAATTATTGCTATAAAAGTCATACAAATATTTTATATTGTGTATAGGAATGACTGAAAAATATTTTTGAAAATGTTTTATTGAAAAACAACAGATATAAAATGAATAACCCTAGTATAACAATATACATATTTTTATTTGTAATATAAAAATATTCGCTATTTCCAATAATTCCAACAAACGTTTTTGCTTGGCTTCAAAGGACATCTATAAATAAGATTTGACCAAAACTTAGCGATAAAATGCAATAATAAGATGCTAAATCTTTACCTGAACTGCAAGTTATGCCAATAAAATAATAACCACACCGTTAGTCGCTACGGAGTCTTGCACCGAAAATAGCTATAAAACTTGCACAACTGTACCCAAGTAGGTAAGAATGTATACTAACACGAGGTTAGTTGATAGGAAGAGGTACAGAAAGTGGCGATAGAAAAAACCAGTTATTTTGTAAATCCCGAATGAATAATTCTGTCGTCGGTGTGTGACACCGATAGCGACTAACGGAGGGTTAACGTGGAAACTAACTGTTATTACAGTTATAAATGAAATTATGTTTATCAATTTAACGAATCAGTATCAGGATAAATATTTTTAAGGCATTTCATATTTCGTGTTTCAGAATATAATAAAAGTAGTTAAACCATGTATTAAAGTATTACAAGCTATCCCTGTTATCAATTATAACCGTTGATTGAAGGCCCTAAAGCTATTACCAATCACAAGGTTTATTATAATAACAGGTAATTATAATCTTTCCTTTACAAAATGTTTATTTAAAAAGTTTGGAATATCTAGAGACGGTTGTCAGATTAAAGATTTCAGGAAATAAGTACTTCATTGTTCCTTTGTCTAGGTATATGCAAATTTAAGGAACAATATGAGTGATAAAATTTTAAAGATAATGTTAAAAGTTTCTATGAATTTAAATATATTTCTTTGTGTTTAAAAACTTTTAATATATATTCTGAAACACGAAATATAAAATGTGTTAAACATGTTTATCCGTACTGATTCGTTAAATTGATAAACATAATTTCAATTATAACTGTAATAACAGTTAGTTTCCACGTTATCAAAAATAAACATAATAATTCAATTTGGACGTTACGAATTGTCCGTTACGAATTTGTATAGTTACGAACTGTCGCCGTTACCAAGTGTCGCCATTACGAACTGTCGCTGTTACGAATTGTCCGTTACCAACTGTCTGGTTACGAACTGTCGCGTTACGAGGTGTCTGGTCACGGTTGCAACGAAATTGAAAATTGTTTAGTCATTTTTTATTCCACAATACTTTCCGGTCTACTGAGTCGAACGCTGCTTTAAGGTCTGTGAAGGTTATATACAGTGACCGTTCTTTGGTGAAGGAAGCGTTCTGAATTGGGCTGATAGGGAATGCTCCTACAGAACATATTCTGAGAAATAATATGATAAAAATAATAACTACTTTCTATTAATAAGTAACTATTAAAAACTTTTCGATAGGCAAGATGGCCAAAACTTCGTGACCATGGGTGAAGATGACAAGAATATGAAAAATATCTTGTAGTAAAGCAAGCGCGGAAAATTGATCATAAGCAAATGAAAACAGACAGATAAATCGGTCATATCTTAATAGTAAAAACGGATATAGAGAGTCATCAGCGAATAGCAAGAACACTTCCCACAAAGGCACAAAAACATCAACCACGCAGTGCATTAGAAGAAGAAAATTAACGCGGTATCTAGGGGGAAGAGGACTCATGAAAATAGGTGAGCAACTGGATAAACAAGTTTATAATCTAAGGACTTATTTTCAGGCGCAGGTTGGGACATCTATTTTACATGGTGGAAAGCTTTAGTAGCCTAAATCTGCATAACAACTATATATTTCGTTTGAACTAGCTACCCTTCGTTTATATATAAACGTAAACAAATAATTGTTACAAACTTTTAAATTCGTTAATAAGTACTACTTTTTTACTGAGATGCCACAAGTAGATACTTTCAGAACAGTGTGTTTATTTCAATTTTTTTCAATTTTGAATAAAACGTTTACCCCTTTCATAAAATGTTTTATACACATCAAAACGTTGCCTTAAAACCATAACGTATTTTTTGCTGGTTAGCAATAAAACCATATTCCACATCTTCAAGTTGTTCTTTTAAATTTATATATCGAATATCCAATAAGATGTTTTTCTAGACTGTATAAAAAAATCGTAAATATGAAATCCCATAAAAGTTGAGAAAATCTGGATCTTGCCCATCATACTGAACTGTCGACGTGAGTGTTATAAAATTAGATTTACGATATATGCCTTTCCAATACTGTTTGCTTACGGCTGCATTAAACATTTTTTTCCTTTTATAATAATTGAACTTATACGACTAATATAAAAGGTATGTAATATACATAGTAATGAAAATTTGTGTGGTCTTTTCAAAATTTGTATATTTTTATATAGTTTTAGTTTGATGGGATGTGAAGACCAGGGAGGAAGCTTTTGAAATGATAAAAATTGAAAAAAAAATAGTAACAAGATGGAACCCATCATAAAAGCAAGGAAATATTAAAGGAAAATAATTTATGGGCGATCTGAGGCCAGGAAGTGGAAAGGGTGAGTTTTTAAGGGTAAAAACGGTTGATCACAATTTCAGGCAAAACTGCAGATCCAAAGGAAAATTAAATGGCAAAGGTATTAGGGGAGTCAATGTAGACCGAAAATTTGCATTGTGAAAAAATCAAACAAGTTTATATTTTTCAAAGAACCTTTGTTGTTGCTTTATAAAAAATATGTTTGAGTAAAAAATTTTACTCACAAATTTGGTCGCCAATTGTTTATTAATTGTTTAAGCAATAAAAGCTGTTTTGTATAAATAATTATAAAAGTATCATCATTTTACCTTAATCAAAAATGTTTCTATTTTGTTTTTGATTATGCTGAATCTGAATCTGACGTTACAGTAATATGGACAATTAAAAAAACTTTGAGCTCCTGTACAGTATGTATGCATAACTTGGAAACGTATGGGAAACTTTTTTATTGTCAATTTTACGAAAAAAAGTTATTCTTCATAAAATGCTTTGCATGGTCTAAAATCTAAGATGGAACCATCATGTATCAAATTTTATTCATTTTCTATGAGGTATGTCAAAACATATGAATTTCTCTCAAGAGTAAAAATACCTTTATATTTTCACAATATCGAATATTGGTATTATAAAAATTATTTGTTAAGAATTCAAAACTATGTTTTAATATGCAACGACATGCTTGTAATTAAAAAAAATTCCATTTTTATTCAATTACGGAGCTAACATCATTTTGTTACAATTATGATATGATAACTGTTTTATTATTATATTTACGAAAAAATTTATTGTTTATAAAAATCTTTAATCTTGAGCGAAATTGATAATTTTTGACATACCTACATAAAATTGATAAAATTTGATATCTTACATTATACGCCAAAAATCTTTAATCTTGAGCGAAATTGATAATTTTGACATACCTACATAAAATTGATAAAATTTGATATCTTACATTACATGCCATGCAGAGCATTTTATGAGGAATAACTTTTTGTCTTAAAATTGATATATATTATCTTACATAATTCCCTCAAATAGAAGTTGCTTATTTCAATTTTAAAGTAAAATAATTTAGTGCATTATAAAGACTACATTTTAAGTTTAAAAACACCTATAAAACTGTAATATATCCGTTTAAGCTTAAGTAGTATTCTCTTAAAGTGGTAGTAAATTATGTAAAGCTACAAAGTTTTCAAAAATTACATTTTTTGAGACGTCGAATTATTTGAATTACTTATATTTTTGAGATTTTTTTGAATAAAACAACGATTAGTACGATACTTGAAAAGTAAGGTTTGCAAATTTGAAAGTTTTATAGGTAACATTTTATTAATAACAGATTTGTAAATCATTTTTAAACAAAATCCATTAGCCCAGTAAATGAACGGGAAATTCGGCGATACCGTGTAATTTTCAGGGACAACTCCGAATTGCATGAAAATTTGGATTTAGCTTCTACTTACCCTCCACTTCAAAGTTGAAATTGTGCCGTTGGTTGCTTTTACTTGGGGGGTGACAGTCACCCCTTCTCGGGGGTGAAAAAACATACGTTCAAGATAAGACAGGAAATGGATAAATTGACTGAATTTAAGCAACTTTTGCACTATAGAGTTTTTTACGTAAGTCAATACTTTTCGAGTTATTTGCCATTGAAAATGTTGATTTTTCGAAACAAAAAACTACGTTTTTAGACGGTTTTTCGCAAATAACTTAAAAAGTAAATATTTTATCGAAAAAAATATCCCTAGAAAAAGTAAAGCTTATAAAAAAACCCAAAAAAATGGTGTAGCAGTAAAGTCTATCAATCAAATAGAAACAAAATTGTAGCTCATGATAAATACGTTCTTATTCGTCTAATTCCAAATCAAATATTTCAAAGTGAAATCACCGAAAAATTAGGCACTTTTCGGCAAAAACCCATTTAAACTTTTTTAAAGTGTTTATAAAAAGCTTTGTTTTAATTGTTAACAAAAGTTTTAGCATTAAATATAAGCGAGTTACGCTCAAAATAAAGTTGGCCCTCTTTTCTTTTATAAAAAATCATGAAAATCTCGCCTTGTTTAGCTCCCCAAATGAAATTAATCGCTACCGCTTTACAAACAATTTACTTACCTATCTATTTTTTATATGATCTGTCAGTATCACCGGTTTAAAGTGTTTATTTTTGAAAGGGTTATAATTGAGAAAGCTTGAATGGGTCACTAATCACGAGTGTATGCAAATTTTGAACAGCCATACCTTAACCAATTTTTGGCTTACGGAGAAACAAAATGAAACTAACATATTTATAATAGCAAAACCTACATTTTTTTACTGTTTAAGATTCTTCTTATCACTAACACTTTTTAAGTTATTTTGAAAAAATTAAATTTTTCAAAAATTTTTAGAAAATTATTTTTTTTATATAAAACCAACTGTTTTCAAAAATAAGCACTTCAAACCAATCAAACTTACAGATCATATAAACAATACACATACAGTTAAAATAGATGGTAAAGCCAAACGATTAATTTCATTTAGGGTGCTAAATAGAGGGAGGTTTTCACGATCTTTATACCAAAAAAAGGGGCCAACTTTTTTTTTCAGTGTAACTCGTTTATTTTTGATGCTGTAAACTTTTGTAAAAAACAAATAATAAGCTTTTTTTCGATGCTTTAAAAATGTTAATAAGGTTTTCCCGAAAAGCGCTTCTTTCTTCGGTGATTTGGCGTTGAATTATTCGATTTGGAATTAGAGGAATAAGAAGGTATTTTTCATGAGCTACAGCTTCGCTTCTACTCAATTCGTAGACTTTACTGGTACACCATTTTTTTCGTTTTATTATAGGCTACACTTTTGCTAAAAATATTTTTTTCGATAAAGTATTTACTTTTTGAGTTATTTGGGAAAAACTGTCTGAAAACGTAGTTTTTTTGTCGAAAAATCATCATTTTAAATCACGAATAACTCGAAAAGTATTGACTAACCTAAAAAACTTTATAGAACAAAGGTGCTTAAAATAAGTCAATTTATCCATTTCCGGCCTTATTTGAAACACGCGTTTTTCACCCCCCGAAAAGGGGTAAATGTCACCCCCCAAGTAAAAGCAAACAACGGCACAAATTCAACTTTGAAGTGGAGGGTAAGTAGAACCTAAATCCAAATTTTCATGCAATTCGGACTTGCCCCTGAAAATTACACTCCGAAAAGGTCATTTATTGGGCTAATGTCCTACTTTCTACCCACACTGTACTTATGCAAATAATTTTTTCTTTGTTTTATAACGGTAAGATAGCTTTAATGTTCTTCTTTCACTTCCAATTTGTAAAGTTTAATTTGATCAATTAGTTAAAAAATTATGTTAAGTTAACTTAACCGGCGCTTCGCCGAACGATGCCATACAGTGCTCCAATGTTTGTGAAAGAGGTTGACTGGAGCGTTATAAAAAAAACTATAGGGGAGAGTTGGAGGAAACCGGGTACCACTCCAAAAACCGTCTGTATCTTTTGCTATGTGAGAGTAGCAAATGTTTGCTGTAGATTGAAATATTCTCAAATGACTTAAGTGTGATATGCCAATGCCAATTTTTAAGAATATTCTTAGATTTTTAATTTTTTTTATATTTTTAGGAAAATATTGCAAAATACCCGGTTTTATCCAACCGGTATGATAAAACCGGGTAGTAACTTAATTACCATGTAAAAATACTAATGGGCAAAAAAAAATATTAATTAAAAGTATGTGAACAAAAATTGAAAATATATGAACAGAAGTCACAAATAAAAACTTCATTTACATCATCATAGGCACTACAGGCGTCATAAGCCCATTTGGTTCAAGACCCACATTTTATCCAGCCTTCCTTCGCATTATAATTTGAAAATAGTTAATTGTAATTTAGACACGCATCGTCATTATAATCTTCTTCCTCCAAACTCTCCAAAATTTTGTTTTTGGTGCAGCCCTTTTTACCACGTTTTTTCTTTTTTTTTTATCCAGTTCATTTAGTTTTAATTTTTTTACGACTGGAGATTTTTTTAAATTTTTCCTACTAGCTCTCTTACTAGCTTCTTCAACAGAAGAAGCCACACGTTGTAGTTAACTAAAAGCAAAAAACCACTGCAGAAACTGGAAGTAACAAGAGGTCTGATAAAATCGGGTACCTGGTTTTGTCGATTTTCGGACTACCCGGTTTTGTCAAACTCGTAAACAAGACATTAAATGTTATTTAAATTTTTAAATTATGATATAATATTCAAAATTCTTGGCCAAATAAAGGTAATATACAAGGTTACATGTATTAAATTTTGAAATGGCCATTAGTTATTCATTAGAGGAGAAAACAGCTATCAACTTACCTTAAAAATCGAGTTTCCTGCATCAAAAAACAGGTGAGGTCTTACTGCTCCGGCATAGATTACTCAAATGAGGTAGAAATGAATACACACGACTGTTGGTGGTAAAGGGACACTAATTTTAACATTGTCTAATAGATAGCAGCAGACAGTTAGAAGAATTAAGGGGTACCCAGTTTTATCAACCTACCCGGTTTTGTCCAACTCTCCCCTATAAGCTGTAGATTTATTTCTACAAAAATTTTTATACAATATGTTCCTCTAAGTTGATACCATATAGAAAACTTTTTTATTATTAGTTTTAAGAAAAAAAATTATTCTTCATAAGCATATTCTAAAATCTAAAATAAAGTCATCGGATATTAAATTTTTTCAGTCGTATACGAGGTATGTCAAAAATAGGAAATTCGCTTAACAGTAAAGTACCTTCACTTTTCGCAATATCGAAAATTGTTTATTGTTCAAGAAAATAGTTTGATATTAAAATTTATGTTAAAATATGCAATTAAGTTCTTCTAATTGTAAAGAAAAATGACATTTATTCTCAAATTATGGACACTCAACTACAATTTACGGAATACAGGCCGTAGATAAATGTCATGGTTGCGGAATTTGATAGAGTGGTTTGGCTGCAGCACTAATAAACTTTTTAGGTCAGCTGTAAACAAGGTCAGGATAGCCTTGATGATTTCCAATCTCCGATAGGAGTGGCACAAGAAGAAGAAGAACATCAGTTTTATTAATGATTATTTTGTTATTATTAATTTTACGAAAAAGTTAATCTTTATAAAATGTTCTGCATGGTCTAAAAACTAAGATGCAGTCATAATATATCAAATTTTATCAATTTTATACAAGGGATACAAAAAGATATGAATTTATAATATGAATGAATATGGATGAAAAAACTAGATTAATATTATTCATTTTAATGTGTTAAACATCTGCTTCATTGA
This sequence comes from Diabrotica virgifera virgifera, assembly GCF_917563875.1. Taxonomy (NCBI): domain Eukaryota; kingdom Metazoa; phylum Arthropoda; class Insecta; order Coleoptera; family Chrysomelidae; genus Diabrotica; species Diabrotica virgifera. Next base: position 134,518,223 of record NC_065446.1, read on the forward strand.
CGTAAATAATAACAAAGCTAAAACTAAAAAGCATGCAGTGAAAACAATTTAATAATATTTTGAATATGTTAAGAAAATTGCGAAAAATGCTTTGTAAGCATTTGTAACTTTTGTTTTGGAACATGACATAATAATATACATAGACGGTACACTATGATTTATTTAAAGCAATTTAGATTAATAAAAAACTTCGTGCAATGACTATATACTGTTTTATAACTGGCAACAAAGCGTCGATCAACTTCTTCATTTTCGTGATAAAGCATCAGATCCATTAAGTGTTTAGAGATGGAGTGGCGAAATCAACAAGTAGACGAAGCAACAAAGCACTAAAATCCCAAAACCTAGTAATTTTGTGCAGTAAGATAAATCGCCATGCAACTATTTGCATTCGATTCGAGAGGGTGTCAGGCAATTCTGTGAACTAAACTGATCTCCGGCAAAAATTTTTGTGCATAAGGAAATGCATTTTCAAAGTGCATCTCGAAGAGGTGGAAAATGAAAAATTTAGAACTCAGGAAATATTGAAATGAGTTCAATTTTCTTACTTGGGGGTTTTGAAGGTACTTGAACACGAATTTCATGACGGCGATGATCTCTGAGGTACCTGGTGCCCAGGGTGGAATTCGTCGCCTAGGACGATCGAATAAATCGCGTGGCCATCGAATAATTCGCAAAATGAATATTGGATCAAAAAATGAAAAATACTTGTTTTTTAAAAAATCTATCGAATGACACTAAACACGACCCCCCTACTTCATCCCCTGGAGGTAAGATGGGGGTAACTTTGAAATCTTAAATGGAAACCCCCATTTATTATTGCAGATTTGGATTGCTTACATAAAAATAAGCAGCTTTTATTCGAGACAGTTTTTCGAATTGTGGGTAGATGGCGCCATAAACGGAAAAAACGATATATCTTGATACCATAGGTAAATTATAGAAACGGTCTAATATCTCGAGAAATACACTTCCAAAAAAAAACCAAAAAATACGTGTTAAATATTTTTCAAGAACCTATCTAATAACATCAAACACGACTCTCCACTCCACCCCTGGAGGTGGGGTGGGGGATAACTTTACAATCTTAAACAGGAGCCTCCACTTTTATTGCTGATGTGGATTATTTATTCTTATAAATGTGAATTCTTAAAAATGATATGTGAAATTTTATTCGAGACATTTTTTAGAATTATGGATAGATGGCGCTATAATTGGAAAAACACTATGTATTAGTGTCATCTATCAACAATTCTAAAAAATATTTCGAATAAATGTTACTTATTTTTATGAGGAATCCAAATTTGCAATAAAACATGGGGATTCCATTTGATTTAAAAGTTATCCCCACCCCACCTCCGGGGGTGGAGTGGAGGGTCGTGTTTGATGTTATTCGATAGGATCTTAAAAAATATTAAACAGGTTTTTTTAGTTATTTATTTGGAAGTGTATTTCTCGGGATATTTGACCGTTTCTATAATTTACCTATGTTATCAACTTATCACGATAAATCGTTTTTTCCGATTACATCGCCATCTATCCATAATTCGAAAAAATGTCTTGAATAATAGTTGCTTTTTTTACGTATGCAATCCAAATCTGCAATAACAAATGGGGGTTCCTATTTAAAATTTTAAAGTTACCCCCATCCCACCTTCAGGGGGTGGAGTGCGGGGTCGTGTTTAGTGTCAGTCGATAGATTTTTTAAAAAACAAGTATTTTTCATTTTTTTTATCCAATCTTCATTTCGCGAATTATTCGATCGCCACGCAATTGAATCGATCGTCCTAGGCGACGAATTCCACCAGGCACCAGGTACCTCGGAGACCATCGTCGTCATTAAATTCGTGTTCAGTGACCTCCAAAATACACAAGAATAAAAATTGAACTCATTTCCTTCAATATTTCTTGACTTCTAAATTTTTCATTTCCATCTCTTCGAGATGCACTTTCAAAATGCATTTTCTCATGCACAAAAATTTTTGCCGGAAATCAATTTAGTTCACACAATTGCCTGACACTCTCTCGAATCGAATGCAAAAAGTTGCATGACAATTCATATTACTGCACAAAATTCCTAGGTTTAATGCTTCGCCTAAAATCATGTGGCACATACAAACAATTTTGCATGACTTTTTGAAAGTGAGAAAGATGTGCAGTCATTAAGTTCTTCATAATTTGACTTCTGAACATACGGTACATAAGAGCCGTTTCATGTTACTTAAAAGGATTCAATTCGTTTTTTTTTTTTCGCCTTAGTAATGTATATTTTTTACGCCATCATAAACGATTTGGGAGTACCTAATAGTGAATGGCCAAAACAAGAGAAGTAAAGAAGTAACGGAACGAATACTAGCAGGCAACAAAACATACTGGAGATACCATTGGCTTCTGAAGGACAAGAACTTATCCAGAAATATAAAACTGAAAATATACAGAGTTGCAATCAGACCAGTAGTTACTAACGCAGCTGAGACAATGTGCCTCACGGAGAAAGATGAAGAAAAATTGAGAATATTCGAAAGGAAAATCCTCAGACGGATTATAAGCCCGATAAGAATGGAAAACGGAAAATTGAGAAGAAGAATGAACCATGAAGTACGAGACATTATGAAGGGACAAGAAATAGTTAGATTTATTAAAGCGCAGAGGCTGAGATGGCAGGGACACATAGAGAGAAGGAAAAACGACCTACTGATTAAGAAGATCACCAGATGGAAACCAGAAACTGAAAGACCAAGGGGAAGACCTAGAGAGAGATGGGAAGACCAGGTCATGAGAGATATCAAAATTCTGGAAGTGAGAAACTGGAGGGAACTATGCACATGTCGGAATGAGTAGAAGAAAATTGTAACGAAAGCCAAGTCATACAACAAACTTTGACAACATACAAGTGGAATGCGGAATGATTCACCGCAATAAGCGAATCCGAGAACTCTAAGTAAGAGCGGCAAACATTTCACCTCGAATGAAAAGACCTGATGATGAGGATAAACTATTTGTATAAATATATCTCAAAGAACAAAAAGTGCATCGACTTTTTTTTAACAAAGCAGATAATATATTCAAGTGAGAATCTTCGATTGAAAATTAGGGCAATTTTTGGTTATTAAACAATATGGGAAAAATAAATACTTTTAATAAAAAAATTGCAGTGTGTTCGCAATACAAAAATTTATACTTTCACCAAATTTCATAAAAATAAAAAAAAATTTGGGAGAAAAATATAAAGGAACAAAACCTTAGTTATTAGAATTTTTCCGTTAAATTTTCTGATTATGTAATAAAAATATAAATACAAAATTCGTACATATCTCTATTACCTATACAGGGTGTTTCATTCCATATAGTAACTGGAGAAACCTTAGCACAAAATACGAAGATTTAACCTAAAACACTTAAATATAATGTGGTTCTTTACTGAGTTACAGGGTGTTTTATCTAAAAATTTAAAAAGTATTTTTGATCAGCAGTTTAAAACTATTCGACGTATCTTTTTCAGACTTGGCAGAAAGTGCGACTATTAAACACTTTACTAAATTATTATAAACAAACGTCCCTAGCTACTACCAGAGGCGTACGACAGGGGATAGTAAATGTTTGACCCCTCTCAAATTCTACGCCACTGGAGGAATTACTATTTTAGTGCCATTTTTAGATTCTAAGATACTTTCTACGTAAATAATATACTCTTCATTGGTAACGATAAAGTCATTAGTTTTCGAGATATTTGAAGTTAAATATGAAACGGCACAGTTATTTTGATTACATTATGATATTGATTCATATAATTAAAATTTAAAAATTATTTGTACCCAGTACTTTAAAACTATTTGGCGTATCCTTATCATACTTGGCAGAAAGTGTAAGAACTGTACACCCTACTAAATTAAGATAAATAAACGTTTCTAGCTACTACCGTAACGAAAGGCGTACGACAGGGATAGTGGCTGGTTGACCTTTCCCAAATTCTACGCCACTGACAAAATTGCTATTTTAGTGTAATTTTTTGATTTTCCAATCCTTTTTATGTAAATAATATACTCTTCATTCGTAACGATAAAATTATTAGTTTTCGAGATATTTGAAATTAAAAATGAAGCGACACAATACATTAATCAAAATAACTGTGTCGTTTCATTTTAACTTCAAAGATCTCGAAAACTAATGACTTTATCGTTACGAATGAAGACTATACTATTTTCATAGAAAGTATTGGAGAATCCAAAAATTGAAATAAAACAGCAATTGCGCCAGTGGCGTAGAATTTAGAAAGGGTCAACCATTCACTCTCCCCGTCGTACGCCTCTGGTAACAGCCAGAAACGTTTGTTTAACATAATTTAGCAGTAGTTGTTCGCTATCATTGTAATTCGCTATCGCTCATTCTGCAATCTTTCACATGCGTGCTTTAAACGTGTACTTTTAACACTTACATCATAAATAACTATTAAGATCCTATCGAATAACATCAAACACGACCCTCCACTCCACCCCCGGAGGGGGGGGGGTAGGTGGAGGAAACTTTTAAATCAAATGGAATCCCCATGTTTTATTGCAAATTTGGATTCCTCATAAAAATAAGTAACATTTATTCGAACCATTTTTTAGTGATAGATGACACTAATACATAGTGTTTTTCCGATTATTGCGCCATCTATCCATAATCCTAAAAAATGTCTTGAATAAAAGTTGCTTATTTTTACGTAAATATTCCACATCTGCAATAAAATTGGAGGCTCCTGTTCAAGATTGTAAAATTATCCCCACTCCACCTTCAGGGGGTGGGCTGGAGAGTCGTGTTTGATGTTATTCGATAGGTTCTTGAGAAATATTTAACACGTATTTTTTGGTTTTTTATTTGGAAGTGTATTTCTCGAGATATTAGACCGTTTCTATAATTTACCTATGGTATCAAGATAGATGGTTTTTTCCGATTATGGCGCCAATAAAAGCTGCTTATTTTTATGTAAGCCATCCAAATCTGCAATAACAAATGGAGGTTTCCATTTAAGATTTTAAAGTTACCCCCACCTTACCTCCAGGGGATGGAGTAGGGGGGTCGTGTTTAGTGTCATTCGAAAGATTTTTTTAAAAAACAAGTATTTTTCATTTTTTTGATCCAATATTCATTTTGCGAATTATTCGATGGCCACGCGATTTATTCGATCGTCCTAGGCGACGAATTCCACCCTGGGCACCAGGTACCTCGGAGATCATCGCCGTCATGAAATTCGTGTTCAAGTACCTCCAAAACCCTCAAGTAAGAAAATGAACTCATTTCAATATTTGCTGATAGCCCAGTCGGGATACCATCTGACCTTGCATTAGGAGCTGCCCAAATTTTATTTTTCTTACCTTTAGGGGAGTCAACAGTAGTATAAATTTAAAATCTCGACTGAATTTGACCGTTGCGTTAGCCGCCATCTTGATTTTAAACGAGAACCGTTTTTGCTCAATATTTCCGACATTTTCAACTTTTGTACAAAAAATATACAATTTGAAATTGTTGAAAATACGATTTTCTACAATTTCGTTTATTATAATTTTTTTTGTGCGGTCCATATTTTCCGACTTATGGGGAAAAACAATGACAGTTAAAGCATAATTATTGATTTATTGAATTATCTCGTTTATTATTACATTTACAACAAATTTTAACCTATACAAAAATGAAGAGAATTAAATTTTGTACAATTTTGATTTCCTTCATTTTTTTGATAAAATCAATATTTAAGGTAGTACGTATGCGGTAAAAGCGCGAGCGTAAGACCCGATTGATTTTTTTTTTATTTTTTATTTTTTTAAATAAGTTAATGGCACTGGCGTAGCCAAAAGGCCAGTCATGTTTTCTTATAGTTTTATCAACCATTGCCTACTTATACTTACATTTATATACGTGGTACATTGAGTAACAAAATTTGTATACAATACAATATTGGTATGTTAGTAAATGCCTAATGATTTTGTTTGCTTATTTTTATTATTATTTTTTTATGTATTTTTTTTTTGTTTTTTTTTGGTTTTTTTTTTAATTTTTTTATTTCTCTTCGTTTTATTAGGATTTATGTATTTTTTTTATTGTTTTGTTTTTTTATATTATTATTATTTTTTTATTTTTTTGTACATATTTTATTTTGTTGTTTGTCTTTTTTATTTATTTTTTTAATTATTTTTTCGGTTTGGGCTTACAATGAAAAATTTTTTTTTTGTCTGTCGCAATACTGCTTACAATGTAATGTTAGTAGATTTTACATACTGATATATAATATTATAAATACTATTATCCTCTAATGTCAATAGATTTGAAACATTTATTGGAAATTTCATATTGTAAGATATTAAATTTTGATAAAGCTTGTCAATTTCTAATTTTTTTAAAGGACATTCTAAAATAATATGTTGTAAATCGGCAATTTCATCACAAAGACATTTATTATTATCTAACAAACCTATTTTACATTTATACACGGGAAATAAGGCATGATTACAGCGCATTCGACTTATAATCCGAATAATTGAACGATTACATATATTCTCAAACCATGGTTTGTCCCTTATTTTTGGTTGTATATTCTTAAAAAACTGTCCCTTCTCTCCTAATTCATATTTTAGCTGCCAATTTTCCTTTAGTTCCTTTCGAAAAATTGGAATAAAGTCAGACTCTGGTATTTTTGATCCGAGTATTCTTCCATTTTTCGCACCATTTTTTGCTAAAGAATCCACTTCTTCATTTTCTTCTATACCTGAATGGGCTTTGATCCATGAAATATAAATTTGTTTTCCCATACTTAATACATTGTGATACAATTCCAAAATATCAAGAAGTATATAATTTAAATTAGGATTTAAACAAAGGTTTTTAAGTTTTTCTACAGAACTTTTAGAGTCTGTGAATATAACAAATTTATCATCTTCTTGTTCTAAACACAAAATAATTGCTACTTTTTTGGGCAATAAGCTCTGCACTGAAAATTGACAACATTTCTGGTAGTTTGTATATTAACTTAATATTTTTAGAAGGGTAATAAACGGCACAACCAACTCCATGTTCCGATTTCGATCCATCAGTATAAATTTTTCCATACTCCTTCCACTTAACTGTACATTCCCGATAATGTTCTTTTTTGTATAATATCACTGTTTTGACACAAGTATCTAACATTAATATGAGTCTTTACTGGATATAGAAACATTTCATAGGGATAATTCCATAAAGGGATACCATTGGATTGATAAAGTTGTTCATATCTGTGTACATTGGTAATAAAACTTTCAACTAATAACGGTGTTTTTTTCTTCTCCCAATATTTAGATGTCAAAACCATACTGGCTAAACTGGATATTTTAGCCAACACCTTAGATTTCTGAGAACTTAATTTTAATACGAATTTGTCAGACAAAAATCTTCTACGCAGGTTCAGTGGTGGTTCACATGTTTCAGCTTCCATGACGTCTATAGGCGTACTTCCCAAGTATCCAATACTGAGTCGAAGACATTTGTTTTTTATTTGATCTATTTTTTTAAGATTTGATTCCGCTGCTGAATGGTAAAATAAAGAACCATAATCTAAAATAGATCTGACAAGTGTTTTATAAAACAGTAACATTATTTTTGGATCCCCTCCCCAGGAGGAATGACTGAAAGTTTTTAATAAATTTACACTATTTTCTGTTCTTTTGATTACATAATTTATGTGTTCTTTCCAATTTAATTTACAATCTAAAATTACTCCTAAAAATTTAGTAGAAGATTTGTAAGGAAATACATATTTTGATAACTTTATTTGAGAAGGACAACGAAATCTTTTTCTTGTAAAAGTAACTAATACTGATTTTTCTTCGGAAATTGATAAGCCATTATTGAAAGTCCAATTGTCTAAATTTTTTACTGCATAATTAAGTTGCTTATGGCCTATCTCAATGGATTTGTGACGAGTGTAAATAACAATATCATCGGCATATTGCAAAATAGATACATTTTGTGGGATGTCAACAATTAAATCACTTGAGTAAATTAAATATAATATAGGACTTAATATACCACCTTGTGGCAGCCCCATAGATGTTTGTCTGCATTCAGAGAATGAGTCATTTTCTCTGAAAAATAGATTTCTGTTGTTGTATAGAATATATACGTGTTTAGCTAGACTTTGAGGAATTCCCATTTGACACATTTTTAAATGTAATATATCTAATTTTACGTTGTCATATGCCCCTTTTATGTCTAAAAATAAAGCTGATGTTGACTGGTCATTGGAAAGTGATAGTTGAATATCTGTAACAATATTGGCCAGGTTTTCATATGCCGATTTTTTTTTTTCGAAACCCAAATTGAGAACTATGAATAAAGTTATTAGATTCTAAAAAAAATTCTAGTCGTGATTTTATCATTCTTTCATATGTTTTTAAAACACATGATGATAAAGAAATGGCCCTATATGACGATGCTTGATTTTTTGGTTTTCCTGGCTTAAGTATGGGAACTAAAATATAGTTTTTCCATTGTGAAGGTATGTCGATTTTATTTAACCAAATATCGTTTAGTAGATTTAGAAGCAAAATTTTTCCTGGTTTAGAAAGATTAAACAACATAGAATAATGCATATTATCAAAACCTGGGGCTGTATTGGCAGACTTTTTAAATGCCGTATCTAATTCTTGTTTTGAAAACTGATTGGTGAGATAATTGACACTACTATAGTGTTCTGTCACCCCTGGACAGTCAAGAAAGATTGGATCAGGTGATACATATGGAGGAGTTAAAATGTTATGAAATTCCGCTCGCCATTCTTCTTGATCTGATTGAGTTTGATTAGAGATTTTGCGATTTTTAAAGTTATTTACCTTTTTCCATATAGTCTTAAGGGGTACTGATCTATTGAGAGATTTGCAATAATTTATCCAGCTATCTTTTTTAGTTTGCTTAAAAGTTTTTTTTGCTATAGCATCAGTTCTTTTATATTCTAACAAATTATCTAATGTGGGATTATTCATATATTTATGAAAACTATTTTTTCGTTTCTGTACTAAATACTGGCATTTTTCATTCCACCATTGTTTATTTTTATTTGAACATTGATTGGATTTAAATTTAGGTATAGAAAGGTTTGCTGTGGTTTCTACAATTTGTATAAAATAATTGTAATCACCAACTTCTGTTTTACTAAACTGTTCATGGGACTCCATATAATATAGATCCCAGTTAGCCTTTTTAACATTCCATTTTCTACAAGATAATGATTTATTAATTTTGGGAGACATATATATTTGTGTAATGCATGGAATATGATCAGACCCGTAAAGATCCTTTAATGTTTGCCAATGTAGTAAATGTTTTATACAAGGAGAACAAATTGTCAAATCGATAGCTGACTGAGTTTGTAAATAATTTCCTATAAGTGTAGCTCTTCCATCGTTTAGATAGACAAGATTATTTCGATCTAGGGCTTTCATAAGTGTTATGCCATAGCAGTCTGTGTTTGGCCCACCCCAAGCAATATTATGCGAATTAAAATCTCCTGTAAATATTACAGGTGGCTTAAAAGAACTGAAGAATTTATCCCAAATATGCAAAGAAATTTTAGTTTTTGGTGGAACGTATAGCGATACAATACTAATATGTTTTTTATCATTACATTTTACAATAATGGATGTTTGATTACAATTAGGTAGGAGAACAGAGATCGGTAGTTCCGTATACAAAAGTTTCGACTTAATAAGGATGGCCGTTCCACCACCACTGCGGTCTAAACGGTCATCCCTCACAATATTGTAGCCTGGAAGATTAAAATATTTATTGGATGTAAATCTAGTTTCTGACAAGCAAGCTATATCAATGTTTTTCTCAGTTAACAAATATTGTAAGTTTTCTTTATTTGAATTTGCCGATTTAAGATTCCATTGACAAAGAGTTATCTGATCCATGTTCAAAAAGGTTATTTAAACTAGCTTTAATAATATTTGTAATTTCGTTTTCCTGTATATCGAATTTATTTTTGCTCTTTATTATATTTATGGTTGATAAAACTATCTGAAAAATTAAGTTTGAAATTTCATTACCTTCGTTTTCTGAATTATTTTCTTTTTGGATATTGGAAAGATATTGTTCCGTGCTCAAAATTCCCTCCTTTTTTAAACGGAAGGTTAACTGAACTGACAATGGACTGGTGCTCTGACAATGTAGGATCGGGAGATAAAGGATACGATCTTTTACTTTTTTTTGGAAAGCTGTTTAATTGTGCTTGAGAATATGAATGTGGATTTGATGGTTGAGAAATGGGTCGCGTATTGGACTGGTACGATATTGGTGGAAATGACTTGGACGATGTAGACGGTACATGAACATTAACTGAATTTAATAATGAATTTTGTTCTAGATTAGAATTAACTATTTTATTATCAAATATGGTTGTAGTTAAATGCTTAGATACTATATCAGCGTAACTTTTTTTAGGAACACTACTATTGGCATCCTTGAAGGAACAATTTCTGTGACATAATTTGTTTAATTTTTTCTTGTCTATTGTATTCTGGGCATCTACTAAAATCGTTTGTAAAATGGTTTCCATTGCAAGAAAAACACTTTACTGTAACTTCTTCTGATGAGCAAGATACTGTGTCATGATTCTGAGAGCATTTCAAGCATCTTATTTTAGAACGACATTGCTTACCAATATGTCCGTAACGATAACAATTATTACACATTACAACCCTTTGTTTATAAACTTCTACTTCGTAAAGAACCTTATTTATTTCTACATACTTAGGTAGAGTTTGACTTTTGAAAGAAACCAAAATGGTACTTGTGGGTATTAATTCTATTTCGTTATTTGAATTTTTTATTTTTCGATTCATTCTTTTAACAAATTCAACTTCAAATTTACGATGAAAATCATAGGCCCTAATTTTATTTTTCAAATAATCAACTGGTAAATCTTTATCAATGTGTCTAATAATTCCCAAACGAAATATTAAAAATTTAGGAATGTATGCAGACAAATTTTTATTTTTTAAAATGTGTGATTTTATTAATATATTAGCACTTAAATAATCTTTCAACAATACCCGAATACGATTTTTCCCTATAGACTGTATTTGTTTTATTTTATTATCTAATTGCGGATATGATGTTAATATTATTTCTCCAATTTTTATTGCATTTAACTGCCCTGTATAATTATCCGTATTGTTTTCAATATAAATTTGAAAAGGAGCCGTGTCCGTAGACTGATAAAAGAATGTTTTATCTTTTTTATCGTTATCATTAGAAACCGATAAACTCGGTGTTGGATTTAAACTAGAATCTACAAACTTTTCTTTCGTACAAACTGATTTTTATTGTTTTGTTCATTTGCATGTTTATTTATTAAAGGAGAATCTATAACTAAATTTAAATTATTTGAACCACTTATCTGATTTGCAGGATCTATATTTTCTCCAGGATCTGGATGAGGAGGGGGTTTCCCCTCACTATCCACCTCCATATAAATGCACTAGGAACTCACAATATCCTTATAACTCTAACTATATTTATTAAATAATAATTAATATTACTACTACACTATTAATAATTGTTCTATACTTTAACGATGTTCTAACCTACGCTGTTGAAGTACGACTGTGAAGACCCGATTGATTTTAAAGCAATTGTTTTTGTTCAATATCTTCCTCATTTTAAATTTTTCGGCAAAAAGTGTAAGGACTGAAATTGTTGCAATTGCGATTTACTACAATTTTTCGAGAGAACCAGTGGCGGGTCTAAGAGGGGGGATGGGAAAATTCCCCCCAACGGGGTCCAAAATTAAAAAAAATTGTTGAAATATTAACATATGTTAGCTGACATGAAACTGAATTATCGACAGAGAAATTCAACCAATAAAACCCGCTAGTTAATAAAATTAAGTGAACTTAATGCATATAAGCTATTATTTATGCCTTTTATGTACTTAGTTTGGTTGGTGTTTCATTGGAAGTTTCAAAAATTGCATAAAATATATTTCTCTTAATTTTTGTTTAGGTACAATTATGTCGTAAAGTTAATAATAAATGAGACAATTCAATAATTATGCTTCCCCTCCGCTTCCATTATTTTCCTCCTTAACTCGGAGAATACTGATCGCATAAAAAAATTGTGGAAAAGAAATTGTAGGAAATTGCGTTTCCAACAATTTTAGTTCCTACCGTTTTTGTCGAAAAGTTGAAAATGGCGGAGATATTAAGCAACAACGGTTCTCATTTAAAATCAAGATGGCGGTTAATGCAACCGCGGAATTCAGTCGATATTTTAAATTTACACTACTATTGATCTCCCCTAAAGGATAGAATTATAAAATTTGGGGAAGCTCGGAAAAAAGATTCAATTCAGTAATTATGCTCCCCCCACCACTTTTTACTATTTTCCCACTTAACTCGGAAAATATCAACTGCATGAAAAAAATTGTTAAAAAGAAATTGTAGGAAATCATATTTGGAACAATTTAAGTTGAAAATGGCGTAGATATTGAACAAAAACAATTGCTACAAAATCAATCAGGTCTTACGCTCGCGCCATTATCGCATACATACTACCTTAAATATTAACTTTAGCAAAAAAATGAAAAAACTAAAATTGTGTACAATTCAATTCTCTCTATTTTTGTATAGATACATTTTTGTCGTTAAACTAACAATAACGAGATTATTCAATAATTATTCTCAAATTATATATAACTGTCAATATTTTCCTCTATAACTCGGAAAATATCGATGGCACAAAAAAATTGTAAAAATAGAAATGATAGAAAATTACATTTTCAACAATTTTGGTTAATATACTGTTTGTCGAAAAGTTGAAAATACCGGAGATATTGAGCAAAAACAGTTCTCGTTTAAAATCAAGATGGCGGCTAACGCAATGGCGGAATTCAGTCGAGGTGTTAAATTTACACTACTATTGACCCTCCCTAAAGATTAAAAAAATAAAATTTGGGGCAGCTCGTAATGCAAGGTTGGGCCTGTTATTCGTCTAACCCGACTGGACTATGAGTTCTAAATTTTTCATTTTCCACCTCTTCGAGATGCACTTTGAAAATGCATTTTCTTATGCACAAAAATTTTTGCCGGAGATCAATTTAGTTCACAAAATTGCCTGACACTCTTTCGAATCGAATGCAAAAAGTTGCACGGCGATTTATCTTACTGCACAAAATTCCTAGGTTTTGGTCATTTTAGTGCTTTGTTGCTTCGTCTATTTGTTGATTTCGCCACGCCATCTGTAAACAGTTAATGGATCTGATGCTTTATCACGAAAATGAAGAAGTTGATCGACGCTTTGTTGCCAGTTTTAAAACAGTATAGAGTCATTGCACGAAGTTTTTTATTAGTGTAAGTTGCTTTAAACTAATCACAGTGTACCGTCTATGTATATTATTATGTCATGTTACAAAACAAAGGTTACAAATGCTTACAAAGCATTTTTTGCAATTGTCTTAACATATTCAAAACATTATTAAATTGTTTTCACTGCATAATCTTTAGTTTTAGCTTTGTGATTATTCACGCCAATGAAGCAGATGTTTAACACATTAAAATAAACATAGGCGTAACCAGGGGGTTTGGGGGTTATTACCCCCCCTCCCCATTGGGATGTACTTTGAGATCTATACGCTTAACACCATAGCCCTCAGAGACCTTCCAATAGTTTTAACCCCCCCCCCCCCAGTTAGTTGTAACCCCCCCTTAGGATCATCCTTGTTACGCCTATGAAAATAGATAATATTAATCTAGTTTTTATACTTACAAAATGATGAACATAATAAGTCTAATAAATAACTAAATATCATCTAACATAGTTAATACAATGTGGTGCAAATGAAAGGAATAAATTCGTTATTTCATAAGCCAGCAGCACTAAGGAAAAATCCTGAAACAGGTCGATTTTTATTTTTAAGTTATGATTTTTTGATATAATATACATCATACTAATGACGTCATCCATCTGGGCGCGAGGACCTAATCAATGATTTTTTTAAATGGGAATGGGAGTCGCGTTATAGCCCATTCAAAAGGTCATTCAATCATCTAGTGAGTAATATACACATTACATAAAATAGTTATTTATACAGGGTGGCAACAATTTTTCTTTAATTAAATTAATTGACACGAAAAGAAGAATGCATATTATGTAATTTATTTAATTCAACATACATTTTACTGCTGCCAGAAAACAGGAAAAAGCGTTTATTTAACAAATAATATAACAAATAAATATTGGTTTTGGCTTAAATTCAATGTTAAAGCTGCCACACACCTGCCTCTTGGCAGGTGTGCAGTTTGAACATTTCATTTAAGTGGAAAGCAATATTTATTTTTTAAATAAATATTTTTTTTTGTTTTTTGACAGCAGAAAACATATTTTGAATAAAATAAATTACATACTTTCTTCTTTTTGTGTAAAATTAATTTAATTAAAACAAATCTTTTTAGACACCGTGTATAAATAATAATTATATTAATGTTTACACTGCGGAATAGAGAATTGAATATTCTATGAAATGAGCTATCACACGACTCCTATTTTTATTTTTAAAAAATCATCGATTTATCATCACGCCCAAATGGATGACCTCACTACTATATATGCCAAAAAATCATAATTTAAAAACAAAAATCGACCTGTTTCGGGATTTTTTCTTATAGTCGTTGTCGTTGTCTTACCAAATGACGTTGAGTTTATTCGTTTAATGTGTACCATACTGTATATTGTAAATTGTATACTTTTGTAGTTTTTGCGATATAATGCAATACATTATTTTTATTCGCTTAAGGGAATAAATGATAAATGATTTCCCACTACACCCCAACAACAAAATTTCTCAAATTAAATACTTTCAGTAGCAGTAGTAATTACACGAGAGCTCTAAAATTATCGATTTGTATCGCGAGTGACACTTTGACAGTTTTAATTTCACGACCCGAAGGGGAGTGAAATTATATCAAAGTGTGACGAGGGCAAACAAATCAATAATAATTCTTAACAGCTCGATAGTAATTCGGTACTTAAGATTTTTTCATAAATAAAACTGTCTTTTTAAATCATTTTAACTAATATTTTATTGATAACTTCACCTGAATATTTCCTAAACCCGTTTCTTGGTGTTGTCTGTGACAAGTTGTAAAACATTAATTGTCATTAATGTCACTGAACGTATTTTTGCGTAGCAACGAAGGGCATCTGACGTAATACTTGACAACGAGAAATTATTGAAAAACATTATCAAAATTAATATCATAAGCGAGTGAGAATAAGTTGACAATAATGCGACAATTTTTCGAAAACTTGTTTCCTGGCATTAGACACGAGAGGCCGGAGGGCTCGAGTGACTATTGCGGATTGGAAGTTTAAGGAAGTTGCAACTTCAAGAAAGAAAATTGGAGCTATATTTTCTTATTTATTCTTACTATCGTATGATATTCGACAGATTAGTTTTTATTACTTACATATAAAATTCAAATCTTTGTATAAAAGCATTCAGTGACATTGTTCCCAATTAATGTGACACACATTGTTCAACTTTTCTGAGTGAACAGCACAGTTTAGCAAATATTTAGACGAAGATATTAATAAAATATTAGTTAAAATTAATTATGAATACAGTTTTGTTCATGAAATAATCTTATCGAAGTAAACTCAAGCACTTAAAACTGTCGATTTGTGTTCTCCTCGTGAAAATTTGACATTAGATGCAGAACTAAAAGTTTACTACGGATATTTTCTTAAATGTGACAGTTGTCAAAACTAGGAAACTAATTGGAATTAAACAGAAATAATCTACTTAAAATTATTCCCACTGTAATGAGCTACAGTAGATTATTTCCGCTGTAATAATAACCTGATTGGACAGAATTAAACACGTGATGAAAAATCTTACTACAGGATTGGAAGTTAAAACCATTAAAAAAATAATCGCTGTAATTTTTATTTCTGTAGCTTTCTATTGGTCAGAATCTCTATGAATGAAACAATCATGGAAACACAATAAACAAACTCAAAAGTGGCGGCACTGTCACACCTGCAGAATTTAGTATTTATATTAGGTTTGTTTCAACACAACGAATAACCGTCATGTAACGATCACGTTACTATATTATTAACGTTTCATGGGTTCCATGGTAGCATCAAATAGAATGACAACGTTACATTGGCGTCCGAGCATTTATTTTAAAAGGGTCTAAGACAATTAAACGGATTGGACAAATATATTATAAATATGGCGGAATCATAAGGTACGGTAGGCTTAGAAATAGCGGATGAGACGGTAGGCTGGGAATATAAATTAAAGAAAGAGGATTAAAGTAATGTTATGGCAGAATTTAACTTAGATACGACAGGTAAATTAGACGATCTTCGATCAAAAATGGTCTTACACTTCCGCTCAAAAAAACCGGGACAGTTACCAATATCGGAACTGAGGATCCGGAAACATACGATACAGAGACGGTAAATGAACATTGAGCAATGGGGCTTACATTTTGAAGGATCCAAAGACCCCAGTCTTCAGTCTGAAGAATACGAAACGATTCAAAATAACATAAGTAAAATAGAGGTAGACAAAACTTCAAAAAGAAGCAGCTCCCGTTTTAATAGAACGTACCAGGAAACATCAAGAAACAAACTATTAAACTTCGATAGACGAACATGCTTCTGGAAATGTGAAAAAAAGGGGCCACAACCGTAATGTATGCCGTTCAATGCCAATACTGTTCTGCAGTAGATGTGGAACATTAAATATCTCACACAGAGATTGCAGTTGCCCCAATTCGGAAAACGACACAAGGCACCCAGAGGCATCTCGAACCCAAACCAGAATAAAGGTCCTCTGTCACACCTTGCCGTAATCAGACAAAAAATTTTGACAACAGACCGCATTGCTCTCTAACGTTCACAAACGGAGAAACGTTTGAAGCAGTTATAGATACTGGATCACAGAAATCATTCATCGAGGAAACAGATCGGAAGACACTGTTAGAAGACAACATAACCGAAGAAATGAAAACAACAGATATTAGGCTTGCAGAAGGTAGCACTCAAAAAAGAAAGCGCAGCTATCAAACCATATGCCTAATAAATGATAAATAGCGTCAAATTAAGTTTAACTACATGTCAAATCTCTCCGCAAAAACGATAATAGGCATCGTTGACATATGAAAATGTGGATTCTGTATCGATTTTTCGATAAACTTCAACGATAGTAAAGACAGTACAGACGTCAACGCCAAATTTGCACAAGTCGATGAATTGGATTCCGCAATAAAAAAACGAGTTACTAGTAACTTCACAGAAAGTACTTACTACCATGGCGTCACGAAAAGCCAGTTCAACATCAAGCCCACTTAAACGCAAGAACAACAAAACAAATTTGAACATTTCTTACAAACCGAAGTGACCAAATTTGATAAGATCACAGGAGTAACATTAACCAAACACACGATTAAACTGACACACAAAACTCCGATAAAACAAAGATACAGACCGAGAAACCCCGCCATGCAAGAGATCATAAACAACGAGATAGATACCATGTTGAAAGAAGGAGTAATGAAGAATCTAACAGCCCCTACAGCTCGCCAATTGTATTAGTAAAGAAGAAAAACGGTAGTTAACCGATATTGCATAGATTTCAGACGTACCAATGAAATTTCCGAGAAAGACGTCTATCTACTTCCGTATATCAATCAGATACTGGAAAAACTAAAAGCAGCAAAATACATTTCAAAATTTTTCTAAAAAACGGTTATTGGCAAATACCACTGGCAGAAGAAAGCAAGCCTTTGACAGCGTTCATAGAACTGAGTAAAGGATTATTTCAATTCAGAGTCCTTCCGCTTGGTCTACACGCAGCATCAGCCATGTTCCAACGCCTATTGAATTCAGTTATAGGACTCGAAATGGAACCTTATACATTCGCATACCTAGACGATATCATAGTTATAGGAGAAACGTTCGAAGAACACATGCAGAATTAAAATCAAGTATTTAAAATATTACAAGATGCAAAGCTAAGAATTAACTTAGAAAAATGAGAGTTCTGCAAAGACGAAATGATATACCTCGATCATGTAGTCAATAGGCAAGGCATCACAACTGACGAAAACAAGATCATCGAATACCCAGCCCCAAAATCTCTCAAGCAACTAAGGAAATTCCTAGGAACCACATCTTGGTTCAAATGTTTTATTCACGATTATTCTACGAATATAGCACCACTATCACAATTTTAAAAAGGAAATAAAAGTGGATTTGGGGTACAGAACAAACAATCGATTTCGAAAAAATTAAGAAATTACTGGCACAGGTTCCCGTTATAATTTGTCCAGATTTCTGCAAGAGATTCTTTCTCTAAACAGGCGCATCAGACTACGGTCTCGGAGTAGCTCTAATTCAGAAAGACGAACAAGGACACGATCGAGTCATAGCTTACGCCAGCAGGTCTTTGTCAAATGAGGAGAAAAACTACAGTGTAACAGAAAAAGAACTACTGGCTATCCTATACGGAATAGAGAAAAGGCGACCATACTTGTTAGGGTATAAATTTTCAGTCGTAACCGATGACCAAAGTTTAAAATACCTACAAGCCATAGAAAATCCGCCAGTAAGATGAGCCAGATGGGCTATGACATTACAACAGTTCGATTTTGACGTCATTTACCGCAAAGGAACAAAAACTCACTTAGCAGATGCTCTCTCTCTCTCGGGAACCAGTAGACTCAATTAGTACCATTTAATTCGGAGAACTACAAAATGATTGGTACAAGAATAAACTAGAAGAGGTGAAAACTAATCCACAATTATTTCCAGATTATATGGTAAAAGACAATCGACTGTACCGACATTTCTGGGATAAGTATGATTACACAGAAGCAGATTTATCCAACCCGTGGAAACTCTGTTCCATCCAATAAACAAAAACAGCTGATATCCGAAAATCACGAAACAACAACATCTGGACACTTAGGTATAGCCAAAACAATAGCAAGACTGGCAAGAAAATACTACTGGACAAACAGGTTTAGAGACACCGCAAAACTCGTCAGAAGTTGTCACAGCTGTCAAATGTACAATCCTTTACAGCAACAGACCCCCGGAAAAATGTACTCAACCTCCATCCCAGAACAACCGTATCACACCGTCACAACCGACATGATCGGACCACTACCAAGATCAAGCAAAGGCAACATCTACGCAATCGTTTTCCAAGACACTTTTTCGAAATGGGTAGAAATTGTTCCCGTAAGACGTGCCACAGCTGGCTTCGTATGTCACGCGCGAAAGGACAAAGTAATAATGAAATATGGATGTCCAACCAAACTCATATCAGATAATGTCACTTTGTACGAGAAGAGAGAATTCAGAAGTCTACTGAAAGAATTCAACATCGAAAAAATCGCAAGTCCCACAAAATATTCCCCACAAAATAACCCAGTAGAAAAAACAAACACGGTAGTCAAGACAATGACTGCTCAATTCTGCGACAACAATCACAAGAAATGGGACACATACATCCCAAAACTTTCGCAATCAACTCAGCAAAACACGACTCCACCGGATTCTCTCTAGCATTTTTAAATTTTGGACACGAACTAGACATACCCAGTAAAATTATAGCTGCCAAATTCTCTGGTCAATATACTATTCACAAGGTACTACCCAAAGTAATTTTTCAGTTAAAGGACGCAACGGGAAAACAATTGACAAAGTTCACATTAAAATATGAAACCGGCTTACGACCATAGTACGTGATTCCATTCACTCCCTTAACCTAACCCCAACCCCACACTCACGCTCATCACACCAGTTATACAACGACACGGCTGTATTACATACATAATACATATCAAAATGGAAGTCATCATCGAGGTCTCAGCAGTGTTGAGCTCGCCACAGGACAGCGCTGTAAGAACGCCGCCGCCCAATCCAGGATGGAACACCAGGACAATCTGGAAACGATACAAAAGTTACTGCTAGTGCTAGTGCATAAAAGGATATTCGTGAGTCTAATCTTCAGAAAGACGTTTTTTTCTCTTTTGTCATAGTTATAAGTTGTAGTTAGGTATATAGGTAGCTAAAATTTTGTTCCAATTTTTTTTTAGGAGAGGGAGGTGTGACAATAATATAACTTTATCGTCTAGAGTACGCCAATGATTTAAGCAAAACGTATTTTCATACCGTCTCGGACGTCATAAAATAAGTAAAGAAAAGCCTAGTTGGATATTTATTCTTAGAGCGTCGATCGAAGAATAATAAACAACAACTAGGTACAAGAGGCGAATTTAAGTATATCCCGACCATTTGTCGCAATCCTGCAACGCCCGTCTTTATGGCGAGCTGAACGAATTTCGACGGTATTCCTTTTACCTATTCTTATACGAGCGGTGATCGTAATTCCTTACATGTCTTTCCCCCTGGCAAGTTGAGCAAGATGTCCTCTCCTTATGCGCCCATTTCATATTAATAAAGGTAATTTCTAATCCACGCGATCGTCAATATTATTCAATCATGTACCAAATATCGTCACATCGACCCGAACCGAAAGTTCGATATGTAGATTATAAATATATTTTATTAACGAAATTATTGAGTAATTAATTATCTTATATTTTGTATTTCCCCTAATATACCTATCCTTAATGTTATCATCCATTTAAGCATTATCATTTCCGTCGCTTATATTTGTTTTTTCTCTTTATTTTCAACTATTTTACATAATATATAAATATAAAATAATTAATAATATTAAAACGTGTTTCAAAAATAATTATTTGAGTGGGTCTACGTGATTAATAAAAAACCTACGTTATGCCGATGACACTGTTATATTGGCGTCTTCACCAGAAGAACTTAAAGAAATTATTAATAGGCTAGGAATGGTAAGTACAGAATATGGTTTAAAAATAAATATACAGAAAACCAAAGTAATGATCATCGATAGAATCAGAAGCAACCAATCGGAGATAAGAGACTTGGTAAGTTACGAAGTGGTCAGACAATTTAATTACTTAGGCTCCGTTATTACTAACAGTGGAGGACGCGAAGATGAGATCTGTAGGCGCATCATAATGGCCAGATCGACAACAGCCAAACTCACAAAAATATGGTAGAATACTGACATTACAACAAACACAAAATTACGCCTTGTTCGAGCGTAATATTTCCTATCGCCACCTACGCTTCAGAGACTTGGACCATCAGAAAAGCAGATTCAAAACGTATAATGGCATTTGAAATGTGGGTCTACCGGAGAATGTTGCGCATACCATGGACCGCACATCGCACAAATAATTCAATATTAGCCGAACTTAACATAAAAACTGGACTCAGCACAACTATGAACCAAAATATACTGAGATATTTTGGACATATAGCTAGAAGAAGAGAAGGAATGGAACGAATGATAGTTGAAGGCAACGTAGAGGGCAGAAGATCCAGAAGAAGATTTCCATTACGATGGTCGGACCAAATAAGGGACATGACTGGTTACTCGTTCTCCTAAGCAAAACAACACGCACAGAAGAGAGAGAGAGGATTGGATAGAAATAGTCAAAGGACTTACATGACGCCACTACATCCTCACGAAGAAGAACAAATACAGGAGGACGTGATTAATACCACTTTATCAAATATGGAAAAGGTTTCATTAATATATTCCAAATGCTCTTTTATATTTTGCAAAACACCCCTGTTATAATATTATTTTTTCATAAAAAATTACCTACAAATGCAATCAACCGGTACCATTTCAAGGTATATAAAATAAAAGAGTAAAGCCATAAAATATGAGTATGTGGCAGAATATTTACAGCAGATTATATAAAAGTAAACTGAAAAAATAAACAGAGAGTTCCAACGAAAATTTGACCCCCCACCCCACCAGCCCCCGCCCCCCCCCCGAAAATCAGAAACCAATAGTTACTTCACAAATTGACAATTTGTATTGGAAGGGGGACGAATTTTCATGCAAAATTCATGCCCTAGAATGTAACCCCCTACTGCCACGTGTCAACCCCCAGTTTTTTTTAAATAGCAAATGTAGTCGTGTGGCACATCATTTGAAGGGTAATTTATTTCTCTATATGACCCTCTATTTTTTTTTAATTTGCATGGTAACTTTAAAGATAATTCTTTGATGTAACTGATTTATAATAAATTTGTTGTCCAAAATTATCTTCAAATTTATTACTTAAATAAAAAAAATAGTGTCGTGTATATATTGTTGTGATCTTACTTTTGAAATCTAATGATGCTCTCAGATGTAATTTATCTTAATTAATTAATCAATAATTATCTCATCAATCAAACAGATCAAATACCAATATAGTGTCAATCTCAGGGCTAAATTATAATATCAATTACTTACTTTCGTGGCTTCAAAGTATTTCTCAGTGGATTCCTAATCGGGATAGATAAAAGAGAATAAAATAATACGCACATACGGATTTCAATTAGAAATTATAAAAATCGTTTATTTTATCTAAATGGCAATAACTGCTTAATATTTCTTATCTCTTATCTTTCTATCTTTATTTAATACAACAGTTACGAAAATGGGAATCTTATTTCTTTATGTCTCCAAATTTATTTTATTTATAATGAACTATTATGATTTATCAGTAACAAATTGATTTAGGTTTGATGAATTTTTTTTTAATAGTGATTGTGTGGCTCAATTTTCAATGTGGTATTTAATACACAAACCATACATTCATGTCATAACAAATTAGACTGACCTTTACTGATGATTTGACAATGTCTTCACACAAAACACGTTTCCTATTGGCTTGGGTTGCGATCCAACGACTCGTCCAAGTCTTCCAGTAATGCCTCGGCTCCTTTGAAAACTATGCCTCGTACAGCACTCGTTCCTGCCCTCTCCTGATGCCGTGTTCCACCTTTTTTAAACACTTCAACAAACCGGGATACTCTAGACTCCTGGAAGTATACACTATCTCCTCTCGGCCTATCACTCGTTCCACGATATCTTACTTTTTAATTTTCAAAAGCAAAACTAACTAACCCGGCGTTTCACTTTTTTGTACTCTTCTCGAAAACTGGACTTCGCCTCTCGATCGCTCAAAACACACTGACTCTCATTGCTCATTCATTCTCCTCCTTCCAAAATACCCCTTCCAGCATTCAAAAATCAACCAATCCCAAGCAACTTCCAATTATCCGTATTTACCAACACAAACTTTCCTTTTTCTAAATATCTTAATGGATTTCAAGAAAAAATAATATTCCCCATTTCAATTTTACTTTCCACATTAATCCTCTTTACAAATTTAATAACCTATTATCTTATTTACTAGAATATGAGTTATCGGTGGTTATTGACAACCTTTCCACGAACACTTTCTTTTTAAACATCACTCTAATTGTTTACTTGAGTCGTATTGTTCCTGGGGTTCGTAAACACTTCTCCGAAACACTTTCTTAAAAACTACCTATACAAAATCTGTTTTTTACAGGGTGTTCCAAATTTACATGCCCGCGGTCGAGAAAAACGAAAACCTTTATTTTTATTTGAATTTTAACCTTCGGAGTACGAAGACTGGGTCAAGCGTGACCCGAACTTCACTTATTTCTTAATATTTTATAAAATAATTTTTTTACAAATCCGATTGATCATAAGTTCTCCTTATTTGTTTCAATCTATTTTTTCGTATATAATTCGTGAACATCCAAATTACAGTTTTTCCTCTACGTAACATCTATGATGCAGGGTCAGTCTTAACCCGGTCTTCGGATTTCGAAGAATATTTTCAATATGTTTGTAGGCACACGTAAATCGTAGCCATCACTGTTTTATTTAATTTAAAATTCAATTTAACGGGCATAGGAATTTACCTATGCCCGTTTTCTGTAAGGTATTAAAATCTGGCCGCCGGAGCGAACTAGTATATGCCCATGGGGAACCATCTTAAAAAATTTAAATACAATAATTTAGAATTATAATTGTTATGTTTGTTTGTTTTTTGTTGAATTAAAGATACTGTTTAATAATACTGACTATTTAAAACATCCTTATAAATAAAATGAGAATGGGTCACGCTTGACCCATCATCGTAATCTAAGTAAGTCAAATAATCTCCGTACTCCGAAGGTTAAATATAACTATAGACTTTTATTTCTTATGTCAAATAGGAATATAACAATATATAACCGCGCTAACAGCCCTTAGAGGCCTACGGCTTCTAAATTCTGGATAATATTTCTCCATTCTTTTCGGTCCTCTGCACTCTTTCTCCAGTCCTTCAACCCGATTTCTTCTAAATCCCTCTTTGCAGCCTCTAACCATCTCTTACTTGGGCACCCTCGCCTCCTTTTTCCCAATGCTCTGTCATTCAATATTCGTTTGACGTTTCTGCTTTCTGTCATTCGAGTAATATGTCCCAGCCATCTAACTCTTTGGGCTCGTATTTTTGTCGTTATTTTTGGTCTCCCACACATCCTCATTACTTCTTCATTTGTTCGTCTCCTCCAGGTTTTCTCCGCTATCTGTATACCTCCAAAAATCTTTTTCAGGACCTTCCTTTCACATATCTGTATCTTCTTCTCCTCTTGTTGATTCATTACCCACGTTTCGCTCGCATGCAACACTGTGATCCGTATTATCGTTTAATACATTCTGATTTTCGCGTTTGTTGATACATTTTTTGCTTTTAATATCGTGTTTAGGGCACCCACAACTCGACTTCCCTTCAATAATCTTTTATCTATTTCTTTTTCTTCCCTTCCAGTACTGGTTACAGTCACTCCTAGGTATTCGAATTCTGATACTTCTTCAAACTTATATTCATCTCCTTCTCCTTTCATTTTTATATAGTTATCCTCTTTATTTATATCTCCTTTCATTACTATGAATTGTGTTGTTCCTTGGTTGATTCTTAATCCATACCTTTTTGCTTCCGCTTCAAAGTTTTGGAATATTTTTTGGAGATGATCCTTTGTTCTTGTTAGGACGACTAGATCATCAGCGTAAGCTATAAACTGCTGTCTGTTGTTAAATATGTTACCGCTTGTACTAATTTCTATCCTTCTTACTATGTGCTCTAGTACCAAGTTAAATAAATCTGTGGATAGAGGGTCACTCTGTTTCAGTCCTTTATTCACTGTGAATTGTTTTGAAAAATGTCATTCCATTGTTATCCTGTTTTTTGTATTGTTGAGCGTCATTCTCACTAATTTAACCAGCTTTCCTGAAATACCCAAGGATCTCATTGCTTCATATAGCATATCTCGGTCTATTGAGTCATAAGCCTGTTTAAAGTCAATTAACAACATGTGTAGTCCCAAATTTTGTTCATAGCTGTTGTTCTGTATTAGTTTTAATAAACATATTTGATCTGTTGTTGATCTTCCTGATCTAAAACCTCCTTGTATTCTCCAATGATCTTATTTACCTCCTTTTGCAATCGAGATAAAAAATTTCGTATGAAAATTATTATATTGCCTTTCAATCCCCAGTGATGTAGTTTATTTAGGATAATTTTATGGCACGTAGAATCAAAGGCTTTATTAATGTCAAAATAAATTGCTAGACATTTATCTTTAGTAGCAAATGCTTCGTGAATATGACTTTCTACGTCAAGGATGTTATCAAGTGTGCTTCTAGATGGTCGAAATTCGGATTGTTCGGGAATCAATAATTTGTGAGTTTCCAAAAACAATATTAGTCTCTTATTTATTATTTTTTCTAGCAATTTACTCATGGAGCAGGTTGGGGAGATTGGCCTGTAAGATTCAGGTTTGTTGGATTTAAGTATGGGGATAAATGTTGCTTTCTTCCAAATTAAGGGGAAGTCACTATTATTCCACATGTGATTAAAGATGTTCAGCAGGATTTGTTTCGCCGTTTCTGGGAGATTTGTTAGAAAAATAGGAGGGATGTCATCGGGACCAGAAAGAACTGTCTTTTAGTGATGAGAGAGATTCCTCCATTTCTTCTTTAATCAGTGGCTTGTTTAGAGAATCAAGATATTCCAGCTCTTTGAATTCCGTAGGGAGTGCAATGTTATCATTGGTTATATTTCTGTTTATGGAAAGCTTATGATAATAGTCTGCGAATGCTTCACCTATTCCTTTTGTTTGGTTTATTCGTTTGCCGTCATAATCTAATGCTTTAATGACATGGTAAGTTTTGTTTCCATAAATACCTTGTATCTTCCTCCACGCCGATGATATTGTAGTGTTTCTGTTTATGCTCGCGACGAGCTTCTTCGATGACTCTTTTTTACTTTTGTTAGTAATATATCTTGCTTTTGCCCTATGTTTTTTGTATTCAATTATACTTGTGCAGTTTTCTCCCTCCTACATCTATTCAGAGCAGATTTGCTGTTTTGTATTGCTTCGGCACATTCATCATTCCACCAAGGCACCGGTTTAAATTTCTTGATATGCTTTGTTTTTCCTATTGAAAATTCAGCGGCTTTTATAATTATTTCGTTAAGTTGAGTTACTGCTGTATTTGCGTCCTTCAACTCATTAATTTTGTATATATGTTATTCTCAATGATTTTTGAGAAAGAGCTCCAGTCGGCTTTCTTTATTTTCCATTTCTGATGGATACTATCACCGTTTGATATTTTGTCTTTTATACTTGAATTCGTTTATTTTATGGGAAAGTAGTCACTGCCTAGTAAGTTATCCATAACTCTCCATTCTAGGTAAGGACTAATAGTTGGGCTATATAATGAAAGATCGATGCTAGAAGAATTGCCAGTAGCTATATTGAATCTAGTATTGCTGCCATCATTCAGTAGACTTATGTTCATGGTGTTGAATATGTTTGATAGAATTCGTCCCTTCTGTCTGTTTTCTGAGAAACCCAGGAGTAATTGTGGGCATTAAAATCTCCAAGGAGAATAAAAGGAGTTGGAAGTTGATTAACTAGCCATTTTAATTCATCCCCAATTAAATAATGGTCAGGAGGAATGTATATGTTGCAGATGGTGTAATTTAGTTTTGCTTTAATTCTTACGGCTACTGCTTCTAGGTTTGTATTTATTCTAAGTTGTGTTGCTTGTAGATTCTTTGAGAAGTCAATGGCTACGCCTCCACTCGCAACTTGTACATTTCGGTTTTTTACGAATTCATTGTATCCCCTCATTTTGTGGACATTTTGGTCTCGAAAGTAAGTTTCTTGTAAACACAATATGTCCAGAAAATGGAGGGCTATGATATGCTGTAGCATATTTAAACGGGTATAGTACCCATTTAAGTTCCACTGGAGTAATGACTCGAATGTATTTATTGGGTATCTTGAGATGGATTTGAGATATCAGATTGGGTATCACTTAACTCTTGGGATTGTTTAGTAATTTGTTTTTAGCCTTGTGACACGAGTTTTTAAGTGTGACAGTAAGTTCTATTTCTTGATCTGATGTATTAAATTTGGGTTTTTTGTTTTTCTGAACGACTGTTTGGGGAAGAGAGAAGGTAGAAGTATTGGGTGGCATTTGTTCTTCTGGAGTAGCTGGAGACATATCTTCAGCTGTTCGTTTTGTTGCGGATGAAGTTGTTGAATTAGTAGTTTTGTCCGAGGTAGAAATATTTCCAGATTGAGCAGTGTGATCTGGATTTGTTACCAGATTGGATGTGATTAAAGCAGTATTGGGGACTTTTGCACAATTTTCTACTCCACATGAATTTTCGGGTAGAATATTATTTATTGTGTGAGAATTTAAGTCATTAGGAGATGTTTCTTCAGGTTGAGATATTGACGAGATTTGAACATTATGTGTGGGTTGTGATGATTTTTGGGTATGTGAATAAATATTGCCCGAAGGGCAGTGGGATGCAACATGACCAGATAGTTTGCAGGTGAAGCAGCGTTGACTGTCTAGGGCTAAAAAGATATGATATGATAGATTCTCATGTGTTATTTCTAAGAATTCGGGTATGGTAATATCTGGGAAGGAGCGATATACACCTGTTTTCTGAAGCTGAGTATGTGTTGGTATTCTGGATTTTATGCACCTATTCTAAGAAAGTTTATTGGAGAAACTAATTTTAGTCCAATATTTTCCAGTAAGGCTACAAGAGATTCATGTGGGATCGTTGGGCTTACATTCGATAATACTAGTCTGTCCGCTAGTGAAATTAGACGTCTTGCTTTGATGACTTCATTATTGACAACAATTTGACCATGATTAATTAAAAACTCATCAACCACTGATTTATTGGTTAGATAAACACATATTCTGTTATGTGAAATTCTGCTACAGAAAATGATGTTTATTGGTTTTACCAGAGGTCCCAATTGAAGAAGGTAATCTTGAAGTTTTGCTCCCTGAATAAAGCCGAAGATAAGTGCCTGGTCCTTGTTAGGATCCTTGTAGGTATTTTTTGAGACAGATGCGTTGGAGGTATTCATATTATTTAAATTGGAGCGATCATTATTAACTGGGTGAGTGTTGGTGGATGAAGATTTATTTGTAAATGTTGGTTGTGACATTATATTTAAAATATTCAAATTTACTAAGTTATTTTGTTAAACATAATTATTGTCCAAAACATTTTCCTCAGGCCGACCCTGCCTTTTGTTGCTAAATTGTTGTTATTTCGCTAGGCGAGTTTTTGCTAGCTAATTACTATTCAGTCGTGTGGATCTGAATTTTTAACCTCAATCAGCCTAACAAAATCGTCTGGATGCAGTTAATATTGAAAATTTACTCACAGTTGCTGTTCTTGGTATTTTCTGTCACTGCACTAGTAAAACTTAGCTATTAAAAGGCTTTTATTTGGCGGTAATTTGTTTAAATCGACAGTAATTTATAAACGTGTGTTTACAAACAGGTCTCACAAACAAATCCAGATATTATGTTTAAAACGATATCTCCACATGATTGTTTGCTGTTGAAATATGATAAATATAACAGACACAGTTAACAAGACACACATATATCAAACTGAGAGGATATCAAATCAATCTCTGTACCATACAAACAGCTAATAATTAGTAGAGGAGCACCAATAATGGAGAAATAGTAGACTTCGACATAGCGAGTATAAGGACTGAAGCTATTTAAATACCTAGTGTAAGTAAGTGAAAAAAAAATATAACGTAACAAAAACAGCTTTATATTATTTTCTACCAAAACGTATAAAAACAAAATTAAGTACATTTGCATGACAAGCTTGGAGAATTATTTTTTTTTTTTTGTACAGACGTTAATGCTAATACACCTTACGGGGTTACGATAATAACTATACAAATGGTAGAGAATTATATGCAGCAGTAAAACATATAATGGAAAATGACATTTAACTGGAAAAGCCACATACTCGTCCACTGATATAGTCGCTTCATAGTTACAGAATGTCTTACAAAATCAAGAAATGGTAACATCACGCTAAAAGTGATGATGAGACAGTTCTGAAAACAAAATGAAAAATGATGATCAAGCAATAATAAATTTTTCTATTCCAAAACAGTCACTAAAGTAATTCAAAACAATATCCAAGGTGAACAATATGGAAAACAAAAGCAAAAAGTCTCCGAAAGTTGACTTAACCCTCAACTGGTATGGTGATTTAGTTAACCATCTAAGGTATTTTGGGTCAATGGTGACCCGTTACTATAAATCCTGCACGTTATTACATAATATGTGGGAAATATTTTTTATGTTGTAGTTCGTTCATTTTATTAAATAAACGTTTAGGAAAAATATAAACAAGGACATAAATTGATACAGAGATTATTTACCTTATTATTATGAATTAAACATAAACACTGCATTTTTTGCACGTTGACTCAAAAATGTTAATTTGATTTAATACTTGTTTTCCAACTTTATTTATATTCGTCCTGTGAGAAAAAATAAAAAATTAAGAATTTTAGTCAAAATGTCAAAAAGTCTATACTAGGGTGTTTTGTACCTTGAAATTATTTGAAAACTTAAGTTTTCAAAAAGACAGTCGCCCGCGCTCACATTGGTGGTAGGTCAACTGAGACTTAAGACCTTAGAAAATAGGAGAATTTATAGCTGGCTAGTGCCGTGCGCTGACTGAAATATTGTTTCAGTTATCTAACTAAATTTTGTTGGGTCTATATTGACCCACCATACCAGTTGAGGGTTAATAACACAAGAAATACTGCAAAAGTTACCTAGGAAGGCCATCGAACTCACAAAACGTATAGATGCAGTACTCAGTTTACAACATGTATCAATCAATAACGTACCAAATAACATGGCATGGAAAAGAGCTGAAACAATCAGCATGATTCTTAATCAGGTAAACCATTAGATAAAGTAAAATCGCAAAGACCAATTTCGTTGCTACCAATTATCTTCAAATTATTTGAAAAATATTGATAATACGAACAACATACATATCCTCAATAACTAAGAAATTATTATCGGTTGCCATAAATTTGGATTCTTTAATAAACACCCAATAAAAGACCAAACGCATCTCATAATAAATATTATAGAGAGATTTCTAGAAGAGAACAAAATATCAGATGTTTTCCCAGACAAAGAAAAAGTATTAGATATAGTGTAGCACAAAGGCTTGTTACTAAAACTTAAAAGATATCTTTCCATTTACTATGTCCAGCCAATAAAGCCATGTTTGGAAGACAGAACTTTTAGAGGTAAATGGGAAGGCGGATATTTAGAACTGTGACCAATCAAATCAGAAATTCCACAATGCAGCTTTCTTGAACCCATACTAGATTTGTTATATACCACAACCTATACTCAAAGTCATTATTGCTTCCCATCAATTTGGATTTCGTAATAAATACAACAAAAGACCAAATACATCGTGTAACAAATATTATAGCAAGATCTCTAGAAAAGAATAAAATATGTTTAAATATTTTGCAAAGACATCGCAAAAGCGTTGGTTAAAGTGTGGCACAAAGTCTTGTAACTAAAACTTAAAGATACCTTTTCATCCACTACGTCCTGCTAATCCTAGATATATTTTGTAAGACTGAACTTTTAGAGTTGGCCTGGAAGGCGAATATTCAGCACTATCAGCGATCAAATTAGGAATCCCATAGGGCAGTTTTCTGGGACGCATACTATATCTGTTATATACCTGTAACATCCCTATAACAGCAAAATATTAAATTGATTACATTTGCTGACGACACCACAATACGAACTGTGAGTAAAATATTTGAAAGAACAACTAGATACCTATAAAAGGCAACGAACAAAATAAACATCATAATAATAGAAGTTCCATAAAAATTAATGAAGAGAAGCCTGCCCATATCGATGACTGACCAAAAAAATAAAATCACCCAGTTAGATTACACATGGATTCGTCCCGTACAAGAAAGTAGTCAAATACTTAAGGGTGCGTCCATGGTGCACGCTAGTTTCCGAGTCGGAAAGCCGAGTTCTTGTCCTAATAATCCTAATAACAGCGAGCAGGTGCACTTTGGACAGGCCCGTTTAAATACGAAGGATTATTTGTACGCGGACTGGGCGCTGAATTTGGAAACAATCGTGCACTTTGGACGCGCCCTTAGGCTCCATTTGGATAGCAAATTGCAGGCACATATCAGAACGAAAACTGAAAATCTGAAACTGAAATACAAGTGGATATATTGGCTATTAGGTAGAAGCTCACACCCTACAATAAAAAACAAGATATTAGTTTAGAAACCGATTCTTAAACTAGTGTGATTCTATGGTCTACACATATGGGCTTGTACTAGCGAGTGTAACTATGCTAGCTTTCATAGAGTCAAAAGCTGAATACTAAGAAATATATATTCAACGCTCCCTGCTATATTTGCAACAAAGACGCACATCGACCACTTCGTATAGCAGCAATTAAAGAGAAAATGGAGAAGATCACCAAGAGTCACAAATACCGACTCTATAATCATATAAACAGGGAAACCTAGTCCACGGGCTCAAGCACCATCCTTTCTGAGGTAATTAGAGCTCTTGTAATTAGTTTTTTTTAATATCTCCAGAGCGTTTCTATATAGAGAAACGAGAACTGGTACGCCTATTTATCTTCCAGAAATAAATCGATTCTATTAATTGCGAATTTCTAGTACCGGTTATATGCGTCTGTTTTGGGTAGGTAAAGCACTATTTAAGTATCTTTAACTTTTAAGCATTTTTGACATTATGTTATTAAATTACGAGGTATTCTAGTACTAAAAGCTACTCTTGCTTTAAGGTGGTAAAATGCACCTTTTTTTTTTGGTAATTTTTCCAAATTTTGTTCAAATTCAAAAAAATTAAAAATGATAAATAACCAGTAATATCAATCTGTATAAATTTTCTAAGAATTTGTATCCAGGCGAAGGACCAGGATTGTCCGCACTCCACTGAACAAAAATAAGTAATGCAGTTTTTTGGTGCAATATTAAATTAATATGTTAACATAGATTAATAGTATATTAGTATTATAGAATAAGAATTGCTAGAATTCTGGTAAGAATCTCCGAAGTAGTTTTTAGATATTATAATAAGAATTAAACCCTTATTGTCAGCACGCCACTGAACAAAAATAAGTAATGTTAGCAGTTTCTTGGTACATTATTAAACTAATATGGTAATATTGATTAATATTATATTAAGATTATATAATAAGAATTGCTAGAATTCTGGTAAGAATCTCCTAGGCAGTTTTTAGATATAATAAGAATTAAACCTTTATAGGCCAGGGTAATAAGGCCAAAATATACCCTGTTCGTGACACTTCAACAGCCAAGGTACTGAAGCGTTTTTATGACAGGTAATACCTATAAAAACAAATTGTAACTTTTTTTGCGTAGGATCTGGCGGCCATTTTTATTTATAAACAATTTAGTGTCAAAAAACGGCCTTTTATCCTTTTTTTTAAATAAATGGAAAACAGTGAAACTTAGGTTTTTTAGTGCACACATCTTCGAGATAATGAAGAAAGCTTTAAAATGACGTATTTAAAAGTTTGATATATTCATTTATTGTTAATATAATTGCGAAAAAAGTCGAAATTGCAAAAAAATTAATTTCGCAATAACTATAGCAAAAATTAGCGAACAGCTTTGAAATTTTTGTCAACTGAGGGATCTTTGGTGCTTAATATGTGACAAAAATTTCAAAGCGATTCATTCAATTGTCTAACTTTTATTCAAACTGTTTATCCCAGAGAGCTTTTTGCAATAACAGAAAAAATGATGTTAGAACCATTCTACAGGTGTCAAATGAAAGAACATGAGCTAACTTTTCAAATTGGTTTAAAAAAAAGTAAATAAAAAATAAATTTATTAGTAATACATAATTATGCATAATAGAGGAACTTATTGATGAGTTTGAAAACACAAAAATGGATTTTTTAGCATTAACTGAAACAAAGAGAATAGGTAGTGGATGTATTAATATGAGAAATGAGCACTACATGATTTTTGGAGGTGTTAATGAGTCAGAACGTGCGAGGGCAGGAGTTGCCCTAATGGTTCACAGAAATGAGCATAAAAATATCACTAGATGGAAAAATATTTCGGAAAGACTCCTTAGAATAGATATGAGTAAAAACGAGAAGACAACAATTATTGTTGGGTATGGACCATCGGAAATTGAAGCCAAGGAACTCAAAGATAGCTTCTGGGAACAATTGCAGGACGAAATGGACCAAATAAATCATAAGGTCATAATAGTAGGCGATTTTAATGGGCGAGTGGGGTCAAGCAATGAATATGACTACCCTATAGGACCATATGGAGAAATGGTCAGGAATAATAATGGACAAAGAGTCATCGAGTTTTGCATCATGAATGATATGCAAGTTAGTAACACATTTTTTCAACACAAGGAGATTCATAAATACACACGAGTGATGGATTCGCGGAACGAAAAATCGGTTATTGACCTAGTATTAGTACAGAACAGATACAAAAATGAAATAGCGGACGTGCGTGTTAAAAGAGGCTACCCAAGTAGCAATTTTACGACCTGCAACCAATTTTGTCCTAATGGGACGTTAAATTTAAGGACAAAATTGGTTCACAATAAGCCTTAACCAAGGACAACGTCTGTTTTTCCTATGGACCAACGTTGCTGCTAATAAGTAATATAATCTGATGACCAACCGACATCGGGAATAACGACGTCAATTATTAGGATAAGGTTTGACGTTAAGCTGACGTCGGTCTTAACCTATCTGTAGTATAAGTGCAATTAAGTGGCATACATCAACGACTACTCAACGTCGGGAATTACAACGTATTTTTTAGGATAGATGCCAACCTTCAGAGGACGTTGGTGTTTTATCGAGTATGGTAGACGTATTTTACGGGAAGACGACAACGACAATCCAACGTTGAGAATACCAACGTTAATTATTAGGTTAAGGTTTAACGTTAAGCTTACGTCGGGTATAACCTCTATACTACAATGTAATTTACTGGAAGACATTTAACGACTGCTCAACGCCGGGGATTACAGAGTAGTATCGAACCCAACGTTCAGGAGACGTCGGGTGTTTTCTCAGTAGGTATATGGTAGATTGCTGCGTGTACTTGCGGGAAGGTGAGAACGACAATACAACGTAGGTAATAACAACGTAGTACCATTGTAGTACTTAAGTAAAGTTCACGACGACGACCGGTCGTCGGGAGTCTGTCGTCAAGACCAGGTTGTTTGCGCTTACTTTAGGACGTATTAGGTATACCAATAGGTAAATTCGAGGTGTGCAAGGTAAAAATAGGTTATACTAAAGATCGGCAGGGGGTGTCCTTGTCCAAATCAGTTAAAATGTAGTGCAATTTAGGTCGCGAGTCAAATCCGCCATTAATGAAAGATCGCCATGTTTCAGCCATTTTTTGAAACATAATGTTTGGAAATTTTTTTGCTAGATTTTAATGAATATTTGATTTTAATTAACGAATTTTGTTTATATGTAAATCAAGGATAATTTTGTATGGGTCTAGACATAATAATATGTTTTTTTAATTACGAAGGTTATTTCTATTTTTATTGTTTTGTTCGATTTAACCTGTAAATTTCTGAGGCGCTTTCAGTTTTTAGCAATTTTTATACCTAGTTTAACAGTACACTTCCTTGCGTTTGTAAATTTTCGACCGCATTATGCAATGAGGCAGATGATTAGTAAAATAATTATACAAGTCACTTAGGTTATATTCTGAATAGAGTAGGAACCTACTTAAATAAGTATCAACAGGCCGTCATGCATCTTAGTTTCTGATGATTTAATATCCTCCAAGATTATTAACCTATTTGGTAAAAATGAAGTGTGTCGGCCGTACTTCTGTGGTAGAGAATTTTATACTATTACTTTACAATACCAAAGTCCTAAAAACTAACGTAATTTGACGATAAAATATCTCGAGCTGAGAAGTTGAGAGGGGGACGTCGAGGCAACCCGTATTTCTATTCCCCACTTAGGTGTAAATAGCGGTTTTCTGACCGTCGTCGCAACGTCGCGTATTAACGTTGGGACATTTAATCCAACGTTAAGACGTCGTAATATTACGTCCAATTGCTTCTTGGGTATGAGATCAGCTCGGATCATTTTCTCCTTGAAACTAAAGTAAAGACAAGGAGAGAACAGGCATTTAATATTAAAAATGAAGAAAATCGCTACGAACAACCAAGTATTAAAGTATACAAACTTCAGTCTGAAAATATTAGGAAAGAATACTGTCGTAAATTAAATGAAGAAATACGAAAAACAAATTGGAAAAATGAGGAGGATATAGAAATATTATGGAACATTTTTAAGGAGCTGGTGTACGCAACTGGGAGTAAAGTATGTGGGGTAACGAAAGAAAGATATCTGAAAGGTACAGCTTGGTGGAATAATGACATAAAATTGGAAGTTTCGAAGAAGAAAAAATTGTGGAAAAAGTATATAAGCAATAAAAGTGAAAGTAATTATCGAGAATATAAGGAACAGAGAATACTGGTTAAAAATAAAATTAAAGAAGCTAAGAATCGACAATGGGAAGAATTTGGAAATAAAATGGAAAGTGATAGTAAGGGGAATGCGAAGTTGCTTTATAGGACTTTAAAAAATCTAAGACAAAAGAAATCAAACGGATTAACAGGTTTAGAGGACAAAGATGGTAACATATTATTAAAAAATGAAGAGATTACCGAAAGATGGCGAGAACATTTTATGGAGTTATTAATGGGAGACAACAACGAAATAGAGAATGACAGGGAGGAGTACAATTTAAATGAAAAACAAGATGATGATGACATAACATACGAAGAATACAGGGAAGCAATTTTAAAATTAAAAAATGGCAAGGCTGCAGGACACGATAATATTAAGGCTGAGCTAATTAAATATATGGAAGGAGAAGGATTACAATTACTATGGAAGATCATAAGGAGCTGTTGGCGTACCGGATGCATACCTAGAGATTGGACGCTTGCAACTATTCTACCATTACACAAAAAAGGCGATAAACATAAGTGTTCTAACTATAGAGGAATATCATTGTTGGTAGTGGCTAGTAAAATCTACGAAATAATACTAGAGAAAAAGCTGCGAGAAAAGATCGAGGCCACACTGGATGACAGCCAATGCGGCTTTAGGCCAGGGCGAGGTACAACCGATCTCATATTCACGGTGAGACAGTTATCAGAAAAAGCCCTAGAGCATAACAGTAAGTTGTATCTCTGTTTTGTGGACTTGGAAAAAGCATTTGATCGGGCGCCACGTAACAAGATCTGGGAAATATTAAACCGTAGAAATGTGAAACCGAAGTTAATCCAAGCAATAAAGAGTATATATAAATGTACACGTAATAATGTAAGAACGAACAATTGCTCATCTCTTGAATTCTACACAAGGACAGGTGTAAGACAAGGTGGTGTTCTGAGCCCTTTGTTATTTATCACTCTAATGGACGAAATTGCAAAAGAATGCAGGGGTAAGGTAAAAAGAACTAGGGTTGGGGTGTATAAACTTCAACAAGTTTGCGTGTCAGAGTTGATATATGCAGATGACCTGGTTATTGTGGCAAAATCAGAAAAAGACTTGCAAGTAAATGTGAATGTTTGGAATGAAGCCTTTAAGAAATTTGGGATGAGAATAAATATTGAAAAAACAGAAGCTTTAGTAATATCGAAAACACAAGAAAATATAAATGTTAAGTTGAATAATGAGACCATTACACAAGTTGAGGACTTCAAGTATCTAGGATCAACAATGAATGGGCAAGGAAATATAGAACCAGAAATAAACAGCAGGGTAATGAGTGCAACAAAATTATACTATGCACTAAATAAAAGTTTTATTAGGAAGAAAGAAGTAAGCCTGAAAACAAAAATGAAAGTATTTCAAACCGTATACGAGCCGGTGCTACTCTACGGTAGTGAAACGTGGACAGTGAACGACAACATCCGTAGTAAAATCCAAGCATGCGAAATGCGATATTTACGTGCGGTATCCGGGGTGACCAGACGTGATCGTATAAGAAATGAAGACATACGTGAAAGGTGCGGTGTTGGAAGGACCTTAGACAGACTTGAAACGAAACAGTTATCGTGGTTCGGACATATGGCGAGAATGAGTGAAGGTAGAACTGTAAAGAGGGTATGGAAAGCGGCATCTGACAACAAACGAAGAAGAGGCAGGCCAGCAAGGACGTGGAATGCAAATATTGGAAAGGCTTGCGGAAAAAGAAATATTGGGTGGAGAGAAGCAGAAAGACTAGATACCGACTGAAAGGCATGGAGACGTCTCATTTCTCCACTTACCTCGACACCGTAAGGTACAAGAGGACGGCTTAAGTAAGTAAGTAACATAATTATGCAAAAGTATCGTCAATTTTTCTTTATAATCTTTTTGAATAATTAAAAAAAAAATCTATTTTTACCGTGTTTTAGGTGCAAAACTACTAAGTAGTGTTATGTATATAATATTGATAAAAAAATTTAATAAATATATATAATTTATTATATAAAAAAATAATAGTTTGTAAGGAAAAATTGACGATAATTTTGCATAATTATTTATTACTAATAAATGCATTTTTTATTCACTTTTTTAAACCAATTTGAAAATTTGGCTCATTCTCTTTCATTTGACATCTGTAGAATGGCTCTAACACCATTTTT
Organism: Diabrotica virgifera virgifera; assembly: GCF_917563875.1. NCBI lineage: Eukaryota > Metazoa > Arthropoda > Insecta > Coleoptera > Chrysomelidae > Diabrotica > Diabrotica virgifera. The sequence goes on from NC_065446.1 coordinate 134,556,306, forward strand.
TTTTACTTGTGTTATTGCAAAAAAGCTCTTTGGGATAAAAAATTTGGATAAAATTTAAACAATTAAATGAAGCGCTTGGAAATTTTTGTGACATATTAAGCACCACAGAACCCTCATTTGACAAAAATTTCAAAGCTGTACACTAATTTTTACAATAATTATTGCAATTTTTTTTTTGAAATTTCGACCTTTGTTTGCAATTATATTAACAATAAATGAGTATATCAAACTTTGTAATACGCCATTTTAAAGCTTTTACATGCTCTCGAAGATGTGTGTACTAAAAAACCATACTTAATTATTTATATGGGAAATAAGCCACAATTTAAATGAAAAAAATAATTTTATTAACGTTTCGACGCCCAAATCGGGTGCCGTTGTCAAAATACAAAATATTACTAAAATAAACAAAAGTGTTGTTGCTAAGCAAAAAAATTCTTCTAATAATTTATTTAATCTCACTCATTTATATTGGCAATTCAGACATATATTATATATTTTAAAGTAGAAGACTTTAAAATGATATTGCCAATATTTATGAGTTGCGTTCCTGGGACGACTTACTGAAAGATAGTTCATTCGATTACATGAAATTAACCCCAACTCAAGAATATCCGTCATAAAAAATTATAGCATGTGATATGCCTTTAAAAAGACAACCAAATGCAACGACAGTAAAATTCTCGAGTTAGAGATTTCATAGTAAATCACAAGGGAAAACCAGGAAAAACCCTGTGATACTATCCCGACATCGTAAGTATTTGGTCTTACACTAATTTACTCTCAAAAAATAATACCAAATTCTGACTTGTAACATGTTTAAATTATAAATAATATTAATAATACTAGATATATAAGTAATACTAAAATATAAAATATGTACTAGCTCGATATTATTGACTTACTAATCTTGGTATTTTCTTTCTATTGACTTCCTCTTTCAGTATGGGTAACCACATCCTACTGCATTCTACCGAGGAATTTGCGACACAATTGGTTTCATTTAGCATAATTAGAGCCGCTTCTTTGATTTTTCTCTTTTTACTATCTGATTCTTTTATTTTTTTTTCATTTTAATTGTGGCTTATTTCCCATATAAATAATTAATCATAAAAATGCCACAAGGAAATAGCTTCAGAACAACATTAAAAAACCATACGTTTCACTGTTTTCCATTTATATGAAAAAAAAGGAAAGCCGTTTTTTGACACTAAATTGTTTATAAATAAAAATGCCCGCGAGTTCCTACACAGGAAATAGTTACAATTATTTCTTATAGGTATTACTTGTCGAAAAAACGCTTCAGTACCCTGGCTGTTCAAGTGTCATAGTAAAAACTTTATTACCCTGGACTATTATTGGTGTTTATCTCTATATGTATAAAATGTGACATTCCTTGTTTTTTCCCTAAACTCTTCATATCAGATCCTCTACTAAGTTGTAGATGTTATACAAAATTTAAACTCTAAATAGTGTCGAACTGCATAAATAAACATCGAAGTCAACTTACTAGAAAACAAGACATCAAAATATACTTTAGAGTTTACCAACTAACCCACCAACATGTGAGCTTTCGCGCAATCTACAAACTTTCGTTTCCAAGATTTTCTATGCGTCATGATTACGTTGAACTTAAACTTCACTGAATATCTTTTCCCAAAAAATATAAAACTGTTTCAATCTTTCCACTATTAGAAAAACTTCTGCAAACTTTTATCTCTTTAGCCTCTTTTTTTTTGTATAATCAAAAATCCTCTGGTAAGAGCTTTGTTCGTTTATTTTTTGTAGCGTTGTGGAAAATCGTGACAGGCTTTTCCGAACGTGATATATTGGGACGTATTTTATGTAGTCATCAGATTTTCAAACAATCGTGGAAAAGATAAAAATGAAACGTGAAAGTTGACTAAATATCAAGGAAAAAAATGGGAAACAAACGCGATCTAAATATGCTGAAAACACTGTGTCATACAAGGCGTTTTTCTTTTAGATTTTAACATTTTGAAGTTCAATTCGTGTTTATCTTCTTTAACCCTCGCAGGACCAACCTTTTAGTAGAAACAGCGAGGACCAAGGAGGGACAATAAATGTCCACACATAAATTAATCAAAAACGTTCTTCTTTATTTAATCCAATTTAAAAATAACATTTTGTAGTATTCCTAGACGATAATGGAACAGTTAAAAGATACGAATTTATAATTTACCCGGAGTCTTCGGCTTCAGTGTGTCATAAATATGTGTGTTATTACTGCCTTCTGGTTCCAATTAATTAAAACTCTTATTTCTATTCAAATACATATATTTTTGGTTTACCATATCGATGACTAAATCATAATAACTTGTTTATAATCACAACCTATCTTAAACGTGGTTACTGCTAACTATTACAATAATCATAACAATAATAATAATGGTATCATATCATCGGGCGTTTACTTATATATTAGAATGAACTTTGCAACCTCACGCGTCGGCCTTGGTCAAGGGCGGACAATTTACTTTCAATAAAACATCTTTTGTACAGGGTGATATTATAATACCACACCCCCCCCCCCCGTTTTGTTAAAATTACATATTTTTAAAATGAGATTGATTGTCCATCATCGCGTTTTAGGAGATAGACCTTATATTACTTAATAGTTAAGGTCCTATATCGGCCGCTATAAGACACTTAACAAACATCCTATTATAAACAGAAGTTCATATTGTCCCTATACTAAACTGGTATTTTATAAAAACTACAAATAATTGTTTATAAGTAATTGTCACTAAATCACGTACTATTCCTTCGTGTCTTTTAGTATTTTTTTTTTTTTCGTTTACTAATTCACTTCATCAAAACAGTGTCCACAGTGAATGAAATTGATCCTAACTTTTAAATAGTCTTTTAGTGCCTATAAGCCGTAACTAATCTAATTGTAATAAAATCTCGAATTTAATACTTCCTAAGCTAAGCTAAATATTACCTAAACTTCTATTAAATGGTATATAAAAAAAGAATTTTACGTTACTTTTCTATTTCATCTTATTATTTCAGTTTTGTTTTGATTTATTTATCTACGCCTTACTAACTTTAAAATATTGTACCTATAATAAAAATGTAATCTCTCTAAGAACTTCACTTTTTGTGTCCCTTTGCTTACTATCTACTAACACTATTGTAAGATATTGTCTATCCTTAATTCAAACACTTCCATTTTCCGCGAAAATTTAACCTGAATTCATTATATACAAAAAATAAGTTATTTATAATTTACGTTACTTTAGAGAAAAAAATTTACAACTTTAATTCTTATACATAATTCAATGATTAGCTACTTATTTGATATTATTCTTAATTCTGCTTTATTTTAACATTTCTGACAAACTTTATGTTACTTTTTTCATTTTTCCCACATATTTTAATAAAATTCTTTTTTTCCCTCTCTTCTTCTTGTCTGGTACTACAACTATATATTTCTTCATTTTTCTCCACATTATAACACTGCTACAGTGTACATAATTCATCTTCGTATACATATTTCATATAACAATCATATATCATTTATCTCATATATCATTTCATATAACATCATAATCATCACTTCATATAGTAGCTCCGATACCTTCGTTTTACCTTAATAAAAGAGGTTCCACTCGGATGTCTTAGTTCTCCTGCCGCCTGGCAGGATCTCCATGTCATAAATATGTGTGTTATTACTGCCTTCTGTTCCCAATTAATTAAAACTCTTATTTCTATTCAAATACATATATTTTTGGTTTACCATATCGATGACTAAATCATAATAACTTGTTTATAATCACGACCTATCTTAAACGTGGTTACTGCTAACTATTACAATAATCATAACAATAATAATAATGGTATCATATCATCGGGCGTTTGCTTATATATTAGAATGAACTTTGCAACCTCACGCGTCGGCCTTGGTCAAGGGCGGACAATTTACTTTCAATAAAACATCTTTTGTACAGGGTGATATTATAATACCACAAGTGAAATTGGCATCATCGTAGGATACAGAAACATTTTTGACTTCTTGATGTGCTTACCGCATACATACTTGAATTTTGAACCAACTGTGGTTGTTTTTGTCCACTTATTGGCCTTTTTTCTTTTAGATTTTGCTAATTTGACACATGAATGATATAGTCCCTTTCCATTTTGGGATGGTGTTGAAGGTATTCATGGGTATTATTTATAGTCCACTGTTGAGTTTTTATAAAAGTATGAGGAAATGAATTAAATTATAGAAATGCTAATTATGCCATCTGGGCAGTAGTACGCCGACAACTACTAATTATTTGAGATTTTTAGGAAAAAGGTATTTAGAAAATCGGATGTAATGCAAGTAAAACAAGAAGAGGTGTAAACCGATTTAAGGGAGATTAAAGCTGGCGTTCCACAAGGAAGTGTATTAGGTTCGGTTCTGTCTCTATTTTATACGTGTGGCATTCCAGAGCTAGAACAAACCACTATTGCCACCTTCGCGGATGATACAGCCATACTTGCGAAAGGAGACACTAGTGAAGAAGCGACTGATCAGTTACAACTATTAGTAGTTTTTTTTGTGTGAATTTGATGGCCTTGGCCGAGCCAATCAGCCAGACATTTTGTTATTTTAAAAACAAACAAATTTTTTTTCTCAATCAGAGGAATTTTTTCTGTATTTCGAACTCTAAATACATAACAAACTAACATATTACAATTATTATCTAAATAATACACTGTTTTGGTTGTAAATATTTTTTTGGACATATTTATTTTGTTTTGTATTTTTTTATATCTTTACTTGTTTTTTTTTATTATTTTTTATTAATTGTTTTTTTTTTACTACGCTAAGACATAAACCCGGTTCAACATCTCAGAGGTTTACATATCTCCTCAGTTTTTTTTCTTTTTTCTTGCTTTTTTGCCTTTTTTGCTTTTTTCTCTTTTTTTTGCTTTTTCTTTTCTTTCTTTTTTTCTTGTTCTTTTCTTTTTTCAATTAAAATATACAATAATTACTTAAACCTTCAGGGTTTAAACAAAAATAACAACAAAACAAACATACAAACAATAAAAACCTTTTGTTTTAACAAACATGCCTGCTTTGAACAAAACTACTGAAATACAGGGTAAATTTTATTGCTACGATCTATATTTACAGTTTTTGATATGTTCGTAAATTGTTTTTAATGTATTAATATCTTCAGAAAATATAAAATTGTTCAGATAAACGGGAAGTGGAATTTTTATTATATTAAGATTATCATAAAATTTGTTTATATTTACTGATTGATGTGAACATTCGAGAAGAATATGTATTAGATCACCTTCTATTCCTCACTCACAGTTAGGTGACTCTGTGAGACCCAAACTGTACATATTAAGGGGGGTAAGAGCATGATTACATCTCAATTTATTTATAACTCTTAATGGCAATTTGATACACAATGGAACCAACTTTTAATGGGAATTTCAGGCTGCATTTGTTTGTAATTACTACCAGTTCTAGTGTTTCGATAATACCTTTGCCAATTTTTTTTTGGTGTCGTCTACTAATAATATCAATATCCGAAATGGATAGTTCATGGAAAGTTCATGGGAATTTGGGAAGTTCTTCGCCTATTTCTAGGGCGGATTTGGCTAGCCTGCCTACTATTTTGTTACCCCTAATGCCTGCGTGTCCCTTTATTCATGATATAATGATGTTTTTTCCTAAATTTTCAATTTTATTATAAAGGGTCATAATTTCCAGTTCTATATGACGATGGCTTAGTGTGAAATCCTCGTATCTCATTAAATTACAATTTTACAGGAGAGACAAAAAACTGGTTTTCTGCATAATATAACCTAAAAACAAAAATTACGTTACGCATTTTTAATTCGAGCACATTGAGACAAATATCTGATATTGGCACAGAGCTAAAAGTGTTAAATATTGCTATTAAATTGGAAATACAAATATTAACTATGAAAAACACGTAAATATCCTTGCAGTATATAGAGCCTTTGCCCAAGTAACTATGATAACCTCGTATATCTTGATATGCGTGTTTTTCATCTCCAATGAGGTTGTGTTTATTATTATTTACGAGGTTTTCATTTTTCATAGCTTATTGCACACCTCCAAATGCTAAGTCGATACAAACAAATCTTTTGATTTAAGGTTCACAAAATATTCCTGTATGTCGGACTACCTTTTGTTGTTCACAAAAAACATTTCTGCAAGTCGAATCTCTCAAAAAAACACTCCAAATTAGTACCAAATTCTTGGTTATAAATATAGGTGGTATTCACACTAAATCAATAGAGCAATTGATATACGTGGTTTCTTTTTTCGGCTGTAGAAAATAGTCTAGTGTATTTGGAATTTTTCTGACAGTTATAAATCGTGAGAGACAAAGTTTTCAAACTAAAACCACCAAAATGTCATTTTCTAAAAAAATGAGATACGAGGTTTTCACACTAAGCCATCGATGATTGAGTTGCTGGGACTTATGTACGTTAGTTAGTCTAGCAACGACACTCTATCTGTAAATTTTATGCAGCTATAGGGTTCGTTACTAAATATGTGTCTTAAAGCAAAAAGTATCGCTGTCATTTCAGAGGTGTATATCGATGATTCACAAGGCAATTTGAATAATTTTTTAAATCCACTTTGAATATTGATTATTGCACATCCTACTTTGTTTTGTACTTTGGATCCATCTGTAAAGTAAAATTGATAATGTGGCCATTTATCAAGTATAAATGATTGAAAAACGGCTGGATTTAAATTAATATAAAAAAAGTATTAATTTGTTGTGAGAAAAGTTCTTCTAATATATGGGAATACTTAGGTGAAACTTGATTTTCACAAGTATAGAAAATACTTCGGTATTGAGATATTTTCAAGTAACTATCTACAAGAAGGGGACCTTTTTTCTTTGTCCAATATTTATGAGGTAGATCTAAAATTGATAACTTATTTATATCCTGCAGATAGTTTTTGTTTTTTCCTACGGTTCTAACAATGAATTTATCACTTAAAAACTGTCGTCGAAATTCCAGGGGTGGTTCTATCGCCTCAACTTCCATTATATTAACGGGTGTAGACTTCAAATATCCAAGACAAAGTCAAAGGCATTTATTTTTTTGTATTTCTAATTTATTCAAATATGTGTTTGCAGCAGTTCCATACAAATGACAACTGTAATCGAAAATAGGACGAATCAGAGTACGGTAAAATAGAAGTGCTCTATTTGGATCGGCACCCCAATTAGTTCTACAAGAGGCTCTTAGAATATTCATTGCATTTTGAGACTTTTTTATGACATGATGGATGTGATCCTTCCATAGAAGTTTTCTATCTAAATAAGTACCGAGATATTTCATACAATTTTTAATAGTATATCGAATTTGACCTACTGCCAAATGGCCTTGTGGAATGTGACGATTTCTGAAGAAAATGCAAATTTCTGTTTTAGATTCTGATATTGATAAACCAATACATACTTTGATAGTGATTAAGAACAACTTTAATTGAGACATTAGAATTATTTTTACATATATCCAATGATTTGTGGGATGTGTAAACTACTACGTCATCAGCATATTAAATAATTTTTGTTGTGCTATTATTACAATTTTCTAAATCAATATTGTATAAAATATATAACATTGGACTTAATATGCTACCCTGTGGTAGTCCTATATTTGTAAGACGTGGAGTGGAGATGGAATTGTTGATTTTTAAAACTGTCCATCTATTAGTGTATAGTGTGTCCTCAGAAATCTAGCTATGAATGTTATAATATAATATATAAAGTTAATGGGGATGGGAAATCCAATGTCTACTAGTTTTTTATACATAATGTTCAAATTAAGGGTATCGAATGCAGAAGAGACATCTAGAAAAGCAGCCATAGTATATGCATTATCAGTAAAGTTTATTAGTATAGATGAGACTAAGGAATTTATCGCATCTTGAGTTGATTTTGTTTTTCGAAATCCATACTGAGATTTTGGGAAAATATGTTTTTGCTCTAACCAGTGTTCAATTCTATTTTTTATTAATCTTTCTAACGTCTTTAGGGAGCAAGAAGCTAGGGATATTGGTCTATATGAACTACAGGAATTTTCTGGTATTCTAGGTTTATTAATAGGTATTGGAATATATTCCTTCCAACTCTCTGGAATTTGTGACGTATCGTTCCAAATTTCATTAAAACTATGTAATAATGATATTTTATAGTGATATGGTATATGGTATATCATGGAATATGAAAGATTTTCTTTACCTGGAGCACTGCTATTTTATTGACTAAGTACTCGTTCTAACTCCCACAATTTAAATGGTTGTTCTAAGCCAAACTTATCCCTTGAAACTGTTTCGCTGTATTCTGGATTAATATTGGGAAGGTACCCACTTTGGAGATATTTTATTATGAAATTCATCTAGCCAGCTTGAATTTGGATCTATTGGAATCTTGTTGGACTGTTTGCGGTTTTTAAAGACGTTTACTTTTTCCATACTTCACTGATTTTTGTTTTGGGAATAAGGCTTTCGCAGTACTATCCATTTCTGTTTTTCCTTTTGCTTGAAGAGTTTTTTTGCGACAGCATAAAGTATCTTAAATTCAAATAAATCAGTCCTGGTAGGGGTTTGTTTATATTTTCCGTATGCAATTTTACGGTTATCAGCAGCAGTTTTACAACTTTCGCACCACCATTGGTTTGCAGTTTGTCTCTTATGTATGACGTTAGATGAAAACTTCGGTATTGCTAAATTGGCTGCTTTATTTTTTTTACCATTATTTTTATCTTTAAGGTGACAGAGTCATGGATACATTGACAAACATTGTTTTAAATAACATGGACAGGGGCGTAACAGAGGCCCCCGGGGGAAATAAGTCAGAGCCCCCTCTTGTCGTCTAATATATATAAAAATGTGTTATTGTTATATTAGTAGGGGAGGAAAGTATGCTAAATGTGCCGTCACTCGAGCGCTTTGAGGACCTATTTGGTTATGACGAGTAGGTCCTAAAACCAAAAAAAGTTAAGTAAAGTTTTCCATTTAAGTGGGGACTTTTCATTTTTTAATTTAGTTTTTCATTTTCAACAATTGTTTTTTTCGATTATAGCATCATCTATCCATAATTGGAAAAAATGTTTTAAATAAAAGTTTTTTATTTTTACGTAAGGAATCCAAATCTGCTATAAAAAATGGGGGCTCCTATTTAAGATTTTAAAGTTACCCCTCACAACAAGTCCTTGGGGGGTCGTGTTTGGTGTCATTCAATAAATTTTTCAAAAATATTGAATACGTGTATTTTGCAGTTTTTCGATCTGATGTTCATTTCGAGAAATATCGTGGTGTTTCTATTAAAATTTTAAATTTTCCCCCACCCCCCTCCGTAGAGGGTCGTGTTTAGTATCATTCGATAGATATTTGAAAAATATTGAAAATACATTTTTTAGTTTTTCGATCTGACGTTGATTTCTCGAAATATTTGCTTTTTTTCTTGTGAAACTTTGTGACTCACCCATTTCCTTACGCTCTGCTCACACCGTCAGATTTTTGAAATATAACCTGTTCTGCATGTACTTAACTTACTTTATTTTAATCTGACGATTTCGAGTATTTTTAAGGATATAAATTTTTTTTCTGGCTCTCCTGTATTAAGATCCAAAATATTGTAGGGGTACATTTACAGGGTACAAGGTTTCTCCCTGTATGATAATCTGACGCGCTTGAGTAACTGCAAAAATCCCCGCTTGGGCTCCCCTACCATATTATTTTGCGCATACATACTCAACGTTTTTTAAGCAATGCAGTATTGAAAATGAAGTTGCCCATCAGATAGATACAATGTATCGTATGTATTAATAAAATTGTCTTTCCATGGATCTTTCCGTCTTTGCTATTTTTTCCGTTTTTGAAAGATCCATGGAAAGACAAATGCTGAACATTAAACTATCAGACAGGAAAAGAAACGAATGGATCCGTAACAAAACAAAAGTGAAGGATGTCTCAACCCAAGTAGCAAAGCTTAAATGGAAGTTCGCCGGACACACCCTACGGCAGAAGGATGAAATATTGACTAAGACGATTATACATTGGAGACCGTGGAAACACAAACGAAAAAAGGGAAGGCCACAAATGTGATGGTCAGATAACCTGAAGAAGCACAGTGGGTCAAAATGGATGCAAATTGTACAAGATAGAGAGGCATTGAAGAAGGAAGGGGAGGCCTATATTTAAGGATGGATGTTTAGGGCTAATTAGATAGATAGATAGAATAAAATTGTAGATATTCGCTGATAGTAGTGCACGAAGAAAATTATTCATCTCATAGAATAATACTATGTAATAATATAATCGTTTATTAATTTTCCTTCTATTTTATTCTATACCGATAAAGATTAAAAATGTAAGTTGTCAAAAACAGTGCATAAATAAACTAATAGCCCAGTAAATGAACGTTTTGGAGTGTACTTATCAGTGTCACGACGTATTTGCTTGGCAATTTAGATTTAGATTCTACTTATCCTCCACTTCAAAGTTTGAGTTATGCCGTTGGTTGCTCTTACTTAGGGGGTGAAAGTCACCCTTCTGGAGGGTGAAAAATATGAACTCGCTTAGTTTTGATAATAGAAATTGTATAAAAAGTAAAAATACTTAAAACTAAACACTTTAAAAAAGTTTTAATGAGTTTTCCCCGAAAAGTGCCTTATTTTTTGGTTATTCCACGTTGAAATATTCAATTTGGAATTTGACGAAATAAGAACAATTTTTCATGAGTATTATTTTTGTATATGCTACATTTTTGCTACTTACGAATACTTACTTTTTGAGTTATTTGCGAAAAACCGACTAAAAACGTGGTTTTTTGTTGAACAATGTTGAACATTTTTACTAGTAAATAACTCTTAAAGTATTGACTGGACCACTTCGGTGGTGACATTGAAAATTACAGGGTATCGCCGTATTCCACATTCATTTACTGGGCTATAAACATATAAGTTTTTGTTACACATGTCGCATTTAGTATTTTTTTAAAGGGAGCACTATTTCCAATCCTGCGGGAGGGCTCCGACGGGTTTTGTTACGCCACGGAACATGGATGTTATAAATAATACATGATTAAGCACCGGCCACCATTTTTGACCCTCCCACCATTTTTGACCCTCCCATGAGTTGGGACACGTCCTGAGATTCAGCTATAGTCGGTTCGCTAAACTCAGACACAAGTGGCTTAGGATTTTAGTCGGATTTTTTTTTGTTTTTGACGATTTTGCAAAACTTGGCGAAATTATTAACTATTTGGTAATTATTAACTATTTAGTAATTATTTTTTGGCAATTCTACCAAAATTGGCAAAATTACTTACTCAAATCACTAGCCAGTTTTGTCTGAGCTTAGCGAACGGACTATACCTCATATTTTGAACGGTCGATGGCAGCTCCACCATCGACCATTGGCATCGAGTTGCCATCGACCGTTCAAGATATGAGGTAGCTGAACCTCAGGATCTGTCCCAACTCATGTGAGGGTCAAATGGTGCCCAGTGTGTAATCATGAATTATTTGTAACATGAATATTATTAAACCCGGGAGCAGTCGCGCCGTTAGAAAACATCTAATATTTTATCCCTTTCCGTGATAACGTGATGAAAAATTTTGCAACGTAACTAATAATAATAATAATAAACCGAATTTTTCCTGTGGGAGTTTTTTGTCAGTTCTTCTATCAGGCGCGGCCCCCTGTGAATGGGAGATGCTTTCTGGGTATTCGTAGCGCCAATAACCAGAGGGTAGCAGGGATACTTGCCGTGGAACAAAAACTGACACCTGGCAGTAGGTATAAAATGCACACCCATTAATATGGAGAATATTGATTTATGTTTGGGATCGCTGCCTGGGGATCGCCAGGGCACGTCTGGAGCCGGCGCTGGACGTGACAGCATGCGGGACGTCGGTGGCAGGGTGTTGAGGAGGCGGGCCCCTGTCATACAATCAGCTACAGCCCAACAACAACAACAACCACAAGCGAGCCAAACAACACCAAGAGCTCCACCCGCTGAAGGTGCTGCGCTGGAACATCAGCCGGCGCTCACTCAAGCGGGACGACCGAGGCAGCGCATGAAATGGACTGTGTCCATTAACGAAAGCATTTTGCGCTTCTATTATAAGGTGACAAACCTCGGTCAAGGAACGATCGGCTACAGACAACAGCTGTATGCCGAATTTTGCAGGGAGTACCCAGATATTCAAGTATCGGAGCAAAGAGTATCAGATCAATACCGGGTAATCATAAGAAACAACCTTATCCCAGAGGCTAGACGCAATACGATCAAAAGCGAAGTCGAACGGGAGATTAACAACCAAGGGCTAGTTTTAGATCAAGTCCCTAATGAAATCCTTGATGAGCAGATTCCTGAGATTCCCATACCAGAAACTCAACCTGACAATACAGAGCAGGAAAACAACGAGTTCAGCGATAGTCTAGCAAACGAAATGGCTCGTGCCGTACAAGAGTTTAATGGAACAAATCCACTTAGCAGACCACCGTTACCACGAATAAACTCTTGTAAGAAACTAGGTGCGCTGTTACAAATTGTGAACACTGAAGTCCTACCCAAATATGTCGTAGAAGCCCACACATTGGAATATCTGCATATGCTAATCTACTGTGCAGCAACAGCAATTGCTAATGTAATGGGCGTTAAGATCAGAACACGACGGGGTACTAATAATGGAATGACTGGTAACAGAATTGCACCCTGGAAAAAAAGACTTCTCGGAAAAATTGAATTACTGCGTAGGGATATTGGTCAAGTTACAGAATATATAAGAGGTGTAACAAGTAGAAAAGTCATTAAGAGAGCTGAAGAAATAATGCGGAGCACTGCAAGACACTCGAGATACGATCCAGAAAATAACACAGCCCAACAGTGTCTGGATACATTAAAACAAAAACTCTCCATCTATTCAGGACGATTAAGAAGCTATAAAGTTAGTAACAATCGAAAGTGTGACAATGCACTTTCTGAGAACTCTGAGAAGGCGTTCTACCGAAAACTCAACTCCACCGTAGAAAGTGTCGAGAAGTCTTTTCCAAGCCAAGAAGAGATTCATGAGTTTTGGGGAAATCAACTTTCCACACCAGCTGCTCTTAACAACAATGCTGGCTGGATAGAAGATCCGACGCACAACTGTCACCACTACGTCACAGCTAACTATGAACCATTCACTACTGAAGAGGTCTCAAATATCATCAAAGAGCTTCATAACTGAAAATCTCCTGGACCAGACGAAGTTCAGAACTTCTGGCTTAAGAAGTTTTGGAGCATTTACGAGTGCTTATCAACATTAATTAATCATGCTATTTCTAACCCGCAGGAAATACCATCATTTCTAACTCAGGGAACCACTTATTTAATACCGAAGGATCAAAATAACACCCAAGATCCAGCCAAGTACCGCCCAATTACTTATCTTCCAACTTTGTATAAATTGGTTACATCCTGTATAATCCGGCGCGGGCGTATCTACCAACACTGTGCTCTAAACCAGCGGTTCTCAACCTTTTTTACTCAGCGACGCACTAACGTACTCCTTACAGATTCGCGACACTTTTTGCTAGTGGTAGGAAACTACAAGATGAATATATTAAGCATATTATTTTTTATTTCGTAAGAACATAACAAGCAAAAAACAAAACAGAAAGAATACATAAAAATTAGTGTGAAATTTTTAGTGTGAAGAAATTAGTGTCAGAACACACTTTTAATAAGTTGTTCCTTTTCAGAACAGGTTAATTCTGCCTTGCTTACGTTGTTCTCATCAAGTGCAATTAACCATTCACAGTTAGCACTCAAGACAGAGGGAAAGTATTTAGTTATCCCTTCTTGCAACTTACATAAGTGCTCTTTCATGCTCTCCTTTAGTAGAGTCTGTTCTTCAGATTTCAAATTAATTAAAGTTATAGATGTTTCGGGAAAAGCAGTCAAATCGTTTTTTCTATAACCGAGTTCCAGAATGTAAGTGTTTTGGAGAACGTACTTATTTTATCAGTTGATGATATTATGGTTCCCTTTCGTCCTTGCATAGTTGCATTCAAAGAATTTAGCTTATTAAAAATGTCAGAAAGGTAAGCCAACTTAGCATACCAAAGAGGATTTTTAAGATTTTTACAAAAATCACTTTGGCCATCTTCTGTTTTAAAAAATTCGTGTAGTTCGTCTTTAAGTTCTAAAACTCTGTTTAGTATTTTTCCTTTCGAAAGCCAACGAATTTTACTATGAAATAACAAGACTTTATGATCTGCGCCCATGTCTTTACAAAGTTTCTCAAACACCCTTGATTTCACCGGACGAGTTTTGATATAGTTAATCATAGAAACAACAGTATGAATAACTTCACCCAGTTGGCTTCCATCCGTAGTTTTTACTACCAGAGCTTCTCGATGTAAAAAGCAATTAGTAATTATTATCAACTGGTTTTTCTTTAGTGCGAAACTTAAAAATCCTTTGACATTTCCCGTCATTGCAGCAGCACCATCTGTACATATAGCAATATAATCCGTCCACTTAAGTCCGTGATCCTGAAAGGTTTCAACAGTAGAAAATATATCAGCTCCAGTGGTTCTTGTTTCCAATTCACGACAGAATAGGAACTGTTCAATAATTTCCGGTCCGTACACAAATCTTACAAAAGATATCAATTGGGCCTTTCACGAATTGCCCGTGCTTTCGTCCAGTTGTAGAGCAAATTGTGTATTTGCCAATACCTCCCTAACATTACTTTGAATGTCGATTGACATATCTAATATACGTCGATGGACTGTGTCATTTGATAAAGGTACCTTTGATATTTGTTCAACAGTTTCCGGGCCTAACATTGTAGCAACTAATTCTTTACATGCCGGTAAAATAATCTCTTCACCAATAGTATGGACTTTCTGTTTTTTGGCAATCAATTCAGAAACTTTATATGATGCTAAAAGTGCCTTATCTGGGAGTTTTACTCGTTTTTCCATTATAACTGAGGATGATTGAATGGAACAACGTAGACGTTAAAAATACTCCCGCGGTTTTTGGGAAACGCTTTGATGATTTTGTTCCAAATGTCTTTTCATCTTGTTGGGAACCATCGATTCGTTTGAAAGATTCCCGCTTTGCGCAACTATTCATAACTCAAGTTATGTCGGTTAAATTTTAAAAACAGTTAGAGAGGAAACAATTACGGATTGGCACTTTATTGATTGGTATAACGTGGTATATACCTAATAGTTAAAAAAAATGGTTGAATGCATGATTGGTATATTATAACAAGTAAAAAAATATAAATAAAAATATCGTATTCGTAAATCTCGCGACACACCTGATAGGTTCTTCCGACACACCAGTGTGTCGCGACACGGTGGTTGAGAACCGCTGCTCTAAACCATATCATTGAGCCTCAACAGAAAGGATGTGCTAAGAGTTCTATGGGTTGTAAAGAACAACTTATCATCGACTCAGTCATTTCTAACCAGGCACTCACCAAAAAAAGGAACCTCTTTACTGCCTTAATTGACTACAAAAAGGCCTTTGATTCAGTGCCGCATGAATGGATTATAGATATATTAAGAATATAAAAAGTCGATGATAACATAGTGACTTTTTTAAGGCATATAAGGACAAGTTGGAAGATTAAAATTCACCTCCAAATACCTGGTGAAAACAATATCGAAACGGAAAATATCACAATCAACCGGGGCCTGTTTCAAGGAGACTCGCTAAGTCCATTGTGGTTCTGTTTGGCTATGAACCCTCTATCACAGCTATTAAACTCCACTGACTCAGGTTTTAGCATTAAAAACAACAATACTTTAGTAGCGAAGCTTAATCATCTGTTGTATATGGATGATTTGAAATTAATGGCATCTACTCGAGACAATCTAGAACAGATGCTAAAAACAGTAGAAACATTCTCTAATGATATTAATATGCAGTTCGGCCTAGACAAGTGCCGTGTTTTGAATATAGTCAGAGGAAAGGTACAGCCCGGTGGATTCGATATGCAAAATGGCCAGAACATCGAGGCCATGGGGGAAAACGATATATATAAATATCTTGGAGTAAAGCAGGCGCGGAAAATTGACCATAAGCAAATGAAAACTGACATAACTACTGAGTTTATACGAACGATACAACAGCTGCTTCGTTCACAGCTTAACAGTAAAAATTTGTTTAAGGCACTAAACACCTACGCTTGTTCCGCACTTAGCTATTCATTTGGTATTGTTAAGTGGACAAAAACAGATATAGAAAATCTTCAGCGAAAAGTACGAACACATCTCACAAAGGCACAAAAACACCATCCTAAAAGTGCAGTAGAAAGAACATTACCACGGAATCTAGGAGGAAGAGGACTTATGGATATAGGTGAGCAATTAGGTAAACAAATTGCTAACTTAAGAACTTATTTTCAGATGCAAGCTGAGACATCTACTCTACATCGATGATAACATAGTGACCTTTTTAAGGCATATAATGACAAGTTGGAAGATTAAAATTCACCTCCAAATACCTGGTGAAAACAATATTCTCAGCGCAGTAGATGACACAACACCGATCAAACTGAGGGAACCAGAAATGCGCATAAACCACCTTACTAAGGACGAAAAACTGCGCACCAGGATGGGCAAACCTCTGCACGGGCGACATCCCAACGAGGTCAGCCAAGACTATGTCGACAATAGCGTCGAACTATTGGTTGACATCGGGAAAGATGTTCCCTGAAACGGAGGGTTCATTACTGGCCATTCAGGATCAGGTTATACCAACCAGAAATTACCTGAAATATATCATCAAAGACCCTCAGGTTCAAAACGACAGATGCCGATATGGATGTCAAGCCCAAGAAACCATCCAACATCTTACAGGGGGCTGCCAGGCATTTGCTGCAACTGAATACAAGGAACGACATGACGCAGTGGGAAAAATCCTTCATCAAGAGATAGCTATCAAGCTGGGACTTCTCTAAACGGACCATCTCCCGTATTATCAATACGTCCCTGAGAGTATGCTTGAGGATGGCAATCACAAGCTATACTGGGACCGCACTGTGCTCACAGACCAAACAGTGGCACATAGTAGACCAGATCTCGTACTAGTTAATAAATTAAAAAGACAGACAACACTAATTGATGTGGCGATACCTAACAACAATAATATACGTAGTAAATTTACTGAAAATATCGCCAAGTACAGAGATCTGGAAATTCAAATAAGAAGGCAATGGAGAATGCAAAGTACCCAGACGATACCGATAATTATGTCTACTACTGGAGTCATTCCGAAGACCCTCCTCGAAAGCATAAAAAAGCTAGGTCTAACTGAACACCTTTATAAGACCATGCAGAAAGCTGTACTACTTGCGACGGCCAGATGCGTACGAACATTTCTGGGAGAAACTCCAGCATACCAAGTCACCTAGGGCTCGAAAACACGGAAAGAGTCCCACCATAGCTTAATCCTTTTGATACCGTAGGTATCTGGGATGAGTCAATTTTCCCCTTAGAGGGAGTGTGAGCCGTATGGCTAAATCTGGAAAACCGACTTTTATTTCCAAAAAATAATAAGTATAACAAACTGTAAATTTTCTAAAGTAGAGGGCGAAGTTTATTTTTGCTGTGTTCTAAGACACAACAAAAATATTCTTCCCCTTAACCCCATATTCTTCCACTTAACCCCAGCTTAACTTTCGCTCGTAAGTGCCTCGAGGAAGATTGTAGTAATGTGTAGGTATTTTTTTATTTATTTTTTATTTTTTTGTGGAATTTATGGCTTTGGTGACAACCAATTAGCTTTAGAATTGTTAGAAATAGATATTTTTAACATAACAAGTAAATAAAATTTTTATGAAATACAAGTTTGTTTTAAATTCGTATTTAAATTCGTATTGTTAGATAAAATCTAACGCGCGATTGCTTATATGACCGAATAGAGCGCGACTGTTCCCGGGTCAAAACAATTTTTATCAGTGTATCCATGACTGCATAATTTTAAAGGGTCTTTACCCATATATTTTCAATTTTGGTGGCTTAGCATGTGAACATCCTGTTCAGAACTGATGATAATCTGTATTCAGATCTAAAACGTTCTGCATTTTTGATGTAGCCTTTTAAGGGAATTTTAATAAATCATATACCCTTTAAAAAGTATTTTAATTAATTGCTTGTGATATATGGTATACAGCCAGCTACAGGAAAACTTTTTTCTTATGGATTTGAAGAGAGAAAAGTATTTTTTTTTTTTCGGTGAGATGTCTAAAGAATTTATTCAAAGCGATTCGGGAAATTATTTTTTTTATATTTGTTAATCACATTTTCTGGTCCACTTTTAGATCGGGAGATATTATACAGAAGTTCAGCCACGATTTTCTAAGTCCTGCCTTTTGCAATATTGGAAGGGTAGACGAAGTACTTACAATCTGTGGAAGCACCCACAAATTTCCTGTTATATTTTCCTGTAAAAATAAGATTTTCCCAAAAAATAAAAATAGGGAAATTCGGGAAATTATTTTTTTTATATTTGTTAATCACATTTTCTGGTCCACTTTTAGACCGGGAGATATTATACAGAAGTTCAGCCACGATTTTCTAAGTCCTGCCTTTTGCAATACTGGAAGGGTAGACAAAGTACTTACCATCTGTGGAAACACCCACAAATTTCCTGTTACATTTTGCTGTAAAAATAAGATTTTCCCAAAAAATAAAAATAGGGTTTTGCGATGAATTTCTGAGTCCTGCCATATCCGCAGAATGACAGGATACTATCGATTTTATGAAGAAAATTTTTAGGGCAAGAGGGTTGCAAACGGGCTAACGGAGTATATATATGTATACAAACATGTAAGGAAAATAATGAAATTTTCATGATTTTCTGGGTCCTGTCAACTAAATAAATTAACCCGGCATTGGTCGCTAGGTCGGTTGTTACGCGAGTGGTCGCGCGTGAGATTTTCTCTCACATATCTAACTTTTGCCATCCTTTTGCAATTTTACAAAAAAGATGAGGTTTCATCAACGATAAAGCCATTTGCTTTAAAAAGATACGACGTTTTTCTGTTTTATTATTATTATCTTTATACAGTATGTCCCTGTAAGTTGTATCCATATGGAAAACTTTTTTATTATTAATTTTACGAAAAAAAGTTATTCTTCATAAAAAGCTCTGCATGGTCCAAAATGTAAGTTTTAACCATCAAATATCAAATTTTGTGAATATTATACGAGGTACCTATGTCAAAAAGTTTGAATTTCACTCAAGAGTAAAGTAGCTTTATTTTTCACAATATTGAAAATTGCTATTATGAAAAGTTGTTTGGAATTAAAAACTATACTGTAGTATGCAATTACATCATTATAATTAAAAAAAAAATTATTTGAAAAATTATCGTTAACTAACATTATTTTCAGTTATTTCAATTCAGATAACTTTTTTATTATTAATTTTACGCAAAAAAGTGATTCTTAATAAAAAGTTCTGCATGATCTAAAACCTAAAATACAACCATCTTATGTCAAATTTTATCAATTTTATACGAGGTATGTCAAAAATATGAATTTTGCTCAAGAGTAAAATACGTTTATTTTTCACAATATCGAAAATTGTTATTATGAAAAGTTATTTAGAATTAAAAACTATGTTTCAGTATATAATTACATCCTACTAATTGAAATATTCTGAACTATAAAGGTACTTTAGTTTTGATATAAATTTATCTTTTTGACATACCTCGTATAAAATTGATAAAATTTGATATAAGATGGTTGTATTTTAGGTTTTAGACCATCCAAAACTTTTTATTAAGAGTCGCTTTTTTTCGTAAAATTAATAATAAAAGAGTTATCAGAATTGAAATAACTGAAAATAATGTTAGTTATCCATAATTTTTCAAAAAAATTTTTTTTTAATTAGAAGGATGTAATTGTATATTAGAATATAGTTTTTAATTCCAAACAACTTTTCATAATAGCAATTTTCAATATTGTGAAAAATAAAGCTACTTTACTCTTGAGTGAAATTCAAACTTTTTGACATACCTCGTATAATATTAAAAAAATTTGATATTTGATGGTTAAATCTTGGATTTTGGACCATGCGGAGCTTTTTATGAAGAATAACTTTTTTTCGTAAAATTAATAATAAAAAAGTTTTCCATATGGATACAACTTACAGGGACATACTGTATAAAATGTAACTATTGAAGCCGCCAATATTTAACATTGAAAAATATATGGTAAGTGACCATCTACAACTAACCCGTGAAACAGAATATAGGATTTTCATATCATCGACCACATCCATGGAGCCTTTTATTACATCATAAAAGGATATTATTTTAAGTTTTAAGGGGAAAAATAAAATTAATTTTTATACACAGTTGGTGACGCCGGTGGTCGCTTGATGAGAGAATCTCTCACATGAAGCGCAGTGACTCAACAATATGGTGATACTAATTAAACTGAGTCACTGTCTGAGCGGACGAGTATATTAGATTGTCGAGGGAGGATAGTTAGGAGACTAGAAGGAACTACAAAGCGTATAATTTCCCAGAAAAAAAGTTGTGCGCAATTTTCTGAAACCGTGAGAGAAAATCTCAAATAGCGACCACTGGCGCGTTAAACATATTTATTTCAAAATGATCAATAAAAAATATTGGCATGACGTCTCCTAATGTTTAAATATACTTGTCCCTTGGAAAATTCTGCAGAAAATTTTGACCCAGATTTCATGAGTTTCTGAGTCCTGCCTTTAAAAAGTTATAATACTGAAATGCAATAAATACTTTTCCGGTACTCGGCAGGAAGGTTAAACGGTTCTAGTAAGACGGCAGGAGTCCTAGATTTGCAAGAAAATACGTGAAAAATTCCACGATTTTCTGAGTCATGCCATTTTGCATATGTTTCAAGAATCTTAATATAAGTCTATTTACAAACAGGCAGGATGGTTTTATAGTTATTTTGTATATAGGGTGGGCATTAGTGTGACAAAGTCCAATTACTCGTTTGTTGTAAGATACACGAAAAAAAGTTATTTAGGCACAACATGGGACACAGATAGGACTACGACTTAACAGTATTTTCTAATATACAGGGCTACCCGTATTGAGAGATTGACACAAATTTATGTTTTTTTAAATGAAATATCCTGTATATTTTTACATTTTTGGATTCTACTCGATGTTCTTTTTGTTAAAATATAGGGTTTCGTAATATTATACGAGGTAATTTAAAATATAATTACGTTTTTTGTTAATTTTGTAGTAACATTCACACCCTGTAAAATTGTCGTGATTTAATATCAAAACTTCCGTTAATTTATGTTCAAACGATTTTTAATATAGTCTGCTATTGTCAATTATTTATAGTATACCGAAATATATTTAATTTTAGTGTACAGGGTTGGTTGAAATTCGGAATGAGTATTTTCTGAGTTTTCTTAAATGGGACACACACTGTGACCCTGTCCCTGTATTTTAGTATTATAATAAAATTATATTTTATGGTATCTTTTTATTTGTTAAGCATTCTCCATACCATATTTATATATGATTTTCGGCAGTAAATTGATACAAACAGATTACACAGTTGGTTTTTGGGATTTCTGAACAAGAATGTGACATTAGAATCGATCTTCGCAGCACCTAGTGCTCAGAGTGACTGACATACACGTCATCTTCTTGAATTTCAAGTCTTTCCGACACTAAAGTGATGCAAGTAGATTACTCGAGGAGTTTTGGGGTTGCTAAACATGAATACGTCATCAAAATCGACCTCCAAAAACCCTCTAAATTCGAGATCAGTCACCCAGGTGCTTCGAGAGTAGGTTGTAATGTCATATTCGTGTTCGGCCATCCCAAAAACCCTCGAATAATCTGTTTGCTTTAATTTATTGCTGATAGTCCACGAAACTCAAGATGACGTGCCTTAGCAGTAACTCTGGGCACCAGGTGCATCGGAGGTCGGTTCTGATTGCGCATTCGTAACTCCAGAAACTCCTCTAATAACAAAATCGTGATATACTAATCGAAGAAACAAAAATAAAATTTGTATAGTCGACAATGGAAAGTTATGACGAGTCGTTACTGTCGTGGCAACTCTTTTATTACTGTCCTATATGACTTTTATTACACATCAAAGAAACGTGAAATATAAAACATGAAACGTGAAATATGAAACAAATAAATTGTGAAGAATGAAACCGTTTCATGATATATACTAATCACAGAAACAAAAAGGAAATTTGTATAGTCAACAATGGAAAGTAATGATGACGAGGTTGTTGCTCTTGTGGCAACTTTTTATTACTGTCCAATTTAAATCATTTTATAGAATGAGTATTCAAACACTAACATTGTTTTATTGTGGATCCTGGTTTAAAGAAAATCGATATTTTCTTGTCATTGCCTATTCGAGTACCTCTCCAAGTTGGAATTGTACAGCTCTTCGTTCTACTTCACCGCAGAAACCAATGCAGTATTAAATTCTTGGTCGGAATTCATATTACGCACGTAATTAACTGTCCAAAACAATGAAACTGAAACCGAAAAGTACAACACAATCTATTTCATAAAACAGGTTTCACCAAGATAAAAATGTTTTCCACCTACCTCTACCGAAAGTATACTTTTCCGGACCTGATTATAGGGAGCAAAGTTGTACTTTTCCTCCCTAGGGAGGAAAAGTAAAAGTGACGTCATGGTATTTCATTCATAACATATAACTTATTGACGCCCTGTACAATATCTATTTTCTATTACGAACTATCTATACATTTTAACGTTTATTTATAAAACACCCTGTATTTTGCAGAATGGTAAAAAACAGTAAATTTTTATTTTGACTTAACAATGTTTACATTAATAATTTGACTTATTATTGACAGTTGACAGTTATATTGTACCTACTTGTTAGTTTTAGCTCTAATAAATTTTGTTGGTTAGTTACATAAATAAATTAAGTAAAAATGAAAAAATGACTTGTTATTTGAGGAAGGTGGAAAAACCATATGTATAACATGGGAGTAAAGTGCCTTTTCCTCCCTTGAATGATTACAGTAAACTTCATTCTCGGGAGGAAAAGTAACACTTTCCTCCCTTGTTATACAAATAGCTATTTATGTGCATGAATCACACTCGTTTTTTGTGTGTGCGGACTTCCATTTGTTTAGATGTCTTTTATTTTCATGAAACGTGTTTTATGTTTCATGTTTCTTTGGTGTGCGGCTTCTCTAAGACAGGCACATCAAAGAAACATGAAACGTAAATTACGTTTCATGGAAATAAACCACTGCTAAACAAATATATATCCGGCCATTTATGAAACTCTCCGAAAATAATAATGTGTCATGAGCATGAATCACACTCGTTTCATTGGTAGGCGGACTTTGAGATTTGTTTAGCAGTGTTTTCTTTTCATGAAACATGTTTTTCGTTTCATGTTTCATGTTTTTCGTTTCATGTTTCTTTGGTGTGCGGCTTGGCTAAGGGAGCTAAGATCTTTAAAAATGGTGCCTTGTAAATAGTTTTTATATATCTCCAGAACGCTTCCATTTCGAAAGACAAAAACTGGTCCGCCTTTTTTTCTTCCAGATATAAATCGGTTCCATCAATTGCGAATCTCTAGTACCGGTCACAGGAGTCCGTTTTGGGTGGGGCAACGGTTATTTTATCGCATAACTTTTTGTCTTTCCCTTTTAAACATTTTTGACACTAGATTATTAAATTGTAAGGTATTATAGTACTAAAAGTTACTCCTACTTTAAGTCGGTAGGATGCACAGTTTGTTGAATTTGAAAAAAAAAAATTGAAAAAAGAAAATAAAAAAACGGTGTATTTGCCAACTTAAAAGCAAGAGTAACTTTAAGTACTAGAATACCTCATAATTTAATACTCTACTGTCAAAAATGTCTAAAAATTTAAAGGCCAATAAGCTATGAGATAAAATATCCGTTGATCTACCCAAGACGGATGCCTATGACCAGTACTAGAAATTCACAATTGATCAAATCGATTCATCTCTAGAAGAGAAATAAACGTAGCAGTTTTGATTTTCTCAAATAGTATTTTTTTCATTTTTTTTTAATTCAAAAAACGAAAAATTTTTCAATTCGATTTTTTCCGTACCCAAAAACGGACCCCTATGAACGGTACTAAAAATTGACAATTTATAATTGACCTCTGGAAGATAAATAGGTGTACCAGTTTTTGTTTTTCTAAATAAAAGCGTTCTGGAGCTATTTTAAAGAATCTAATTACAAGACGCATTCTTTAAAGAGCTCTATCTTTCAATGGAAGCATTTTTGGACTAGGTGAATTGAGTTAAATTTTCTTAAAATTATTTGGGGAATCTCTGGTTTTCGTTTGTTAGGAGAGTTTCTGGACACCCTGTGTAATATAATAGGTAGGTCAATTCCCTACTATAACCAATAAATTGTAACAATTATTTATTTACTTTTATTGCGTTTACTTAGATAAAAATGTGATCTAACCACTTAAAATAAAAATGTTACAGTTTGCTATTAGATTTGAAAGGTGTGTAAAAATTCCGAGACATTATTCAGGAAAATAATATCTAATAGCGTATGATTCTTTTAATGACATAAAAATTAATTTTTATATATTAAATATCTTTGCGGTTATCCTGCCACGTTGTTAAGAGGATCGGTACGTATTTTCGGCTGCAACGCTATTCAAATTGGGATTCATTTTTTTCGAATCCTGAGAAAACTAATAAGTATTTTTAAAAAATTTAAACGCAGAATGAAAGATTACGTTATTAGCGAGGGCCGAAAGTCCCTGAGAACTTCTATAATGTTTATTTTAATAAGTTATAGGGGTAAAAAACTAAGAGAAAGTTTAGTGTGATTTTTAATTTCAAATATATCACTCAAAATAAACTTTTTATTTATTCTAAGGGACTTTCGGCCCTCGATAATAATTTAGTCCTTCATTCTGCGTTTAAATTTTTCAAAAATATTTATTGGTTTTTTCAGGATTTGAAAAAAATTAACACAATCCCGTGGTAATATCTTCCAAATCTATCTTTGTCTTACAACGCACTCAACCGAATATAATATTGTCAGCATATATTGTCAGTCAGACACTGACAATCAGTGACAATTTTAAATATTTGACATTGCATCGGGAATATATTGAGTTATTGATTAAATATTATTGATATATAGTGTATTTGATAAATAATTGATTTAAGACGTGAACTTAATAAAAAGTTATTTATTGTGTGTTATTTGTGGAAGATCCAAGCAGAGAATACATCAGGATAATATATTCTGTGATCGTGATCCAAGTATTTTGTTGATAAAGATGTTCAAATTTGTAAGCGTTCCATAACAATATATTATTAATAACTTTAAAACTTTTCCTCTTTTCCCGATTGAGTATTAGTCTTTGTTGTACAAATAAATTATTACATTCACTGAATACATAGTTAGTGAAAAACTTATCACATTTATTATCTGAATTAATAATTTGCAATTATAAAAATAACAGTTATCCAAGAACATTCAAAACCCATCTTTTTAAATTAATGATGACATTTTCAAGTAGAATGACATTCTAGTAATGTTTATATATCCATACCAGTGTGAATTTTACTACACGTAATTTGCCGTGTAAAGACAGAAAAAGTAGGGATACACGTAAAATATTTGCGAATTATGTACCCATAGCCTTAACGGTTTTAAATTAGTGTTTTTTAAGCATACTCGTTTGTGAAATAATTTTACAGACTTACAATTTTATTTTTTTATACGAAATAACTATACAACCATCCTGCCTCTTTGTAAATAGATTTGTATTAACCTTTTCGAGATATGTGCGAAATGGCATGACTCAGAAAATCGTGTAACTTTCTACGAATTTTCTTACATATTTTTTAACTGTGTATAGTAAAAAAGGTGTATACCCTATTCCACGAACATACGCCTGTGTTGGATTATTTCGACAACGAATATTTTATTGTGCAAAATATGAAGAACGAAAATAAATTGCAAATTACATTGCTGTTTAATGGAATAATTATTAGAGCCATTTACTTTCGTACTTCTTATGTTGCACACTGAAATATTCGTTGTCGCGATAATCCAAAACAGGCGTATCTTGGTGGAATGAACCATAACTAAACATAAACATCCTGCCATTTGGAATAATGTCTACTTAAATTATTTATTTTATAATAACATTTATTTTATGACTCAGAAAATCACGGAACAAGGGTGAAAATTTTCCACAGAATTCTCCAAGGCACAAGTGCAGTTAACCATTAGGTGACGTCATGCCAACATTTTTTTTGGTCATTTTGAAATAAATATGTTTAATTTATTAAGTTGGCAGGACTCAGAAAATTATGAAAATATCATTATTTTCATTACATGTTTGTATATCTATATACTCCCTTAGTCCTTTTGCAACCCTCCTGCCCAAAAAATGTTCTTCATAAAATAGATAGTATCCTGTTATTCTATGGATATGGCAGGACTCAGAAATTCATCGTAACTACCAATTTTTTTTAGGAAAATCTAATTTTCACAGGAAAATGTCACAGGAACCACGTAGATTTTTCTACAAATTGTAAGTACCTTTCCTAACCTTCCATTATTGCAAAGGGCAGGACTTAGAAAATCGTGGTTGAAGTTCTGTTAATATCTCCCGGTTTATTTAAAACGATACCTCCGGAAAATTTAAATATAGTGCGGCATAATCGTGCAAATATTATAAGAATTGTGCATTCAATGATAGAAGCATATAATTTGGACCACATATACTACCCATATAATGGTTCAAAATTAGATGGGAGGCCATCTCAGATTTTGCCTTTTACAAAAATGGCGGGTATTCAAAATGGCGACTATACATATGTGACTAATAGCACGATAACTTTTGAACGAGACTTAAGATTTTAACCAAATTTGGTATTTAGGTCCTTTTTCTGATGAATAATGTCGAGGTCTTGAACTGGAAGAATTGGTTTACCAGAATTTGTGTTTTTACTGGTTTTTTATAAAAAAATATGTTGTTTCTGTTTCAATTCTTTATTCATTATATTATTATTATATATTAATTTTTCAAAAAGGTAATACTGGCATTGAAATGAGCGTAAAAATATTTTTAAGGAAATATTTTGAACTCTTTAGTTATATTAATTACCATTTAATACATGCATAACCTATCTTCACATGTAGGTACCTATGTGCGGCAGATTCGTGCAAATAATAATATAAGAATTATTGTGCATTTAATGGTAGAAGCATATAATTTGGACCACACATACTACACATACAAAGATTCAAATTTAGATATGAGGCCATCTCAGATTTAGTCTGTTACAAAAATGGCGGGCATCCAAATTGAATCTGCCGCCCATAGGTACATGTGAACATACGTTAAGCATTTATTAAATGGTAATTAACCATTAACACAACTGAAAAGTTCAAAATATTTACTAAGAAATATATTTACACTCTTTTCAATGACGTTATTATCTTTTTGAAAAATTTATATATACAGGGCGAAAGAATTGAAAAAAGAAACAACACATTATTACATAAAAAAGAAAACAGTCAAACACAAGTTCTGGTAAACCGATTCTTCCGGTTCAAAATCTCGATATTATTCATCAAAAAAAAAACCTATATACCAAATTTGGTTGAAATCTGACGTTTCGTTCAAAAGTTATCGTGCTATTATTAGTCACATATGTATAGTCGCCATTTTGAATGCCCGCCATTTTTGTAAAAGGAACAAAAACTGATATGGCCTCGTATCTAAATTTGAACTTCTATATGTGTAGTATATGTGGTCCAAATTATATGCTTCTACCATTAAATGCACAATAATTCTTATTATTAATATATAATATAATATTTGCACGAATCTGCCGCATGTAGGTACATGTGAAGATAAGTTTTGCATTTATTAAATGGTAATTAACATACCTAAAAAGTTAAAAATATTTCCTAAAAAATATTTTTACGCTCTTTTCAAAGGTGGAATTAACTTTTTGAAAAATTAATACGTACAGGGTGAAAGAATTAAAAAAAACAGCATATGGAAGGGGGGATTGGCAACGTTGCGATGAGTGTGTAAATATTAATTGTATTTTGCTCCTGCATTAAACCCGTTTTTCGCGAAATGCAGAGTAAATCAATTACAGCAAACGCTAAAGTGTGAAGTTAAGTGAGTAATCTTCACGCTGAACGAAAAATAATAAACTAAATATTGAAATTGTGCTCCAAATTGGCAAAAATCAAAGGTAAGCGTAACACATAAACAAATAAAACGTCATCGATATTACGATATTCGAAGTGGATTCTTGTTTGATTGGAACGCGGTGTTGCCAAGTCGACAGGGAAGTCCTGTAAGTAGGGAGAAGCGAAATAGTATATACTGCTCAATATAATTTTATCAAAAAAAAAAAAAGAAAAAAAGTAAGACGCTACACTGAGAAAGGTTAAGTTTTCGCGGAGATAGTCCGAACGAGACCTTTATCGCAGTAAAACGAATCAGTTGTAATGAGCAGAGAAGATAAAAAATACGAAGAGCTATTATTTCGAACAGAAAGTGACGGTACCACGACAGACGAAAACGACAAGAAGAGAAAAGAGGAAGAATTGGAACGGGCTTTTAAAAAAAGTCGAAAAATAAGCAGATCTCCCTCCTACAGAAAGGAGAAAATGGAGGAGAATATACAAAAAATTATGGAAATGATGGCAGGAGTAAGTCTAAAAATCGAGGAACAATCAAGAGAACTTAGCGAGATGCGTAGAGAGCAGAAAGGATATAGAGATGAAATAAGAGAGCTACGTCAGGAGAATGTAACATTAAGAGAAGAAAACACGAAACTAAAACAGGCAGTTTATCAAATAGAAGAACGGCTTGAAAGTTTAGAAAATAAAAAAAGGCCGAAAAATATAATTATACAGGGATTGAACATAGATACAAATGGGCCAGATATCCTAAAACATGCAATGAAAAATTTTATGCAGACAGAATTAAAAGTAGATGTGGAAATAGAGAAGGCTCTGAAGTTAGGAGAAAAAGTTTGTCTGGTTGAGTTTGAAAAGGAAGAAGATAAAAGAAAAATCATGCGAAACAAAACCAAATTGAGAAATCGAGAAGAAGGTCTAGTTTATATCAACGATGACCTATCAAAGAACGACAGAATTGTACAGAAACAGGTCAGACAAAAAGCGCAAGAACTAAGAAAGGAAGGGAGAAAAGTGAAAGTAGGGTATCAGAAAATATATGCCGATCATGAAATATGGCGCTGGGATGGAATGAACCAAACGTTGGTGGTAGAGACCAAAGCAAAAAACTAAGCAATAGCAATGAAAGGAAACAAATGACGACGAAAAATGTAAAGAATAGGATTACGAACTATGGAAATAAAACAAACCAAGACAGCAATAAAAAAGAAAAGCCGAAAAATGACAAGATACATTTTGCAACAGGGATAAATAAGAAGGAAACGACGCAGGCAATGGACAAGGCAATAAGTAAAGATAACAAAAAGAAAACTAAAGTCAACTTGGGTACATGGAATGTAAGAGGCACATACGAAACAGGAAAACTCAAAGAATTAATTAGAGAAATTAAAAGATATAATGTAGAAATAATAGCTTTACAAGAGACAAAACAATTGGAAACAGAAATAGTAGAAATAGAAGACGTGGTATTTTTTAAAAGCGGGGGAGAAACCAGAAGGTTGGGAACAGGTTTTATAATACAGCGAAAATGGAAGGAAAGAGTAATGGCATTCCAACCAATATCAGATAGACTATGCACAATAAGATTAAAAGGGGACAAACGAAACATAAGTATAATAAATGTACACGCACCGATTGAAGATGCCACAGAAGAAGAAAAAGATGAATTCTACGAGCAATTGGAAAGAGAACATGATAAATTACCAGGGTTTGACATCAAAATAATAATGGGAGACTGCAACGCCAAAGTAGGAAGAGAGAATATATACGAACACATAATAGGGAAATATAGTAAGCATGAGGTGTCGAACGATAATGGCCAAAGAATAATAGGCTTTGCAACAGAAAGGCAAATGGTGATACGAAGCACACAATTACGCCGAAAAGATATATATAAAGGAACGTGGATTTCTCCTGATAAGAAGACAGTAAATCAGATAGACCATATTTTAATAGAGAAGAAGCATGCAAACAATGTAATAAATGTAAAGAGCATGAGAGGAGCGGACTGTAACTCTGACCACTACCTGGTGAGAGCAGAATATAAAATCGAGCATAATATAAAGCGAAACAATAAAACAACAGAAAAAATTGGAAAACAATTTAACATAGGACTACTAAAAGATGACAGCACACAGAAGAAGTATGAACAGGGAATAACCAACAGACTAATCAGGGAACAAGAAACGTCAAGCCCAGACAAACAATGGCAAAATATCAAAGAAACAATCTTGGACACAAGTAAAGCAATCCTAGCGAAAACCAAAAGAAAACACAAAACAAAAGATTGGTATGATGAAGAATGTCAAGAAATAGCAGAAGCAATAAGAAAAGTAAGACTCAAAAATCTCAAAAATGACGAAGAAAGCACTAGAGAAGAATACAGAGAATTGAGAAAAATCATGAAAAGAAAATGTAGAAGCAAAAAGAGAAAATACAACGAGAACAAACTGAAAGAAATAGAAGAAAAATTTCAAAAAAAAGAAATAAGATCATTCTACCAGGAAGCAAAAAAAATGGAAAGAGGATATCAAAAAACAACCCATATATGAGAGATGATAAAGGGATGTTGCTAAATGAGCCTGAAAAAATAATGGAAAACTGGCAAAACTATTTCACAGAACTGCTAAATAAGAGCGAAGTACAAAAGGAAACAAACCATGAAATTGAAGATGATCAGATAGCAATAGAAATACCCACAGAACAAGAAATAAAGAACGAAATAAAGAGCTTGAAAAATAACAAAAGCCCAGGAATAACAGAAATATCGGCCGAAATGATAAAATCAGGAGGGAAAAGACTGCAGAAGGAGATATATGATCTGATAAAAAGAATATGGGAAGTAGAAAAAATGCCAGAAGAGTGGACCATAGCAAGAATATGCCCTATACATAAAAAAGGTGATAGAATGCTATGCGAAAACTACAGAGGCATCGCACTATTAGAAATAGTTTACAAAATCTTGGCACAAAGTATAAGTAAAAGGCTAAGTCATTATTCGGAAAAAATACTGGGGGAATACCAGGCAGGTTTTAGAAACAACAGATCAACGACTGACCAAATATTTGCCTTAAAAGAAATACAGACTACCTGTTACGAACATAAAACAGTACTATATGCTTTGTTCATAGACTTCAAGCAGGCTTACGACACAGTAAATAGACAGCAGATGTACGAACTGATGAAAGAATTGGGGATACCAAGTAAAATTGTCAGGATGATAAAGATGACGATGGAAAACACAACAAACGGAATAGCTTGGAAAGGGTATACATCCAAAAAGTTTAAAACCAAGGAAGGATTACGACAAGGAGACCCACTATCAACAACGGCATTCAATCTAACATTGGAAGGAATAATCAGGAAAAGCAGAATAAACATGCAAGAAACGATATTTAAAAACGGCCACCAATGCATAGCATTTGCAGATGATCTGACGCTATTAGCAACAAGCAAAAAAGAACTACAAAAGTTAATGAAAAACATAATAACAGAAGCCAAAAAATTCGGACTTAAAATAAATGAAGAAAAGACAAAGTATATGATAATGGGAGAGATCCAAAAAGAAAAAGAGAATAACATCATAGTACGAATAGATGGAGAAAAAACTTACTCGTTTAAAAGAGTCAAAGAAATTATTTACCTGGGAGCCAAAATAGATGAAAATGGTCATGAAGAAGGGGAGATAAAGGCAAGAATAGCTAAAGGAAATAAAAAATATGGAGCATTACGCACATTATTGAAATCCAAATACGTATCAAGAAAAACAAAAATAAGAATTTATAAGACTGTTATCAGACCTACAGTAACATACGCAAGCGAAACATGGGTGCTCAAAAAGTCAGAAACAGACCTGTTAGAAAGATGGGAGAGAAAAATGCAAAGAGCAATATATGGAGGTGTTAAAATAGAAGGTCAGTGGAGAAGAAGAACCAATAAAGAATTGGAAGAACTATATCAAGAGCCAACGATTACGACGACGATCAAAGCTCAGAGAATACGATACTTGGGGCACATAGAGAGAATGGGAAGTAAACGAATGCCAAAAATGGTACTTTCACGAAGACCAATACAAAAGAGGAGGAAAGGCAGGCCAAGGAAAAGATGGAAGGACAGTGTATATGAAGACTTGAAGAAAAGTAACATTGAGAGATTGAAAGAACTAGCATTGGACAGAAGGAGATGGAGAGAGGTTGTGAAGGAGTGTATAAAAAGACTGAAGTGTATTTAAATAAAATTTATAAGTTATGTAAGTTATATTAAGTTATTTACTATATTATTTATGTAATCAGAAATGTAAACATTTTAGCCCTAGGCCTACAAGGCCTGTTGCGCTTAATAAATAAATATATTTGTGGAAGATCCAAGCAGAGAATACATCAGGATAATATATTCTGTGATCGTGATCCAAGTATTTTGTTGATAAAGATGTTCAAATTTGTAAGCGTTCCATAACAATATATTATTAATCACTTTAAAACTTTTCCTCTTTTCCCGATTGAGTATTAGTCTTTGTTGTACAAATAAATTATTACATTCACTGAATACATAGTTAGTGAAAAATTTATAACATTTATTAACTGAATTAATAATTTGCAATTATAAAAATAACAGTTATCCAAGAACATTCAAAACCCATCTTTTTAAATTAATGATGACATTTTCAAGTAGAATGACATTCTAGTAATGTTTATATGTCCATACCAGTGTGAATTTTACTACACGTAATTTGCCGTGTAAAGACAGAAAAAGTAGGGATACACGTAAAATATTTGCGAATTATGTACCCATAGCCTTAACGGTTTTAAATTAGTGTTTTTAAGCATACTCGTTTGTGAAATAATTTTACAGACTTACAATTTTATTTTTTTATACGAAATAACTATACAACCATCCTGCCTCTTTGTAAATAGATTTGTATTAACCTTTTTGAGATATGTGCGAAATAGCATGACTCAGAAAATCGTGTAACTTTCTACGAATTTTCTTACATATTTTTTAACTGTGTATAGTAAAAAAGGTGTATTAGTCCTGTCGCCAGGGGGGGTACAACGGCCTCGTTAATTGAGATGGACTTACCCAAGTTTTTTTTATGTATTTTGACCCGTAGAACACGAATTTTTTGGGTAACAGTTGATCCGGATGTCGATAAGATTGTTATAGACCAAGAACTTGAGGAATCAAATAACAGCGATTTTTGGCAAAACAAAACAATATTTTGTATTTTTTGGGTCATTTTAAGCAAAAAATATTTCTACAAGTTTTTTAGTAGGATGCACAGTAGGGTGGAGTGAAAATAAAACAAAATTTTTTTTTTCTCAAATTTTTTCGCCTGTATGCGGAAAAGTGGTCTCACGTGTAGTGTAAGTAGCTTGCAAAAAATGAATTTGATGGGATAATTTTTTCCGGTGCCCCAAGCCACCTAAAAATTAAGATAACGTGAAAATAAAACAAAAATTTTTTTTTCTCAAATTTTTTCGCCTGTATGTGGAAAAGTGGTCTCACGTGTAGTGTAAGTAGCTTGCAAAAAATGAATTTGATGCGATAATTTTTTCCGGTGCCCCGAGCCACCTAAAAATTAAAATAAAGTGATTTTTTTTGCAGCTCTTCGCTTGTTTTCCGTGAAAACAACCCAGAACTCACCACGAGGAGGTGGCTGCAATTCGAGTTCCACCCACCCACCCACCTTTAAAACGTTTATGATTTAATGCTTGAGATTAGCTAAAAACTCAACTTTTGTGTTAAATTTAGGTAATGCTTGTCGGGAAACTATTTGGGACCTTATGAAGCCATCTCTTGCTTCAGGCCCACATACTTTTAAGGATGCCTCTGTTACCAACTTAACGCAGCGTTCTATAGCTTGGGAGTGACAGGGAAAACGTAGTATCTCCATTTCTTCAGGAACATCTTTAATCATCTGTTTTAGATCTTCTGTTGAAATTTTTTTTGTCATTGGAGGTTCGCTTATCACTAATTGTTGCCAGTCAATCATTTCAATGTAGTCATTTGCGTTAAAGTTAATTTCTGGGACTTTAAATTTTCTTATTTCATGGGAGTTTCTGGATTTTAAGATTCGCCGCAAACCTAACTCTCTGATATGCTGCCGTTCATCACAAAGCATTGCTATCAACACATTTTCAGGATGTGCAAAATAACCATTAATTTGTATTATCCTGTCCACTATTTTTTGCAGTTCAGGTGACAAATACCTCGTCCTTTTTACTAAATTAAATAAATGTACTGGTCCATCAAAACAAAATGGTCTTGCTTTAATCTCGAACCACAGTGGGGCATATACGTTTTGTATATAGCATACCAAAGATTTTAGGTTTTCCGAAGGAGGATCTGTTGCTACGTAAAGACGAAGAATTCTGCTTGCAGTTGTTAGCCATCTAGCATGTGAAATTTTTCCCGGTTGTCTTCTTGCTAAGTCACTCGAGATTTTACCGTTAGATACTGAATTACTAATTTCAAATAAATATTTCTGATCCGTGCTAAGCTTCTCGATTTCCTTTGCATCATATTTGGGTAAAACTGATCGAATTTGCTCAAATTTAACTACAGGAAGATGCTCGCAGTTTTGTAGTCCTTTTCCAATTTGTCCTGAAAACTCACGTGGTCCGGTAGTTTCTCCATCCAAGTGCTTTATTAGATGGCGCAGAGGTAGTTCATTGGTATGTAATATGCAAATAAACCATTGCATTGATCGACCAATTGCAAGTTCTACTTTACGGATAACACCATTGTGAATACCTGTATTGACAGCAGTTCCGTCGCATCCAACAGCTACCAAATTATCAAGGTCTACATTTTTATTTAGAAAGTCCAACATTGTCTTGCTGATTTCTTCTGCACTACCCGACGATACACTAATATGTCCTATATATTTTGACTTGGGCTCAGAGACTAAGACAATATGTTCTTCAGATATGGTAGTTTTGTAGTATTTATTATCCTTCATTTCATTTTGTAGAGTTCTATCTTTTCTACCATCAAAATAGATTCCATGAAGAAATTTAAAAATTTTTGTATCATCAATTTTAATCTGGTTGCGCCTTTTTTTTCTCTCCCGCCTAATTTTACTCCGATCTATGATTTTGTCATGACTTTCTACCGAGATGAAACTTAGATCTTGCAACACCGAGTTTGTTATTATGGATGCTACTCTATCAGATACTCCTGTACGATCGCATGCTTGAGCTAAGTTTGGCAAACTAATTCGCATTTGTTTTGTTTTTTTTGTATTCGGTAAATCGTCTTTTGTTCCGGTTTTTGTATTTTTCTCGTAGACACTTGTGGCACTTTCATCTGAAGACTCACTTATAATTTGTTCTACTGGAAGATGTGTTTCGGATCTTGATGAAGAAGATGTAGCTATTGGAGATTGTGTTTCCACAATTTTCCGGTAAATAGAGCGTTCTAGTTTTTTGGTAATTACTTTATCCACCGAACCAATTACCATTTTTCTATCATGCCTCTGATCTTTAATGAAGTCATGCTCTCGAGCCGGTATTTTATTTTTGCATTTGCATAATAAATAGTCAGAACATTTGCATGATGCAATATCAAACAATTTCTTTTCCAATAAATCTCTAAAATCTTTAACCTTTCTTTGCATATTGGCTGAGTTTCTACTTTTCATAGGTTTTTTAATATTTCTGTATTTTTGATGTAATTCCTTTAATTTAGATTTAATTTGTTGATCGGATATTATCGGAATGGATGCTTTAACCCACAGCAATTTTAATTCAACAAGAAGAATTTCATTAATGTCACTAACAGTTGGTTCAGCATTATTTGCTGCAGCTTCTTTCATAAACTGGCGAATACACAAAAAGTTTCTGATAACATCAGCACAGGTCGGTAACATATTGTCTTTAAACTTCCTTGGTGCTCCAAAAACACAACAAGCGACGTCTGTTCGTGTTTTAGGCATGTTTTCTTTTTTTACGGATCTCACGGACACAGTTTAACAACACAGAATAAAACAACGGTTCACTGTATTGCATCTAAATTGATACTAATACAAGAAACGCAGTTTGCTCTCGAATCGAACTACTACCAAAATTAACCAAGTAAGTATTAACGAAGGCGGGCGCATCGGCGCATTACTTTAGTGGGAGGCCAATAGCCTCAAATTTCGAAGTAGTGGGGGCACCGCTAAACGAAGTCCGATCGATTTGAAATTTTGCAGGGTATTACAACAAATATGCAGACCACTTTTCCGCATACAGGCATTTTAAATTTTAAAAGTTGATTTTTTCGCTCCACCCTACTACACATATAGAAGTTCAAATTTAGATACGAGGCCATATCAGTTTTTGTTCCTTTTACAAAAATGGCGGGCATTCAAAATGGCGACTATACATATGTGACTAATAATAGTACGATAACTTTTGAACGAAACGTCAGATTTCAGCCAAATTTGGTATATAGGTTTTTTTTTTTGATGAATAATATCGAGATTTTGAACCGGAAGAATCGGTTTACCAGAACTTGTGTTTGACTGTTTTCTTTTTTATGTAATAATGTGTTGTTTCTTTTTTCAATTCTTTCGCCCTGTATATATAAATTTTTCAAAAAGATAATAACGTCATTGAAAAGAGTGTAAATATATTTCTTAGTAAATATTTTGAACTTTTCAGTTGTGTTAACGGTTAATTACCATTTAATAAATGCCTAACGTATGTTCACATGTACCTATGGGCGGCAGATTCAATTTGAATGCCCGCCATTTTTGTAACAGACTAAATCTGAGATGGCCTCATATCTAAATTTGAATCTTTGTATGTGTAGTATGTGTGGTCCAAATTATATGCTTCTACCATTAAATGCACAATAATTCTTATATTATTATTTTCACGAATCTGCCGCACATAGGTACCTACATGTGAAGATAGGTTATGCATGTATTAAATGGTAATTAATATAACTAAAGAGTTCAAAATATTTCCTTAAAAATATTTTTACGCTCATTTCAATGCCAGTATTACCTTTTTGATAAATGAATATATAATAATAATATAATGAATAAAGAATTGAAACAGAAACAACATATTTTTTTATAAAAAACCAGTAAAAACACAAATTCTGGTAAACCAATTCTTCCAGTTCAAGACCTCGCCATTATTCATCAGAAAAAGGACCTAAATACCAAATTTGGTTAAA
This sequence comes from Diabrotica virgifera virgifera, assembly GCF_917563875.1. Lineage (NCBI taxonomy): Eukaryota > Metazoa > Arthropoda > Insecta > Coleoptera > Chrysomelidae > Diabrotica > Diabrotica virgifera. The sequence continues at coordinate 134,593,721 of NC_065446.1, forward strand.
ATCTTAAGTCTCGTTCAAAAGTTATCGTGCTATTAGTCACATATGTATAGTCGCCAGTTTGAATACCCGCCATTTTTGTAAAAGGCAAAATCTGAGATGGCCTCCCATCTAGTTTTGAACCATTATATGGGTAGTATATGTGGTCCAAATTATATGCTTCTATCATTGAATGCACAATTCTTATAATATTTGCACGAATATGCCGCACTATATTTAAATTTTCCGGAGGTATCGTTTTAAATAAACCGGGAGATATTAACAGAACTTCAACCACGATTTTCTAAGTCCTGCCCTTTGCAATAATGGAAGGTTAGGAAAGGTACTTACAATTTGTAGAAAAATCTACGTGGTTCCTGTGACATTTTCCTGTGAAAATTAGATTTTCCTAAAAAAAATTGGTAGTTACGATGAATTTCTGAGTCCTGCCATATCCATAGAATAACAGGATACTATCTATTTTATGAAGAACATTTTTTGAGCAGGAGGGTTGCAAAAGGACTAAGGGAGTATATAGATATACAAACATGTAATGAAAATAATGATATTTGCATAATTTTCTGAGTCCTGCCAACTTAATAAATTAAACATATTTATTTCAAAATGATAAAAAAAAAATTTTGGCATGACGTCACCTAATGGTTAACTGCACTTGTGCCTTGGAGAATTCTGTGGAAAATTTTCACCCTTGTTCCGTGATTTTCTGAGTCATAAAATAAATGTTATTATAAAATAAATAATTTAAGTAGACATTATTCCAAATGGCAGGATGTTTATGTTTAGTTATGGTTCATTCCACCAAGATACGCCTGTTTTGGATTATCGCGACAACGAATATTTCAGTGTGCAACATAAGAAGTACGAAAGTAAATGGCTCTAATAATTATTCCATTAAACAGCAATGTAATTTGCAATTTATTTTCGTTCTTCATATTTTGCACAATAAAATATTCGTTGTCGAAATAATCCAACACAGGCGTATGTTCGTGGAATAGGGTATATAGTCCTGTCGCCAGGGGGGGTACAACGGCCTCGTTAATTCAGATGGACTTACTCAAGTTTTTTTTATGTATTTTGACCCGTAGAACACGAATTTTTTGGGTAACAGTTGATCCGGATGTCGATAAGATTGTTATAGACCAAGAACTTGAGGAATCAAATAACAGCGATTTTTGGCAAAACAAAACAATATTTTGTATTTTTTGGGCCATTTTAAGTAAAAAATATTTCTACAAGTTTTTTCGTAGGATGCACAGTTTTCGAGATAAACGCGGTTGAACTTTAAAAAAATCGAAAAATTGCAATTTTTGAACCCGAATAACTTTTGATTAAAAAATAAAATAGCAAGTCTGCTTACCGCATTTGAAAGTTTAAGTCAAATTATATCGGCTTTGATTATTTGCATTGGTAAAAATTTATTTTTTATTGTTTAACAAAGCTATAAACACGTAGGGTTTCCCGTGCTTTTACATGCGTTTTAACGCATGTAACGTAGAAATAGTCTTGATTGCACTAGTACCTATTCTACCTACTCGTTCGATTTTAAATGAGAAATCATAGAAACATCACTCACGCACTAGTTGTTTGTAGCTTTGTTTAACAATAACACAATAAATTTTTAGCAATGCAAATAATCAAAACCGACATAATTTGACTTGAACTTTCAAAGGCGCTAAGCAGAATTGCTATTTTATTTTTTAATCAAAAGTTATTCGGGTTTAAAAATTGCAGTTTTGCGATTTTTTGAAAGTTCAACCGCGTTTATCTCGAAAACTGTGCATTAGGGTGGAGCGAAAAAATCAACTTTTAAAATTTAAAATGCCTGTATGCGGAAAAGTGGTCTGCATATTTGTTGTAATACCCTGCAAAATTTCAAATCGATCGGACTTCGTTTAGCGGTGCCCCCACTACTTCGAAATTTGAGGCTATTGGCCTCCCACTAAAGTAATGCGCCGATGCGCCCGCCTTCGTTAATACTTACTTGGTTAATTTTGGTAGTAGTTCGATTCGAGAGCAAACTGCGTTTCTTGTATTAGTATCAATTTAGATGCAATACAGTGAACCGTTGTTTTATTCTGTGTTGTTAAACTGTGTCCGTGAGATCCGTAAAAAAAGAAAACATGCCTAAAACACGAACAGACGTCGCTTGTTGTGTTTTTGGAGCACCAAGGAAGTTTAAAGACAATATGTTACCGACCTGTGCTGATGTTATCAGAAACTTTTTGTGTATTCGCCAGTTTATGAAAGAAGCTGCAGCAAATAATGCTGAACCAACTGTTAGTGACATTAATGAAATTCTTCTTGTTGAATTAAAATTGCTGTGGGTTAAAGCATCCATTCCGATAATATCCGATCAACAAATTAAATCTAAATTAAAGGAATTACATCAAAAATACAGAAATATTAAAAAACCTATGAAAAGTAGAAACTCAGCCAATATGCAAAGAAAGGTTAAAGATTTTAGAGATTTATTGGAAAAGAAATTGTTTGATATTGCATCATGCAAATGTTCTGACTATTTATTATGCAAATGCAAAAATAAAATACCGGCTCGAGAGCATGACTTCATTAAAGATCAGAGGCATGATAGAAAAATGGTAATTGGTTCGGTGGATAAAGTAATTACCAAAAAACTAGAACGCTCTATTTACCGGAAAATTGTGGAAACACAATCTCCAATAGCTACATCTTCTTCATCAAGATCCGAAACACATCTTCCAGTAGAACAAATTATAAGTGAGTCTTCAGATGAAAGTGCCACAAGTGTCTACGAGAAAAATACAAAAACCGGAACAAAAGACGATTTACCGAATACAAAAAAAACAAAACAAATGCGAATTAGTTTGCCAAACTTAGCTCAAGCATGCGATCGTACAGGAGTATCTGATAGAGTAGCATCCATAATAACAAACTCGGTGTTGCAAGATCTAAGTTTCATCTCGGTAGAAAGTCATGACAAAATCATAGATCGGAGTAAAATTAGGCGGGAGAGAAAAAAAAGGCGCAACCAGATTAAAATTGATGATACAAAAATTTTTAAATTTCTTCATGGAATCTATTTTGATGGTAGAAAAGATAGAACTCTACAAAATGAAATGAAGGATAATAAATACTACAAAACTACCATATCTGAAGAACATATTGTCTTAGTCTCTGAGCCCAAGTCAAAATATATAGGACATATTAGTGTATCGTCGGGTAGTGCAGAAGAAATCAGCAAGACAATGTTGGACTTTCTAAATAAAAATGTAGACCTTGATAATTTGGTAGCTGTTGGATGCGACGGAACTGCTGTCAATACAGGTATTCACAATGGTGTTATCCGTAAAGTAGAACTTGCAATTGGTCGATCAATGCAATGGTTTATTTGCATATTACATACCAATGAACTACCTCTGCGCCATCTAATAAAGCACTTGGATGGAGAAACTACCGGACCACGTGAGTTTTCAGGACAAATTGGAAAAGGACTACAAAACTGCGAGCATCTTCCTGTAGTTAAATTTGAGCAAATTCGATCAGTTTTACCCAAATATGATGCAAAGGAAATCGAGAAGCTTAGCACGGATCAGAAATATTTATTTGAAATTAGTAATTCAGTATCTAACGGTAAAATCTCGAGTGACTTAGCAAGAAGACAACCGGGAAAAATTTCACATGCTAGATGGCTAACAACTGCAAGCAGAATTCTTCGTCTTTACGTAGCAACAGATCCTCCTTCGGAAAACCTAAAATCTTTGGTATGCTATATACAAAACGTATATGCCCCACTGTGGTTCGAGATTAAAGCAAGACCATTTTGTTTTGATGGACCAGTACATTTATTTAATTTAGTAAAAAGGACGAGGTATTTGTCACCTGAACTGCAAAAAATAGTGGACAGGATAATACAAATTAATGGTTATTTTGCACATCCTGAAAATGTGTTGATAGCAATGCTTTGTGATGAACGGCAGCATATCAGAGAGTTAGGTTTGCGGCGAATCTTAAAATCCAGAAACTCCCATGAAATAAGAAAATTTAAAGTCCCAGAAATTAACTTTAACGCAAATGACTACATTGAAATGATTGACTGGCAACAATTAGTGATAAGCGAACCTCCAATGACAAAAAAAATTTCAACAGAAGATCTAAAACAGATGATTAAAGATGTTCCTGAAGAAATGGAGATACTACGTTTTCCCTGTCACTCCCAAGCTATAGAACGCTGCGTTAAGTTGGTAACAGAGGCATCCTTAAAAGTATGTGGGCCTGAAGCAAGAGATGGCTTCATAAGGTCCCAAATAGTTTCCCGACAAGCATTACCTAAATTTAACACAAAAGTTGAGTTTTTAGCTAATCTCAAGCATTAAATCATAAACGTTTTAAAGGTGGGTGGGTGGGTGGAACTCGAATTGCAGCCACCTCCTCGTGGTGAGTTCTGGGTTGTTTTCACGGAAAACAAGCGAAGAGCTGCAAAAAAAATCACTTTATTTTAATTTTTAGGTGGCTCGGGGCACCGGAAAAAATTATCGCATCAAATTCATTTTTTGCAAGCTACTTACACTACACGTGAGACCACTTTTCCACATACAGGCGAAAAAATTTGAGAAAAAAAAATTTTTGTTTTATTTTCACGTTATCTTAATTTTTAGGTGGCTTGGGGCACCGGAAAAAATTATCCCATCAAATTCATTTTTTGCAAGCTACTTACACTACACGTGAGACCACTTTTCCGCATACAGGCGAAAAAATTTGAGAAAAAAAAAAATTTTGTTTTATTTTCACTCCACCCTAATGTGTAGTATATGTGGTCCAAATTATATGCTTCTACCATTAAATGCACAATAATTCTTATTATTAATATATAATATAATATTTGCACGAATCTACCGCATATAGGTACATGTGAACATAAGTTTTGCATTTATTAAATGGTAATTAACATACCTAAAAAGTTAAAAATATTTCCTAAAAAATATTTTTACGCTCTTTTCAAAGGTGGAATTAACTTTTTGAAAAATTAATACGTACAGGGTGAAAGAATTAAAAAAAACAGCATATTTTTACATAAAAACCAGGAAAAAGACAACTTCTGATAAACCGATTTTTCCGCTTCAAGACCTCCATCTTATATATCAAAAAAGGAACATATATACCAGATTTGGTTGAAATCTGACGTTTCGTTCAAAATTTATCGTGCTATTAGTCACATATGTATAGTCGCCATTTTGAATGCCCGCCATTTTTGTAAAAGGCAAAATCTGAGATGGCCTCCCATCTAATTTTGAACCTTTATATGTGCAGTATATGTGGTCCAAATTATGTACTTCTATCTCTATCATTAAATGTACAATTGTTTCACATATCGGCTGCACTAATAATATATTTATACTTTGAAAAATCAATTGATTCGAATAAAAAAAGATTGGTGTGGTAGAAATGAAAAAATGCTCTGCTTATGAGTGCACATAGCTCGCCTAATGTTTTGATAGATTTTATTGATTTTGCAGTTGAGTCCGCGAATCTTTACCCGTGCGTCATTATTTAAAGCGTACGAAATAAATCGATGATAAGTCGGAAATTGAAATTTACTAAACGCAACGGCAAGTCACTTACTGTCACTTGCTGTTGCGTTTAGTAAATTTCAATTTCTGACTTATCATCGACTGATTTCGTATGCTTAAATGATGACGCACGAATAAAGATTCGCGGACTCAACTGTAAGTACCTGCCATTCACTAAAATGAAATCTATCTGATTTGTGACCGTGTTGTCGCTATTATCTGCTGCACATTCACACGTACACAATCAATTATCAGTTATCGAGCAAAATCTATCAATTGTAAAATATAACTCATTAATTTTCTCCACGTTCTCTCATCAATTATCTTTATATCATTTAACAGCTATAGCTATTTTATTGTGCTTCTCCCTATAACTATAATCGATTTAGCTATTTTTCGCTTATTTTCGTACAAACACTTTCTTTTTAATATTGTTTTATGACCCAGCTCATAAAAAAACTGTTAACCTCTTTGTAGAATTACGCGTCGCTATAAACATCAATCAGTATTTGTCGATCAGAGAGCTCATACCGTGCTTTTATGTTGAGCTTTTTTTTATTCGAAACAATTGACAGAAAATGTTAACCTTTCTAATAAATCGTTCTTAACAAAGTTTCGTTTGATATTGATACACCTAAAGTGTTTTTTAAAAACAAAACGATATAAATAAGTTAAACCAAAACAAAAAAAAATACTGGAAGAATAGACAGACGTAAAATTATAGCAATGCGTGAATATTTTTTATCAGAAATTCGTAAGTTTATGGTCGTTATGAAGTGCACATAACTGTTCAGGACATTTTATAGAAGTTGAATAATATTTACGTTCAGTCAACTACATAATATATCAAGATACAAATTGGCGGCTTAACTACTACAACACAAAATCTCATGATAAAATACTAATCTTGTTTTAATCTCAGACACAGAAAATGGGCTAAAGTATTTTCATCGTTAGTGATACTGCTACAGAAGCAATAACACCAGAAGCAAAATACATAATAAATTAACAAATCTGCACTTTCGAGAAAAAAAATTGACTCAATCGTTAGCTGTTTGTATTTAAACACCTAATGCAAAAAATATTGTCTATATAGAGCTTTCAGAAAATAATTGTTTTATGTAAATTAGCAACATGTAAAATTTTCCAAGCTTCTGTATGGCATAGCAAGCATTGTAACGGGCATGTTCTATGCAATTTAGACCTCTTTGAATTTGCCGGTGGTCGTGTCAGTCGCTTTTCAAATCGACCGGGGCATTTAGGAAAAAATAAATTGATTTTTAAATACAGCATCTAGAGACTTGCAATCTTTTGCATTGTGTTCAGGATGTCAGGAAAAAAGTCTATAATAGAAAAATGGGTGAAAATGCATCATTGCATTTCAAAGTGCATAAAATGCATCCAAAAGTGCATAAACATGCCAAAATAAATGTACTCAGGGCCAGATTTTGTTACTCGGAAATTTTTGCGGTCGCTGATTGGAAACAACTACCGGAGCAGCTGATGCCCAGGTTCACTGCTAAGGTACGTCATCTGGAGTTTCAAAGGTTTTCGAAACTAAACTGATGCAAACAGATAACTAGGGCGTTTTTGGGATCACTGAACAAGAAAGCTTCATCAGAAATGGCCCCCGGTACATCTGGTGCCCAAAAATCGTATAAACTTCAAAAGATGACGTACCTTAGCAACGACCTTGGGCATCAGGTGTTTGAGGTGGTCGCTTCTGATGGCGTATTCGTGTTAAGCAACCCCAAAAACCGCCTACTAATCTATTTGCATGTATTTAGCCGAAAACCCTCGAAACTCTAGAAAATAACGTGCCTTAGCAGTGATCCAGTGGTCCTGGGCACCAAGTGTTCCAGGGGTCGGTTCTGATGGCGTGTTCGTATTGAGCAACTTAAAAACTACCCGTATAATCTGTTTGCATCAGTATCATGCGGAAAACCCACGAAATTGCAGAAGATAATCTTTGTTAGGTATGTCATTGGCACCAGGTAGTCCAGGGGTCGATTCGGATGGCGTATTCGTGTTCACTGACTTCAAAAACCCCTAATTAATCTGTTTGCATCAATTTAGTCCAATATCCCTCCAACTTCCAGATGACGTGCCTTAGCAGTGACTCCGGGCTTCAGGTGCCCCGAGGGCTGGTTCTGATGGCGTACTTGTATTTAGTGAACCAATACTTAGTATGCATCCCAAAGTGCTCGCGATAGAAAAAAACATACTTAATAACTAGTATTTAGGATCAGACTTAAATAGATTTTAAGTAATCTTTAAAAATTAATCCAATTCATGTTCTGTCATTATCGAATGCTTGGTTTAAGGAAAATTTCATTGGATCTTCTCCGTACATAAACATTACATAAATTTGACTTGTTTAGATGGATGGAAGAGATTGTTAAAATAAATGGGGTTAAATAAAAAAATTTACATTACTCAACGTGGCAAAAACACACAGTATGGCTACATTGCACAGACAGTTTATCACTATAAAAGCAAATGTTACCAAATTAAGAATTTTAAAATATTGCGTTTGTTCAACCTTTGCTTCAGACCGGTCCACTAAGCCAAAACAGCTCTTGTACAGTACAATTTAGAAGAATAATTTTGGCTTTAGGACTACTCACTTTTGAAGTTGTATTTTTTACCTGCGTTACCCATTTTTTGGCTGGCAACTTCCTAATATGTAACCCGTCTGTTAATAAGTCCCGGGTCTAACTATGAGAACAACGGATTTTCGCAAAAATTATTATTTATTATTCAAAAAAATATCTCTTCGATGCGATACCCTCATTCCAATGCTTTTCTAACTTTTCAATTTAAAACACCGCCCTTGTAAAAGGATTTATCTTTGCCTCCAAAATAGGCTTCAGGGATATCTCTTGCCACGTAGCATCTAAGATAGGAAAAAAGGTGGTAAGGCAGTTGGATCCAGTGGGTAAGGTGGGGGTCCCAAAATACAGAAGTCATAACATTCACGGAGATTTGTTGCGTTTTTAGTCGCTTTGGACGGCTTTCTCCGGGTGCTATCCACTCAGATGACTGCTGATTTGATTCCGGAGTGAACTGATGGATACCTATTTCGTCTATTGTGATATACCGATTTGCAACCGAGTTGCAAACGCATAGTTTGCATAAAGCATACATAAAAAATATAGCTGAAACTTTACAGAGTCTTCTTCTTCTTCTTCTTGTGCCACTCCTATCGGAGATTGGAAATCATCAAGGCTACCCTGACTTTGTTTACAGCTGACCTAAAAAGTTCATTACTGGTGCAGCCAAACCACTCTCTCAAATTCCGCATCCACGACATTCTTCTACGGCCTGGATTCCGTTTTCCTTCTATTTTTCCTTGCATTATATTTTGAAGTAATGCGTATTTATGACCTCTCATCAGGTGACCCAAATACTCGAGTTTTCTTCGTTTTATCGTTAATAAAATTTCTGGGTCTCTTCCTATCCTTCGTATTACTTCAAGATTTGTGATTCTTTCAACCCAACTTATCTTCAGCATTCGACGGTAGCACCACATCTCGAAACTTTCAATATTTTTTATGTTGTTCTGTTTGAGAGTCCAGGCCTCTACACCGTATAATAGCGTGTTAAATACGTAGCCACTTAGCATTCTTAATCGTAGAGGGATGCTTATATCTCTGTTGCAGAAGAATTTTCTCATCTCTATGAAGGTGGCCCTGGCAATTTCGATACGTCTTTTTATTTCATTGTTTTGGTCTCCAGTTTCGTTTATTAAAGTTTCCAAGTACTTATAACTTGATACTTTTTCAATTTGAATGCCGTTTATACTAATATGTGCTGGTTGTGTCATGATTTTACTGAAGACCATATACTTGGTTTTTTTGATATTAATGTTTATGCCATAATTGTTGCAAGCAATATTTATGTTTGTAAGTAATCGTTGTAATTATTTTACTGTTCTTGCAACTAGTACAGTGTCGTCTGCGTATCGAATATTATTTACAACCTCTCCATTGATTACGATTCCTTCATTTGCTTGCAAAAGGGCTTCCTGACAGATGCTTTCACTATATACATTAAGTAGCAGTGTTGACAAAATGTATCCCTGTCTTACTCCTCTAAGTATTTCTATTGCTTTTGATATCTCGTTTTCTATTTTGATGTTAGCTTTCTGATTCCAATATAAGTTGAGAATTATTCGCAGATCTTTATTATCTATGTCTTTACTTTCAAGAATGTCTCTTAGCCTATCGTGGCGTACTCTGTCAAACGCTTTTTCAAAATCGATAAAACATGCATGTCTAGGCATCTTTGTGTAAGAACATTCAAACCGAAGAGAGCTTCTCGAGTACCTAGTCCTTTTCTGAACCCCATCTGTGTATTACTAATATCTGACTCCAACTTTTGATAAACTCGGTTGTGGATGATTTTTAGAAATATCTTTAGTAGACTGCTCATTAAAGATATTGTTCGATGTTCTGAACATTCTTTTGCATTGGATTTCTTTGGCAGTGTAACGAATGTAGACAGCAGCCACTCTTGAGGTATAATACCAGTATTGTATACTGTGTTAAATAAGTGCAATATTATACCTATTGATTCATCATTCAAGAGCTTTAGTAATTCAGTAGGAACCTCATCAGGTCCATTTGCCTTTCCAGTTTTGGAATTTCTAAGTGCCATTTCTACTTCACATTTTAGTTCAGGTCCCGTTTCACCATTTACCCTGTCAATGTTATTTCTGTTGTCCTCAAACAATTCTCTTATGTATTCACTACATCTATTAATTTTTTCTGTTAAGTCTACAATAATATTTCCGTCTTTGTCCTTAAGCAAACTTATTTGATGTCTTCTTTGGGTTCCTGTAATTTCTTTTACTTTTTTATGCATATTGAATGTGTCATACTTTCTTTCATAGTCTTCCATTTCTACACATTGTTCTTTAATCCATGATTCTTTGGCCTTCTTTATTATTTGCTTTATGTTCTTATCAACCTCTCTGTATTTTTTTGAATTATTCTTCAATTTGCGTCTTTCATCCATTAGTTCTAGTATGTCTGGTGTCATCCACACCTTATGTTTCTTTGGAGATTTGGTTAGGTGTTTCTTTCCCGTAGTTCTTATTATAGTGTTTATATACTTCAGTTTTTCATCTATGTTGACTGTTCTGCGGATTTGGTTTTCTGTTACACTGAGGTCGGTGTTGATTTCTTCGCGCACTGTTTGTCGTCGGTGTTCACTTATAAGCTGACTTAAGTCTAACGTTGGGATGATGTTTTTTCTCATTTTCTTTGGTCTAGCTTCTAACACAGATACTACTGGATTATGATCCGAACCGATATCAGTTCCAAGGTAAGTTTTAGTAGATTTCACGGCATTACGGTATCTTTTTGTCACCATTATGTAATCTATTTGGTTTCTGATTACTTTTTCTTGTGTGTGTTGAGGTGACGTCCACGTATACAGTCTCCTTGGGGGTAATTTAAAGAATGTATTAGTTATTATTAAATCTTCGCTTTGACAAAACTGAACTGAACGATCACCCCTTTCATTTCTATTACCTAAGCCGTATTCACCGACATTTTCTCCAACTTTACCCTGACCTACCTTGGCGTTCAGATCGCCCATTACTATGTTAATGTGTTGTCTCTTTGTTGTTCTCATCACCTCTTCTAAGTTATTATAGAATTGTTCTATTTCCTCTTCGTCTTTGTCTGCTGTAAGAGCGTACACTTGTATGATGTTTATTATGTTCTTCTTATCTTTCAGTTGTATTAACATCACGCGCTCTGAGAATGGAGTAAAATTTGCTACAGCATCTTTCCATTTTTTTGAGATGATGACTCCAACTCCGTATCGATGGGTTGTGGTGTCACTTCCGGCATAATAAAACATACCATGATTAGTTGTGGGGCATTTGCCATTTCCTGGCCATTGTGTATCGCTTATGCCTAATATGTCTATACCCAAACGATCTATTTCCAACACGGCGTTATCTAATTTTCCCGAAGAGAATAAGCTCCTCACATTCCACGTAGCAATTTTTATGGTTGTCTTTTTCTTATTACAAGGGTTTCGCAGGTTTACGACCGAGGAAGCCTTGTACTTATCTATTTGTCTTCCTCTGCCGGATCTTGGTATCCGATGTCCATGATCAGTACTTCTCCTTTGCATGTCCACCATGACGATTACTACTAGGGTTACTCTATGAGTCCTTAATGCAGTGGTTCCCCGTTGCCTTCTGCATCCTTATGCCGTTGACCATTCTGTAGTGTTCATCTGCCTTCGAGACCGATTTCTCAGTCTCAGGACAAAAGAGTGCCCTAACACTTACTAGCTCATCCACCCGAAGCTGTTGGCTAGTAAGTGGAGATTGCTTATACCGGCAATCGCTCGGTGGTTACCCTCACTTAGTTTAGCCTACAGACCAATGCAGTTGCCCAGGGTGTGGCACGTGGAGCCATAAGTGACAGTTGGATGTCTTATGAGGACCAGTTACTTCGAACCATCTCCCGTACTTTACAGAGTAGTAATCCCAAAATATCTGAAACACGAGATCAGGATAAGCAGCGACAATCAAACACACGAAATACAGAGGCGAATAGGCTTGATATGGGCAGCATTTGGCAAGCTAAGCCATATTCTGAAAAGTTCAATTCTCATGTGTCTTAAGCGAAAGGTTTATAACCAATATGTTTTGCCTATATAAACTTATGAAGCAGAGAATTTAACATTGATGCAAAAATCCGAGAATTACTCAACGAGCCATGGAACGTGCAATGCTGATTTGAGTCTTCGAGACCACATAACAAACCAACAAATCGGGCAACGATCAGGAGTTCACGACGTCATCGAAAGAATCATGACGCTTAAGTTGAACTGGGCAGGGCACTTAGCTAGAACACAAGATGGTCGGTGGACAAGACGAATCATGGAATAGAGGCCCAGAAACTATAAAGGAAGCCAAGGACGACCACCAACTAGATGTACCGACGACATAAAAAGAGTCGCCGGAAACTGGCTACAAGTGTACCAGTGTAGAGAACACTGGAAAGTACTGAGAAAGGCCTATGTCCAGCAGTGGGCGTGATTGGCTAATTGATGATGATGATGATGGTAATGATATACTGATGCTCCGATTAAACAGCCAAACAGGCCGAGATTCATCGATTCGTTGCACCCATTGGCATAACAGCTTTCCCATACCTAAATGCAGTTTACCTAAGCATACCTAAGACAACAATCAAAATGCTGCCTTTTGATAACTTTAGAGTATCAGCTATCTCTTGCAACTTCACATTGCGGTTTTCCATAATAATTATCAGCAGTTTATCGATGTTTTCGGGAACAACTCATCATTTACCATTCCGGAGTGCTCAGCATCATTGGTGTGGGTACGACCACGTTTGAGTTCAGCAAACTATGTTGAATGGATGTAATCGATAGTGTAGGGCCCCGGTAACACTTCTTAACCATTTTTCAGTTTGGTGGGTATTTTTTTAATTAAATGACAGTAATAAATCAACACACGAAATTGCTTTGAATCCACTGTTTATAGAAATTACAAAAATAGCGATACTTCAAACACTATAACTTTTACGTTTACACAACACCATCTAATGACATGAAAATTTTGGCAATATGCTTTTGAAGGTTAGTACTACCGAAATATTAAAAGAAAAATTTATTAGAGTCGCCATCTCACGGTTAGGCCCGGTACTTATTGACCGACGTGTTATATTTCAAAATACATCCTTAACTTTTGCTTAATTATATACCAGGATAAGTTTTCACGAAAATTCTCGCTTGCGTGTCTTAAGGGATTTATTCGGCGGAAACTCCGTATCCGAATGAAACTCTACATGGGGTAAATAGCCCCTATAAAGAAAGTGAGAAAGCAAATGGACACGTTCAAAATGTTTATCTTTGATGATATTAATCAGATTAGGAAATTAGTACAATTTGGTGGCGAAAGCTCTATATAATTATTTCTCGACATCTTGGCACGCAATTTTCGGCTTTATATAGGTGAAAGTACACTTAATTCGTTTGAGGATAGGATCGTAACACAAATTGTTAACAGTCATTGACTACACTTAATACGAATACGAAATGCGTTCAAAAAAGCTGGCAACCAATTGTATAAAAATATGTATGAACTGAGGTATGCCAATTATAAGATTTATTTCTTTGAGACCGTTGTGCAGAAAACTTTTACGAAAACTTCATACGGCAATAGAATGAGATTGCTACGGTCGAAGTCAAACAATTAGGCGTGCACGTCATAGATTTAATGACATCATAACCCACTGGTACAAACTTGACGGCAAACAAATTCAACACCTTTTTCATCATAAATGTATTTCGTCATAAATTTAGCCGGAGAGAGCTATTGCCAAATAAAAATTATATATTGATTTACCACAGCAGCTACCAGCTATACTGTTTCTCTTTGTCGTTAAAAAGTGTGAAAAAAGATAACTATCTGTACTAAAATATCAAACTCATATTGTTCTATAGAAGGTTATATTATAGGATTTCTGTTTATAGAAAAGTTGGTTAAAATATAAATTGTCCTATGAAACTGCCTTCGCAATAAATTCTGTTGTTTTATTTTCTCGATTTGATTTTGATTAAAATTTTTGCTTATTTTAATTAAATTGCATTATAGTTATTAAGGTACCAAGGGTATTATAAGAATAATAACGCTTGAGGGCGATCAAAGGGTTGATAAGGAGTCCTAGGGGGTGGTTAAGGTTGCCGAAGCCTTGGCCACACAAAAAGCCTTGGGAGATGCTCACAGTATCAGGAGAAAAATCAACAAATCCTACTTCCACGTCCTTGTCGTGATTGCTGGGCAATGCATAGCGTACAATGGGTGTGCGTTATGTAGCAGACGGAAGAGGGTGAAAGGCGAATTTCCAGCGCCTGAAAAAATGGAATATCTCGGCTAAGGGAAAAAACCCTAACAGAAAATTCTAGCCCTCCAGGTTGGGGGTTGGGCGATGGGCTAACAACTCATTCCCGTAAAATACTAAAGTTGTTACAAATCCACGCGCTATGCCTCGGATCCAGGATGGAACTTACGGAAAACGAAACAGGCTACGGAAACGGACGATGATTTTCGGAACATGGAATATTCAAGGAATCTCTACAAAACATAATATTTTTGAAGAACTAAAAATGAATCGCATAGATATCTGCGCTCTAACAGAAACAAAAAAGAAAGGAACTGGAATGGAACAAAAGGAAAACTACATTCATATCTACAGCGTAGTGAAGAAGGAGAACAGAGCAAAGTCAGGAGTATCATTTGCAATACGCAAGAAATATAAGCAAAGTATAAAAGATTGGGAATACGTAAATGAACGAATTTTAAGAGTAGGTCTAAAACTCTATAACAGAGAATTAGAAATATTTGTTGTATATGCTCCTACCGATGATTCAAACCAGGATGTAAAAGATAAATTTGAGGAAAGCCTAGCGGACACCATCTCAAAAATCAGCAACCGAAAAGAGATTATCATGATGGGCGACTTCAATGCCAGAACTGGGTCAAAGATCAATGACGACATTGTGGGAAGATTTGGCGAAGAAACTGTTAACAACAATGGAACAAGACTTGTGGGACTATGTGAAGCGTATTCCTTACGGATAACGAATGGATTTTTTCAACACAGATCCATCCATAAATACACATGGACGCAGCCAACCCGACAATTGAAATCGATTATAGATTACGTCATCATGAAGCAGAAATCATCAATTGTGACGAAAGATGTACGAGTCTATAGAGGTGCAGAATGTGGAACTGACCACTTTTTACTCAGAGCAGATCTATACTTTCCATATATCTTGAACAACAAAATTGAAGAGACCCAGGAAGAGATTACAGAAGAACACCCGCCTCAGTACAAATACAACATCGACGCACTGAAAGATAATTCAATCTCCTTTCTTTTTAAATTAAGACTGAGCCAAAAGATAACCAATACACAGTTTAATACAAGAACAGCAGATGAAAAATATGATCGGCTAAAAAAGTGCTTACATGAAGCTGCATTCGAAGCGTTAGGGGAAAAATCCTCAAATAACACTAATCACCCTTGGTTTACAGATTCTTTAAAAGAAAAGACGAGGGAAAAAAAAGAAGCATATCAAAAATGGCTCAGTACCAATTGCTCAGAAGACCGAAAAACCTACGCAAGAATAAGAATGGAAACAAAAAAAGAAGTGATTAAAACCAAAGAAAATATGTGGCTGAAGAAATGTGAAGAAATAGACACTCTTATGGGAGGAACAAAAAGCAGAGAAGCTTGGAGAACAATATCAAATACAAGACAAAACGTACAAGAAAGATGCCAGATATCCCTTATAAGTGTAAACGAGTGGGAAACATACTTTAGAAACCTATTGCAAGAGAATAGAAAGGAATATGTAAGGCAAACCATCATCGCCCCAAACAACCTGGAACAACTAGAAGATATAACTATTCGAGAACTAGAACTAACGTTAAGAGAAATGAAAAACAATAAAGCTCCTGGTCCCGGAGGTATTCCAATTGAACTCATTAAGCACAGCACGACACAGGCAAAAGAAATTTTAGTTGAAATATTCAACGGATGCCTTTCAGGCAATAGTGGCGTGCCCTCTGAGTGGAAAAACTCCATAACTACCCCTATATACAAAAAGGGTGGTAGAAAAAATTGTAATAATTACAGAGGCATTAGTGTGACCAGCTCAGTTGGAAGACTGTACGGACGAATAATAAAGAAACGGATAGAAAAGGAGTGGCAAGATTCCGAAGAACAAAGTGGATTTAGGGCAGGTAGATCATGCACAGATAACATTTTCTGCATAAGGCAATTACTAGAAAAACGTTCTGCTAGAAATCTAGAAACTCACATGGTATTTGTAGACTTAAAAAAAAGCATACGATACCGTTCCCAGAGAAAAAATGTTTGAGGTATTACAACAAACCACTTTAAATAGAAAATACATCCAAACAATAAAAGATCTCTATGCTAATGCAACAACAGCAATTAAAATTGGAACGAAACTTTCAAATACCTTTGAAACTTCGAAAGGCCTTTTGCAGGGATGCTGTCTGTCGCCCACTTTATTTAAAATTTACCTTACACATGTGTTAAAATATTGGACTAGGAAATGCCAAACAATGGGGATACCAGTAGGAGATTCTTATTTGTATACGTTGCTATTTGCTGACGACCAAGTTGTGATTGCTGCTGATAAAGATGACGCCAGTTACATGATTAGAAAATTGAAAGAGGAGTACCAAAATGGGGTTTGGAAATGAGCATGGAGAAAACTGAATACCTTGTAGTCGGAGGTGATACTGAAGACTTAGAATTAGAAGGGGAATACATAAAAGGATGTGATGAATTTAAATATCTAGGTTCAATTTTTGACAAAAACTCCACATGCGATCAAGATATAGAATATCGAATAAGCCAGGGAAGAAAACTATAAAACAGCTAAATGGCATTTGGTGGAGTACAGGACTGCAAAATCAGACAAAGAAAAAAATCTACCAAACTATCGTGGAAGGAATTGTCCTGTACAACTCGGAAGTGTGGGAAGTAAAAGACCGACAAAATAAAAGACTTCAAGCTTTAGAAATGGACGCGCTTAGAAGAAGCTGCAGAATATCTAAACTGCAGCATATCCCAAACGAAGAAATAAAAGAAAGAATGGAAGTAGAAAAGGATATTATAGACAGAATAGAACAAAAAAGATTAATATGGTACGGGCATGTCCAGAGAATGGGACCAACAAGATGGCCCAAGAAAATGATCCAGTATGTACCACCCGAGAGAAGAAAAAGAGGCAGACCGAAGAGAACATGGATACAAGATGTAGAGAAAGCAATGAACAGTAGACAACTCAACGAGGAAGATATTCGTGACCGAAAAGCATGGCGAATAGGATGCGGGAAACGGCGAATGCTGTAGAACACCCGATATATATATATATAACGCTTGAGATCAATGATGTGTATACCGAGGGCCTTTGGCCCGAGGGATATATGTTGACCGAAAGCGTTATTATCCATAATACTCGTGGTGCCTTCATCGTTTAATGTCCGACTAAACATTCTTTATAATATATGCAAACCATTTCATTGAATTTTGAATTAATTAGTTTTCAAATAAGTACATTTACCAGCAATAGTCATAACGTAATTGTGGTAACCATAGTTTCCCGAAGGTTGTTATTTTTCAACTTGACAGTATTTATTATTTAAATTTATAGTTAGTTATTTAAATTTAATACCCTAGGGTGTTATTTCAAAAAATAACGGCCTAAGGAAATATTATCATATTGAACTAATTTTGAAATCATGCCATTAGTTGTCAAAAATAATATACCAGTCGGACATTATAGCTATTAAGGTTGCAAGGGTATCATAAGGATAATAACGCTTGAGTTCAGTGGTTTGTATACCGAGGGCCTTTGGCCCGAGGGATATACTTTGACCGAAAGCGTTATTATCCATAATTCTCGTGGTACCTTCAACGTTTAATGTCCTACTAAATATTCTTTATATGCGAAAAATTTTAATGAATTTTGAATTAATTAGTTTTCAAATGAGTATATTTACCAGCAATAATCGCAACGTAATTGTGGTAACCATAGTTTTACTTAGGTGGTTATTTGTCAACTTGATACTATTTAACTAGTTATTTAAATTTAATACTCTAGGGCGTTATTTTTCAAAATCACGCCCTAGAATATTAAATCATACTTAATGTCCGACTGGTATATTATTTGACAAATAATGACATAATTTCGAAGTCAGTTCTTCTTCTTTTGCCCTTTAATTCGTCCAATTTTGAACATAGGCTTCCCCCAGTTTCCTCCATTCGGTTCTGTTTAGTGCTTTCTGTTTCCAGTGCGTTCCTCCTATCTTTTTAATGTCGTCTCCCCATCTCATCTGGGGTCGTCCTCTTGCTCTCTTTCCTGTCCATGGTCTCCATTGTTGTATCGTGCTATTCCACCTATTGTCCGTTTGTCTAGCGTTATGACCTGCGAAGCTCCATTTGAGCCTGGCTATATGTTGGCCTGCGTCTTTGACTTTTGTTCTATTTCTGACCCAGTTGTTTTGCTTTTTGTCTGTCAATTTTACTCCCAACATTGATCTCTCCATGGGTCTTTGTGTCTTCATTATTTTATCCATGTTTGCCTTTGTCAAGGTCCATGTTTGGCATGCGTATGTGAGAATTGGGAGTATGCACTAGTCAAACACTCTTGTTCTTAAGTATTGTTGTATTTTTTTATTCTTTAGGACCCATTTTAATTTTCCAAATCCTGCCCAGGCCAATCTGACCCTTCTTTTTACCTCCTCTGTTTGGTTTTCCTTATTTATTTTTATCATCTGTCCCAAATATATATAATCATTAACCGCTTCTATTGTGGTGTCGTTTAGTATTACGTTTCTATTGTCTTGTGTGTTTGTCATTGTTTTTGTTTTGGCAAAATTCATTTTTAGACCTATTTGTTCGGATTCATTTGCTAGTTCGGTTAGCATGGTTTGTAGTTCTTCAAAACTTGATGCTATGACTACTACATCATCTGCATATCTTAGGTGGTTTAGTTTCTTTCCATTTATGTTTATTCCCATGTTTGTCCATTCCATTGTTTTGAAAACATCTTCCAGTGCTAATGTAAATAGTTTAGGAGAAATAACATCTCCCTGTCGCACTCCTCTGTTAATTGGTATGGGTTTTGTGGTTTCTTCCAATTGTACTGTCATTGTGGCTTTCTTATATATATATTATGTATTAGCATTCTGTATCTGGAATCTATTCTATAGTTGTTTATAGCTTTTTCTATTGCCCACATTTCCACGCTGTCAAATGCTTTTCGTAGTCAACGAACGCTAAGTGCAGATCTATATGCTATTCGTTAGCTTTTTCTATTAGTGTCCTAATTGTTAGAAGATGGTCAGTGGTGCTATATCCCTTTCGGGATCCTGCCTGCTCTACTGGTTGATACGAGTCCAATTTGTGTGTTAGCCTGATGTTGATAATCCTCATGAATAGTTTATACGTTTGCGACAGCAGTGAGATGGTCTATAATTTTTTATGTCCTTTCTGTCGCCTTTCTTAAATAGCAGGATTGTAAGACTTTCGTTCCATTCGTCGGGTATTTCTCCTTTATGTAGACACTGATTAAACAGATTTCTTAATGTTTGTAATATTTCTTCTTTCCCTTCTTTCAACATTTCAGCAAGGATTCCATCTGGTCCTGGTGCTTTGTTGTTCTTTAATTGTGATAGTGCTGCTTCTATTTCATAATTTTCTATTTTTGGTAATGTTTCTGAGTTTACATTCGTGATTGTTCTCTTGATATATTCCTGAGTGTTGAAGTTTGCGTCTTTCTTTGAAGTGTGTAGTTCTTTATAAAACCTTTCTACTTCTTCTGATATCTTATCTTTTCTCCTCTCTTCCCGTCCTGTTTCATCCTTTATTGAAATGAGTAGTGGTTTCCCTAAATTTGGTCGTAAGAATTTTAGGCCCTTATTTCTCTCAATTACTTTCTCGATTTTATTTTCAGTGTGTTTTCTTATCCACTCTGGTTTTTCTCCTAATAAGTTTGTTCAGTTCTACGTATCCTACTGTGTTTCTTTTGTTTTCGCTTATTAGTTTTCGTCTACTTTTCATTAATTTAACTGTCCCGCTACTTAATCTATTTTCTTTTGTTGTTAGTTTTTTGGCAGTTTTCATTCCCGCTTCCAAGAGTTTTTCTTTCATTTCTTCATTAATCTTATTAATTTCTGACTCTTCCTTTGCTATTTGTTGTTTATAGTTTTCCCTTAAAGTCTGTCTATATTCTTCTGCGTTTTGTCTTATTCTGCTATGGTCAATAGCCGTTGGTTTTCTTCTAGATTTCTGCGTCTCTAGTTTGCTTATTTCTATTTTGGCTCGTAGTATGCGGTAGTCGCTGCCAGTTGAGAATTTATTCAGTGCAGTTAAGTCAGTTAAGTATGATATAATGCCCTAGCATTAAATTAATAGGAACCAAAGAGCAGATTAAGTAGCAACTCTCTTCTTCATCAATACACCTATAATTAGAGACATAAAAAATGTAAAAATTCACGTTATCTAAGAACGTACTCAAAGGTCTTATATAAAGAAAAAGTCAAACATAAGTGTTGCACGTAATTTTCCCCTTGTTGCCATATTCTCAATTTAAAAAAATATAGGGAATAATCAGATTACTTGACATGCCATTCCTATTACAAAAAAAATTCCTATCATTGGCTAAAATTAGTGACGAGTTTATAATAGGACCTCATCATTATATTTGGTGAGATTGGAAATAATTGTAACTGACGTGGGCATTAAATTTAAATAACTAGTTAAATACTATCAAGTTGACAAATAACAACCTAAATAAAACTATGGTTACCACAATTACGTTACGACTATTGCTGGTAAATGTACTTATTTGAAAACTAATTAATTCAAAATTCATTCAAATTTTTTGCATATAAAGAATAATTTAGTCGGACATTAATCGTTGAATGCACCACGGGTATTATAGATAATAACGATTTTGGTCAACGTATATACCTCAAGCGTTATTATCCGTGTAATACCCTTGGTACCTTAATAACTATAACTGGCTTCGAAATCATGTCATTATTTGTCAAATAATATTCCAGTCGGACATTAAAACAATAATATATCTGAATTCCGGCGTCCCAGATAATAATTTGAAAACAATATTTTGACATTATATTTTAACCTCCCATATTATGACAGACGTCGTCAGTTACAATTATTTCCAATCTCACCAAATGTAATAATGAGGTCCTATTATAAACTCGTCACTAATTTTAGCCAATGATAATATTTTTTTTGTAATAGGAATGGCATGTCAAGCAATCTGATTATTCCCTATATTTTTTTAAATTTAGAATATGGCAACAAGGGGAAAATTACGTGCAACCCTTATGTTTGACTTGTTCGTTATATAAGACCTTTGAGTACGTTCTTAAATAACGCGAATTTTACATTTTTTATGTCTCTAATTATAGCTGTATTGATGAAAAAGAGAGTTGCTATTTAATCTGCCCTTTGGTTCGTAATAAATGAAACTGTATTTCAAGTCTGTTCCATTTTATTTACATATCACAATGGTGACTAACTATAACTGTCAACAGTAATATCTAAAATTAAGCGGGCCATTCACGTTCTGATTTTTGGTACCACAAGTGGGATTACTAGTTGGATATTCGGCCCCATTCACGCTCCAACTTCAGTTTTATTCTGTTTTCACGGTGGTGTACATAGTTCAGCCAAAAAATGTATCGAGTAAAGTCTATGCAAAATATAATTCGGAGGATTTTTATTTTTAAAAATTGGTTACTTGAGTTGAGGTTTCGTAATTAAGCATGACATAAGTTTCGTTTTTCCAGTATTTGTCTAGGGCTGATATGAACTAATTAATTTTTATGACTCTTGTAATTTTTACGACTTTTTAAGGTGTATTAAGTGTATTAAGGTGACAAATTGGAGCCGCGATTTACTTTACTGTGTGTGGGTGTGTCGTGTATTTTTAATAGTAGCAATTTTTCGTGCAATTCAAAGTTATTTTCTATTATTTATTTGCGGACCTAGGTCCGCTGGAACACCCAAACAATTTGAACTCAAATATTACGCTCCCACTTTCCTAGTGGTACCGCTAATCCAACCGGCCCATTCACGGTCTGATTTTAGATCCAACTACGAAAGTTGGACCACTAGAGGGACCACAAATCGGAACGTGAATGCCCCTTTAATGACCTATACCAACAATATTTCGTCATACGCCCGTCTATTAGTAACTACGAATAATATTGTCTTTCAGCTAATTCCATATTGCAGAAGAAACTGTTGCAACAGCGCGCACAGTTCAAACTCATGTTTACATATGATCCGTGTCTTTGGATATGGTTAATAACAAATTAATCATGCAATGTAGAAGACATAAATGGATGGGTGACAAAATGGAAACAGGAGTGGAACGAACGCATTAGTAGAATGGTAGGGGCTAGGATACTACGAATAGCACGAGATATGTCACCAAATGGACGAAGAAGTATTGGCAGACCAAGAAAAAGATGGTGCGATAATTTAAACAATTTAGGAATCTAATATTGAAAAACAAACAAGGTTTAAAGCCTACATACATCAAGGAAGAAAAAGAACAAGAAGATATCAAGGGCAATTATATCAAGGGTAATACCACATGCCGTATACTTAGTGTGACCAACTAGTCCGAAAAATCCGGGACATGGCCCGAATTACAAAGTTATGTCCAGGCGTCCCGAACAAGGCTTCCGGGTCATCCGAATTTTCAACGTTTTGGTAAAATTCTATTTTGAAATTTTGAATACGCTATTCTTTTATTTATTCACATCAAATTGAATTGATGGGACGAAAACTTAGTTGATTTTCTACAAAAACTTAGTTGATTTACTAATTTTTCCTTTTTTGAGAACGATTGCCGGAGTGGAAGTCGAAACGTCAAAAACTAACAAAAATGTAATTACCATTACAATTAATAAATTGTGGCTTAATTTACAATTAATAAATTGTGGCTTAATCCCATCAAAAATAACATTGTCAACATAAAAATGTTAAGGTACTAGTACACTTTAGAAGACACAAGAATAATCATTTTTTTCAAGAATTTTTTTCTCAGAACCTTTATTAAAAATGAACATGAAACCGTTTACATGTTAATATCTAACTCTTAGAAAGTACAAAAAAATGTATCTTTTTTTATTTGTGCACGTACACTAATATTGTAGAGGGCGCAAAAGTCGAGACCTCGAAAAATGATGGCGGACAGTTGACCTCAGGATTGGGATATCTGAAAGAAAAAAATCGTACTACATTTGAAAAAGGAAGGTTTCTTACGTGACAATTCACCACAATTTGACCAAGAAAATAAAAAATAAATAATTTTTGACTATGAAAAACTGAAGAAAAACGGGCGATTTTTTGAAAAACGGTGGTAAATTGTCACATAATAAACCTTCCTTTTTCAAATGCCGTACGATTTTTTTGTTTCAGAAATTGTAGCTCGATTAATTTTATGAAACAGCCCCACGAATGGAAGCCATTTTAATGTAACGCGACTAATTGGATAAACATGAAGATATACTTAGATTGGACAAAATTCGTGCTACATAATTCTTTAGTACCTCGGTTGCTCAAGTCATCAAGAGATTTAAGGGAGTGGATTCTTTAATAGATGTTATGATATACTCTTATTAGCTTAGAAAAATTAGAAAGATAGAAAAATCGGAATATGGATGTGAAATAAAAAATAAAGAAAAAAAAATATTGGGCGCCACTGGTTACCTAAGGAACCAGAATTTATACAAAAAAAAACAAATATTAAAAGAAAAATGGTATTAAATCAAAATAAAACAGAAAATAGTCAAATAAAAAAATATACATAATATACAGAATATTATAACGTAACTTACCTTATTTATTCAGAATTCTATACTCAGTCAATTTTTTAATGTTCTTACGATTCAAGAGAGAAGGGAAGAAAATAAATTATATGTTGAAAATCAAACATTATTTATTAAAAACAAAAGAATTAATCTCTGATCTCTCTGTTATAATTAGAGACCAGATTACCAATTAATCAAAGATGAAACGAACAGTTTTACAAATATAAAAATTATACCTTAACAATTAGTGTCCTGGCTTCTTCCTCGTAGCTTGATTCGAAAGTCCAAGGCGCTATTGCACTCGCGAAACACTTCACTGTCGTTAGTTACAGCAAACAGTACATTGTTTATAAACAAACATTATTATAGAAAAATTCAGCTTTCACTTGAAGATAAATAGTTTAAAAGTTCGTTAAACTGGATCAAATTTTACTTTTACTCGAATAAAATTATTTAGTTAGACTCGAACATGATTATTGAAAGTTCATTAACTTTGACCAAAATAAAGTATGTGAGCATACTACATGTTTTAACTGCACTGTTAAACATAGTAATGAGAAAATTGAAACTCCTCTCTCCTACTTCTGGTTCTGACTGCTTAAAAGAAATTAATGGATACCAAAATTGGTATAAAATGATAACGACGATTTGCTTAGAAACAGCGGGAAAATCGCCGGGGTTCACGATACACCATCACATTCGCCGGGCTGGAGTCATCCTAGCCGGCTGGGAAACTGGAAAACTACATTCCGAAACCTCAATGGAACTTAACTCCTCTGACGATGGCCCTAAAGGAACCAAAACTCAACTTCACTTGATGGTGACTTCTACCGAACTCAACTGAACATGATGATGGCTTCTACCGAACTGACCGAACATGATGATTTTACTTTCAACCAATTACAAATACTTAAACTTCGCAATAACAAAATCCCTTGAGTTTACACGAAATGCGATTACTCATACAATTACAGTTAGTTTTTAGAACCAATATTTAAGAGCTTTACTAAAAGCCTCGGCTTAGGTTAAGCCTTTCCTGTTGCAATACACCCTCAATAAATTTGTGTCTGAGAAAGTCATAAACCTTAAGACTCTAGTCTACAAATGCCATAAAAACCTTTATACTCTGAGTCTTTACTTAACGTGGAATCTCTTTGAAAAATATTCCGTTTGAATAACGCCATACTCTGCCTATGCGGAATATCGATATACAGGGCGTAGCGAAAGTATTACTGGGTCGGAATTTCAAATATTCAAACGGTGGGACTTTGAGCGTGTTTCAAAATCCCAATCCTGAGATTAACTGTCCGCCATCGGAACTACTTTTTTTCGAGGCCTCGAATTTGGCGCCCTCTACAATATTAGTGTACGTGCATAAATGAAAAAGGATATATTTTTGTATTCTCTAAGAGTTAGATATTAATATGTAAAAAGTTTTATGTTCATTTTTAATAAAGGTTCTGAGAAAATAATCTTGAAAAAATGCTTAATTTTGGTCTTCTAAAGTGTACTAGTACCTTAAATAATCACTAAAAAGTTATATATTTAAAAAAATGGCCCGATTTTCATTAAAAAGTCCCGGATTTCAGATATTTTTTCCAGCCTTGTCCCGAATTCGACTGAATTGGAGTTGGTCACACTACGTATACTAGTTCTAGCCCAAAATGCTACGATCAACAGAAAGATAAATATGTTTCTATGCTTCATAGAGCTTGAAAATGCATTTGATAGCTGATAGAATTAGACACGGCCTATTTGTAGGTTTGGTTATGTTTCGATGGGACTAACATCTTCTTCTTCTTTGGGTGCCGTCTTCTTAGCGAAGGTTGGCGATTACTTCTGGAAAGTCTTGTCTATTTTGGGCTTTTCTTATTAGACTTCTAAAGTCTAATCCTGTCCATTTTTTGATGTTGCGCTGCCAGGTCATTTCTCGTCTAGCCGGCCATGGCTTCCTTCTATTTTTCCTTCTATAATAAGCTGAAGGAAGTTATACCCGTTGTGTCTAAATATGTGTCCAAGATAAGATGTTTTACGTTTCTTGACAATTTCTGTGAGTTCACGTTCTCTATTCATACGCCTTAAAACTTCTTCATTTCTAACGCGGTCGGTCCATGGAATTTTCAGCATAAGACCAAATACCCACATCTCAAGACCCTCTAACCGTCTTAACGAGCTGACTGTTAACGTCAAAGCTTTCACGCCTTTTAATAGTAAACTATATACATAACACTTTATCATGCGGTATCGTAGGGACAGATCAAGATTGCGAGCAGTGAGGAACTCCCGCATCTTTACGAAGATGTTTCTTGCCTGTTCTATTCTACATTGTTCTATAGTCTCTTGTTCTTGGTCTAAGGTTTCATGTATCCAACACCCTAGGTACTTAAACTTCTTCAAAGGAAAAGGCAGTTTCTCTTTTTATTTGATGCAGAGTTGGACCACCATCTCCAGATAGCTATTTCTGCATCTCATGCGTCCTCGGTGAAGCTATGCAGTCACAACTCTAAACCAAATATCAGAAGCCTGCCTATTTAAGGGAAATCACCGCGAAGCAATAATTCAACCTTTGAGACGCAAAAAAAACATCTCTCGTAAAACGAGGAAGACGAAAAGCCCTAGATACAAAGTTTAATACAATTAAAACAATTAAAATAACTGAAATAAAAATAATTACAACAATAATAAGACAACAAACAACAAGAATTAAAACGGTAAATCTAATAACACCTGGATTCGCAGTAACTAAAGGACTAAGGCAAGGATGCTGTATCTCACCAACATTATTCAAAATATACCTCGAAGCAGGACTCAACAAATGGAGGAAAAATTCTAAGAATATGGGTATATCACTAACGGACTCAACTTTGTACACGCTGTGCTTTGCGGATGACCAGTTGATCATCGCACGGGACTCTGAAGATCTTAGTTACATGATGCGAAAACTATTAAAAGAGTTTACAGAGTGGGGCCTAGAAGTGAATATGGAAAAAACTGAATACATGAGTATCGGAGGAGACCTACATAGCCTCCGAGTAGAGGAAAATCAAGAAATAAAATTATGTAAAGATTATAAATACCTGGGAGTAAAGATCACTTAAGAAGGAAAATTAGATGCAGTTATTAAGGAATGAAATATACAGGGAAGGAAAGGCATATCCTCACTGAATAGCGTACTGTGGGATAATAATATTTCTAAGTAAAATAAAAGAAGAATGTATACCAGTATAATAAAAAGCATCACAACATGTTATGGATGCGAAGTTTGGCCCCTAAAAGACAGAACAGATGCTTAGAGCAACAGAACTGGACTTCTGGCGCCGTTCGGCGGGAATATCTAGACGCGACAAAATAACAAACGAGAGAGTCCGAGAAATCATGGGGGTTACACATATTATTGTTGACGAGATCAGGATGAAACAACTCAGCTGGTACAGACACGTAAGGAGAATGCCCGAGAATAGAATAATAAGAAAAATCCTGGAATGGCAACCAAGAGGAAGGCGCAGAGCAGGAAGGCCAAAAAGAAGTTGGAGAGAAAGGGTTGATAGGGAAATCAGGGACAGAGAACTCGAGAACGATGTATGGAATGACAGAACGAGATGGAGATTGGAAATCGGAAGACGTCGAAGAACGTTGTAAACCGATATTATATATATTTTAAATCCAAGACTTTTCGTTAATAAACTGCATTCCGTATCTCTGGTTTTTACAATATATAAGCACAGAGACGACGAATATAGAAGAAATCAAATAAAGGACACGGTCACGTATTTCCATTCTTTTCGTTTGGGAAAAGGGCTGAAAGACAGTTTCTGGTACTTGGCTGCTTTCTTCTATTTCTATATTCGTCGTCTCTGTGTTTATATACAGTGCGGTGGAATAAGTGTTACTCCACCCCCCTGGTAACTTGTTTATTTTAAGAATATAATCAAAACGCTCGCACAAGTTTATTTCTAAACTAACCATAGTATATTATAGCATCAACGTTTCGAACTTTACGAGATCCCTCTTCAGGTGACAGCCATAACTTTGATTTTTTTAAATGGGAAAGTGCATCATGTGACACCTCATTTAAAAGCTCTTAAAATACTGGTTTCAAAAATGTATATTACTTTAATCCTGTTTGAGAGCGTAGGCGCAAAATTTCGGTCGAATTCTTTCTAAATGCAATCATTTTTTTAGAATCCTGAATGTTTTTGAAAAATTTAAACGCAGAATGAAATATTACAGTATTCTCGATGGACCCAAGTCCCTGAGAACTTCTATAATGTTTATCTTAACAAGTCACAGTGGTGAAAAAAAGAGAAAATTTACAGTGATTTTTATTTTCAAATATATCATTCAAAAGAAACTTTTTGTTTATTCTAAGGGACTGTCAGCCCTCGGGAATAATCTAATCTTTCATTCTGCATTTAAATTTTTCAAAAATACTTATTATTTTTCTCAAGATTCGAAAAAAATAAATGCGTTTAAAAAGAGTTCGACCGAAATTTTGCTCCTACGCTCTCAAAAAGGATTAAAGTATTATCCATTTTTGTAATCATTATTTCAAAAGCTGTTAAATGATGTGTCACATTATGTACTTTACCATTTTAAAATATCAAAGTTATGCCTGTCACATGAAGAGAGATCGCGTAAATTTGGAAACGTTAATGCTATAATATACTATGATTTTGACCTGTTTAAAAATTGACCTGTCCGAGCGTTTTGCTTATATTCTTAAAATAAACAAGTTAACAGGGGGGGTGGTAACACTTATTTCACCGCACTGTATTGTAAAAGCCAGAGACACGGGATGCAGCCAGAAAGTCTCTTAACGAAAAGTCTTGGATTTAAAATATGGTTTATTATTTTTATTTCAGTTATTTTAATTGTTTTAATTGTAGTAAACTCTGTATCTAGGGCTTTTCATCTTAAAATTTTTTACTTGTTCAACGAGATTGTTGTTGACTAGGATGTCTATAACTGGTGTGTGCTTTTTTGGAATCACCATGGTTTTAGTTTTTTTACGTTCACCTTAAGGCCATATAGTTCTCCTTCTCGCACTAATTTGGTTAACTGAATTTATAGTTCTTCTTCACTGCCAGAAATCAGTACTGTATCGTTGGCGTACCTGATGTTGTTCACGATTTTTCCATTGACTTCTATTCCTTCTTCTGCTTGATCTAAAGCTCGTGCAAAAATTTCCACTAAGTACAAGTAGAATAATAATGGTGATAATATACAACCTTGTCTAACTCCTCTTTGGATGTTTATGGTTTTAGTATCACCCATTTTGGTTCTAACAGAGGCGTTTTGATTTCAGTAGAGTTCACGTATTGTAATAATGTCGTTTGGATCCAGGTTCTTTTTTTGCAAGCATCCAATTAGCTGATCATGTTTGACTTTGTTTAGCTGATCATGTTTGACTTTGTCAAAAGCCTTTTCGTAGTTACAAAGCACAAGTAGATATCTTTTTGTTGATCCCGACACTTTTGCATGAGAACAATGAAACTGAACAAAGCTTCTCGAGTGCCCATACCGTTTCGAAAGCGAAATTGTTCCGGACCCATATCTTCTTCGCATTTTTTTTTCTGTTATGGATAATTTTTAGAAATAGCTTCAGAATATGGGGCATGATACTTACATATTAATCGAAAGTCGTCACATTTTTCTGCGTAGTTTACTTTAGGTATAGGCACAAACGTAGACCAATCTTGTGGAATTGTACCAGTCTTGTATATACTGTTGAATAGTCTTGACAATAGTTCTAATTTATCTTCGTCCAGAGGCTTTTCCGGTTTTATTATTTTTTAATGCGTATTTTATTTCTGATGTTAAGATGGGCCAGTCGTTATTTTCGATGTTTGTTTGTCTATCAATATTTATTGTTCTATTGTCTGAGAATAGGCTTGTTATAGTGCCACTCTGTCGAGTGTTTCTGGTCCCACACATTTCTTTAATTTTCTTATGGAGAAGTATATCATCATGTTTATTCTGTAGGTCTTTTATCTCTTTGCAAGTTTCTGCAAGCCACTTTTCTTTTGCTTTCTTTTGCTTCTTATTAATCTGTGTATTTATGTTTATTCCAGTCTTTGATCTTGTGTTGTCTCAAATTCATCATTTCTAATATTTCATTCGTTATCCATTATCCATGGTTTCTTGACTCTTTGATTTGTGGGTTTAAGGTGGTCTTCAGCTTTTAGAAATACAGTCTTAAGTTCTCTCCATATTTGGTTTATGTCGTCGGATTCTTCTGGTACATCATTTTTCTTTTGACTGTTTTCAATTTCTCGGTATTCGTGGTTAAGTTCTTCTGATATTATGCAATCGATGCTAGGTTATACTGTCTTTCCAGCATGTCTAAAATTATTTTGTTTAAGAACGATTTCCGGAGTGGAAATCGAAACGTCAAATATTTGTTAATTAAATATGTAAGTAATTTCCATTACATCAAAAATTAGTCACATATTATAACCATAATACTTAATAATACTTAAACTTGAATTGTAGCTGTATTATAAATAAACTTCTTAATTTAGAATCTAGGAGCACTTTTGGACAGACCTCACACAAAAATATGGTATTACTTCACACAAAATTATTTGTATAATATGGTATAAATAGGTGTATGTGTCCCAAAAATATTTTTCTTGGTTTTACTTTTATTGTTAGCTGCGGTCTGGTGTTCATCATCCTCTGGATTGCTTTATTCGTTATTGTTCTATTCCAGCTAACGCGTAACATTCTACGATACATCTACATATCAAAAACGTGAAGGGAGGAGACCTATACCACGCAAGCCATGCTTACCCCAAAATTCCATCAAGGGGAGAAGTTATATCTCAACCCAAGCTCTCCACTAAATTACCGTAAATCTCTGTAGATCCTCTCCGAGCTCCCGGAATAAACCTAACCCAAAAGAAAAGAGAAGCAACTTTGTAAGATCTCCATTTTTATTATCTATGTCAGTTGTAGGTAGTTTTTAACATATAAATGAATAATGAAAAATTCATATTCTAGAAGATCTGGCGAATGTTTATGAGTAATAAATGCAATTAAATGTTTTAAAGTCAATCTCAGATGACTTCCTGATTTATAATGAATGAATAACAAACTTAAAGAGGACTTACAATCTGCTGCATTTTTTTCGATTACCGATTGTGCAACCGAGCGACACATCGACTTTAAAACAGTTCTGCCTTAGAAAAGGTGAATTAATTGGTAAAGTGCCTTTAGTAATCTTTCCCCTATCAAATTACTCTGTAATTGCTATTAGAGTCAAAGGGCTCACTTGTTAAAAGATATTTTAACCTTAGTTCCGCAGCACCCTTAAAATTACTTATTAAACATTCTCTTTTCATGTACTATTCGCTTCCTAATCACAGAGTGCCAAAGTCTTTTGAAATAGCTGCGATGTTACGCGAGAATGCATGTGAAGTATATAAGTATATTGTGTACAGTATATATACGGGGTGGGGTGTCCAGAAACTCCCCTGACAAACGAATACTGGAGACTCCTCAGATAATTTTAAGACAATTTAACCCAATTCATCTAGTCCGAAAATGCTCCTAAGGCAGGACGCACATCAAAGAAACATGAAACGTGAGACATTAAACGTGAAACATGAAACAAATAAATTGTAAAAAATGTTATTGTGTCATGTGATATGCTAATCGTTGAAACAAAAATAAAATTTATATAGTCGGCAATGGGTAGTGACGTGGTCGTTGCTGTCGGCGCCGTTCTTTAATTGCTTTTTATTATCAAAGAAACGTGAAACATAAAACGTGAAACATGAAACAATTAAATTGTGAAGAACAAAACCGTTTCATGTTATATAGTGTAGGAAACAGAGGTTGAACTTCGCAAATAAGTCCGGTTTTATTTTTTTTTTCTAGTATATCAATGGGTGCTTTTAATGAGATTAAGACCCGGGCCGATTTTTATCAGACAAACATTTCAACAATAAAAATGTATGTAATATAATATTTGAGAGATAATGGGTATTTGTGTAATTTGAACTACACATACCATAGTAAAAATGACTCGTAAAAAATGGCACTCCTCATTCATTGTCGTGTTATCGAAAATAACAGGCACCTGTAGTATCCTTTATTTATTTGAAACTGTCTTAGCATTGTTTAGAAAAGACTAAAAAACTATTAAAATTCTTTTTTTAACAATGGTCTTAGTCATCACTGTTATTAAATAACATAACATCAGAGACGGTATTGTGTGTAGTAAAGTCATATTGTTCGCTTCCGTTCTGTAATCGTTCGTAAACCTATTCAGATTTTGTGTTTGCGTAAGGGCAACAAAACGTAAAAATGTTGTAGTGACAATGGAAAAGAAACTAGAAGCATTAAGTAGAATTGATAAAGGCGAATCTTGCAGCATCGTATGGTGTCCGTATATCTACAGTATCGGATTGGAAGAAAAATAGAACTAAAATCGAAGAATTTTGTTTCAAAATGATAACAAAAGACAGTTTGGACAATCGGTGCAAAGCTAATAAAGCTTAAAATGAGACTCTCGACAATTTGTATGTGTAGTCTTGTGCAGAACGCGAACGTGGTTTACCAGTGTCTGTGTGACAATTATAACGGAGTTTATCTGTAAGCATACCCTATTTTATTAATTTTTACCATTTTATCCGGCTAACCCAGATTTTCGATTACTCGGATCGGCCGCGGTCCCGATTAATCCGAGTTAACGGGGTTCTACTGTAATTGTACAACTCTTCGTTCTGCTCCACCGCAGAAACCAAAACAATATTAAATTCTTGGTCGACATTAATTTTACGCACGTGATTAATTTTTCAAAACAATGAAACTGATATCGAAAAATAGAACACGTCCTATTTCATAAAACGTGTTTCAAGAAGACAAAAATGTTTCATGGGCATGAATCACACTCGTTTCATATATATGCGGACGTCTATTTGTTTAGCAGTGTTTTATTTCCATGAAACGTGTTTCACGTTTCATGTTTCTTTGGTGTGCGCCTTCCGAAGATAAAAATGTTTCACACGCATGAATCACACTCGTCTCATTTGTATGCGGACTTCTATTTGTTTAGCATTGTTTTATTTTCATGAAACGTGTTTCGTGTTTCACGTTTTATGTTTCATGTTTTACGTTTCATGTTTCTTTGGTGTGCGGCTGCCCTAAGGGAGCTAGAACTCTTTGAAGATTTTTGTAATTAGTTATTTTTAAGTACCTCCAGAACGCTTCTATTTAGAAAAACGAAAACTGGTACGCCTATTTTCTTTTAAAGATAAATTGGTTCCATACATTGCGAATTTCTACCTACATACCCAAAACGGACGCATATGACCGGTATTATAAATTCGCAATTGATAAAATCGATCAATTTCTGCAAGATAAATAAACGTGCAGGTTTTCGTTTTTTTTATAGTTTTTTTTTATTTTCTTTAAATTCAAAAAACGAAAAATCTTCAAATTGATTTTTCTAGAAAACGGTGTACCCTACCTACTTAAAGCAAGAGTACCTACCTTTGTACCTTTTAGTATTATAATATGTACCATATAATTTAATAAACCAATGCCAAAAATGCTAAACAGTTAGCGACAAAAAGTTATCCGATAAAAATAACCGTTGCCATGCACAAAATAGAGGCTATTATGTACCAGAAATTCGCTTTTGATGTAATCGATTTACCAATTTCATATTCATCTTCGTCGCTAAGTTTTACTATATTATAGTCGATACCTGACAAATTTTCAGATAACTCGTTTAGCTCTGTGACCGTCAAATATTTTTTAGAATTTTCTAAACGAACACAACAATTTTGTACAATTAATTCTTGGTTATCTTATCACAAAAAAGTTGTATTAAATAAAAAAAGAAAAACAAAAAACCAAATAAAATTCAAGGCTAAGTTTGCTCACATCATAAGGCTTACTGCGGCACGGAATGCTAACAATTCAATAAGTACCTATTAAGCCGGCCACTTACGGTACTGCGGCGTCTTTCGACAAAATCGAATTCTACAGTACTGCAGCAGACCGGTCAGTCTCTCTGTGGTCACATTTTAACGATTTTGTTGGCTGCACGGTCACACACGATCAAAATTTTTGTCAATTAGTCGAATTCGATCAAATTGAATGACGCTGCAGTATCGTGAGTGGCCGGTAGAGATGCATCAAGTCAAACTAGTTTGATTTTA
Organism: Diabrotica virgifera virgifera; assembly: GCF_917563875.1. Classification (NCBI taxonomy): domain Eukaryota; kingdom Metazoa; phylum Arthropoda; class Insecta; order Coleoptera; family Chrysomelidae; genus Diabrotica; species Diabrotica virgifera. The sequence continues at coordinate 134,627,890 of NC_065446.1, forward strand.
CTCAACAAACTTGAAATGACTTGAAAACCAAACTTTTTTTTGTAAAAAAGTTTGACTTGACTTGATTTCGATATCTTTAGGTTTGACGTGAAATCAAACTTCTTCAAACAGTTTGAAGTTTGAATATCTAGTCTGGGCTGATTATCGGAGAATAGGCCATTTTTGGGAAAAGTTATTTACCAGCAATTTTATTGCTGGAATCGAATTATAAGATCCTATATATTAATAATATAGGTATGCAAAGTCCTCAGATAATGTGCTACTTTTTTTATAAACAAAATGGCGCCCGAAAATCGTATTTTTTTCAATTATTGCTCTAGAACTCCGAAGATTTTAACCTTACAACAAAAACACTCAAATAAAAATTCACCGTGATAAAATTCTGCATAGAGACGTGTTTTTCCCGATCTGCTCCGACGAAAATTTTCCTCGGAAAATGCGGTTTTCCCAACAAAATCTTTAATTTTCAAATAAAGTTTTAGATAAGTAATTATTTACCAATAATTAAATAAATTGGTGACTTAAAAGCCTCCTTGGCTTAGATTATAGTTCCAGAAGCTGGTGAAAATTAAACGAATATTTTGGCAACAATTCAATTGTTAATTAATAATTTACGGTCGCAATAATAACCAAAATACTTATGATGCACTGATCAAACTTTGAAATCTTATAAAGATGAGATGCCTATTTAACATTTTGTCGACAAAATATATTTTTTTTTTAAATTAACGTTTCTCAGAAAGTTTTTATTATATTATAATTTTAAAAAATAGCCAAAATGCGCATTTCAAATATCTTGAAAATGAATGCTTTAAAACTTTTTTGCAACCATTTGCAAAAAAGTTATGAAACAGCAAAATAAACATAATATTACTACGGTGTTAATATTTTTTTTTAATTCTTTCAAAGCGTAGAAGTGAGTTTAAAGTACAAGCTAATTATTTATAAAACAATATCGATTATCAGCTTAATGGTTATATTTTAATTAAAGATTATAAATATATTTTTTTGTAATTTACACGCGCGAAAGTAGAATAATACAGTACCGTAGCTACCCGCCCACATACACAACTCGCACGACTTTAAGCGTGTCAGTCGCTTCGAGTGAACATTTTATCTCCGGCTCTGTATCAAGCCTACTTTCGCGCTAAAAATTACAAAAAAAAAGTATATTAATCTTTGATTAAAATATAACCATTGCACTAATTTTTGACATTCTTTGTGAGTAATTAGATTGTACCATAGACTCACTTTTAAGCTTTGAAACAATTAAAACAAATTATAAACAATGGAGATGTCGTATATTTATTTTGCTGTTTCCTAACTTTTTTGCAAATGGTTGAAAAATTTTTTTAAAGCATTCATTTTCAAGATCTATGAAATACGCATTTTAAGTATTTTTTAAAATTAGAATATAATAAACAATTTCTAAGAAATGTTAATTTGTTTATAACAATTTTTTTTAAACATTTAAAGATTATGCAAAAAAATGAAAAATTTATATTTTGTCGACAAAATATTAAATGGGCATCACACCTTTATAATCTTTCTAAGTTTGATCAATGTCTCATGATTATTTTGGTTGTTATTGCGACTGTAAATTGTTAATTAACAATTGCATTGTTGCTAAAATATTCGTTTCATTTTAACCGGCTTCTGAATTTATATTCAATACCAAGAAAGCTTTTATTTCACCAAGCTATATAATTATTGATAAATAATTACTGGCACAAAAAAGGAAAATTTTCGTCGGAGCAAATCGGCAAAAAAAATGCCTCTATGTAGAGTTAAATTGGGGTGAATTTTTATTTGAGTATTTTTGGTGTAAAGTTAAAATCTTCGGAGTTATAGAGCAATAATTGAAAAAAATACGATTTGTCGGCGCCATTTTGTTTATAAAAAAAGTAGCACACTATCTGTGGACTTTGCATACCTATATTAATAATATATAAGATCTTATAATTCGATTAAAGCAATAAAATTGCTGGTAAATAACCTTTCTTTTTACTTTACTAATTAGACCAACGTATTATAACTATTTTTTTTTCAAAATTTAAAGATTATGCAAAAAAAAGAAAAATTTATATTTTGTCGATAAAATATTAAACAAGCACTTCATCTTTATAATCTTTATAAGTTTGATCAATGTATTATGATTATTTTGGTTATTATTGCGATCGTAAATTGTTAATTAACAATTGAATTGTTGCTAAAATATTCGTTTAATTTTCACCGGCTTCTGGAATTACAATCTATACCAAGAAATCTTTGATTTCACTAAGTTATTTAATTATTGATTAATAATTACTTACCTAAAACTTTATTTGAAAATTACAGTTTTTGTTAGGAAAACCCGCATTTTCCGAGGAAAATTTTCGTCGGAGCAAATCGAGAAAAACATATCTTTATGCAGAATTTAATTGCGGTGAATTTTTATTTGGGTATTTTTGTTGTAAAGTTAAAATCTTCGGAGTTATAGAGCAATAACTGAAAAAAATACGATTTGTCGGCGCCATTTTGTTTATAAAAAAAGTAGCACACTATCTGCGGACTTAGCATACCTATATTATTAATATATAGGATCTTATAATTCGATTCCAGCAATAAAATTGCTGGTAAATAACTTTTCCATGAATTTTGCAAATTAGCCCAGAGTAATTATATTGTGCAACGCGTTTATTTTTAATTTTAATTGACAGCATACCGCCTTTTGTTTTGACTTATTTGGACAGATCTTAACCTGTACTCTGCTACTCCGCAAATTAGTTATACGCTGTGAGCTCGTACGTAGAGGGGATATTTACAAATTCGCGAGCGCCAGTAGTGACAAGTCTGTAAACCTTTACCGGAAATTTGACATAAATGTCAAAGTGATTAATTTAAAATTAAAATTAAAAACATTAATTATAAAAAATATTAGTTGGTCAAAGCTGTGGTATATATTTTTAACTTAAATATACTTACGTTTTAAATACTGAATTTAAATTTTTTTTAATGTTCCGTATTATGCTTTTATAAATCAATCCATCAATCTTAGCGCCATTTACATACACGATAATTGTGAAAGTATCCGAAGTAAGAAATTCATATTTTATCAATAGAACGTCAAAATGATTAGCAAAATCTTAAAAAAATCGATTACAATTTAATTAATTTTTTGCGTTGTAAATATTAAGCGATAACAATTAAATAATCAATTTAAAAAATACCGGTGAAAGTTGAATTAGTAACCGCTAGGAGCGACACCAGCGAAGCTCAGAGCGTATACATAGGTTATATTCATATTTAGAAGCATATGCTTTGCTTGTTTGTTGTAATACGTTAGTTTTGAAAGGTGTGCTTTGTGCAATAATGCCTGAACCTGAACTTTTTTCCGCTCAGAGTACGTACCAGAACAAAGTGAGTCTGATTTTGAAAATATCTCCACTGCAAAACTTAAGAGAAAAAAATCTGTAGATGAGGCAGAATTGATTAACAAGAAAAATATAGTTATTTTCCTAACAAGTGCAGAAAGTCATTCTTTTCCGCACGCGACTGCAGTTTGCCGAACGACGCGAAGCGGGAGTTCGGCAAGCAGTCGAGTGCGGAAAAGAGACTTTCTGCAAGAGTTAGGAACAATATTTTTTCTAACAGTCTTAAAAAATTACCAAATTTTAATCAATTAATTTAATTAATACGAAAATACCTACACAAATTAATTCTTTGACAAGGTTGTCAAAACCAAACTTTCAATATAATTAGTTAGCATGACGACGATCTTGGTTTCCATGACGATGATTCAAAACGACTTTTATTGTCTACCGATTTGACTTTCGAATATTATGTCAAAATAATTTTATTTCATCGAATTGTCGCGTCAATTCCATTAAAACAGGAACATAATAAGATATATTTGAAATAAATTAGTAAATAATATCTAAATATTCGTTTATTGCATGTATTATAATTACTTTAAGGCCATATTAACATATCTAAATTAACCCGCGTGCGGAAAAGTAAAAACCGCGTGCGGAAAAGTAACACGCGTGCGGAAAAGTGAAACTTTCTAAACTAAAATGCGTGCGCGAAAGTAGACATTTTTGCACGCTCGTAGAAAAAATATGTATACTGATTTATTTAATGTTCCGGCAGGCGATTCCAAAACAATGAAAATTGCATAGTGCACATATTATGTAAAAATAAAAACAGTGTTATAAAAATGACATAGTGGAACTAGTTCTTTAAAACATCTGAAGGTGCATTTAAATCAAAGCGAACACGAACGAACGAACGAAGGAACGAGTTCGTAGGTGTTCGCTAGGTTATTCGTTCGCTACAAAGTAGGACCACAGCATAATAAAATCTAATATATTCTAATCTAATATATACTTATATTTACTATGCTGTCTATCTTATATTTACTATGCTGTGGTAGGACCATTTACATTTAAGAGAACCAATGTCGGATACAGATGAAGATATAATCGTTAGCACTGCTAGTTTTATAGTTATTGCAGGACTTGCCGAAAAAAAAAGGAAGAAGAGAGTGTGGTGTTCGAGTTTGATACAAAAGGGAAAAAAGGAGGAGGTGATGCCTTGTTAAGTGATTTAATGACTGATAATTTATTCCAAGTTTACCTGTAGGATGTCTATGGAAGATTTTGAGATTTTGTTGAATTTGATTATAACTAGCATTTCTAAAAATGATACAAATTTCAAAAAAGCAATTACTGTTAAAGAAAGAATGCTGCTAACCCTCCGCTTTCTTGCAAAGGTGACTCCTATGATGCAAGTCTTAAGTACTTGTTCAAAATTTCAACTTAATAAAGTAACAAATGAATTATTCAAAATATATTTAATGGTAAAATTTAATTAAACAATTAATTATTTTAGTAGGTCTGTAATTTTAATATTATATTATTTGTACATGTACAAAAATACCTAAGTGCAGTACCAGACATTAATTCGGGTTTAGTCACCAGCCAGATGAATTTAAAAGCGTAAAAATATGTATTTAGCAGTTACGTAAATTTTCGTTATTTTTGACTATTTGTAACGATTCCTATACCTATCAATACCAGGTACCTCTTAATGGTAATAGTTTTATTAGTCATCTAACAAATATAAAACTGCAAAAGTGTATTTCTGGACCATGGTTCTGCCAATTCGTTTTCATAATAGGTTAAAGAATAGTAGGATTTTTTTATTAAAAAAACAAAAATAAAGCAACAAAATGTAAAATATCAAAGAACCTTTTAGTACTGGCAGGTACTTATTTTTAGCCAAGTTTCGAGAAATGCGGGAATGCATATTGCCCGTGTATTTAAGATGGGCCAGTCACTGAGTTTATTGTCGTGTTTCTTGTCAGTGAAATTTTAATACAATGATAGCTTAGAAAATGCAATGGTTCTGCGTTCTGCAAGGGAAAAAATGAGAAAATAATCAAATATGACATTTTCTTAAATCTAAGTATAAATTTTGATACGACTTAAATTTCATTTTGTCCTCTCTCTATTCTATAATAATTATTTAATTTAAAACACAAATACAGTGGAACCCCGATAAGTCGGCCCCCTATAACCCGGAAGTCCGGCTAACCCGGACCGATTTTCATTAGATAAACATTTTGATTTTCAATATTTTGTATTTTTCAATTTAATTGTGGCTTATTTCCAATCAAAATAGTTAATTATCAGACAAACCTTTCAACAATAAAAATGTATGTAATATAATATTTGAGAGATAATGTGTACTTATGTGTGTAATTTGAACTATACGATATTAAAAATGACTCATAGCACACGCCGCAGAAACAACATACACCTGTCTGTAGTATATATTCCTTTTTATTTCAAACTGTCAGCATTGTTTAGGAAAGACTATTTAAAAAATTATTTTATAAACAATGGTCTTTAGTATTGTGTGTCTTGTATTGTTCGCTTCCATTTGCTTACGTATGGGTTTGGTGTTTTTTTTAGTAATTTTAATGAGTAGGTACTGTGCATATTTATAAATATATTTCATGTTATTTCAATTCTAACGGAGTTTATCTGTAAGTATACCGTTATTTTATTAATTTTTACCATATTCTCCGGCTATCTCGGATTTTCGATAACCCGGATCGGTCGCGGTCCCGATTAATCCGAGTTATCGAGGTTCCACTGTAATTTATCCAGGTATTTTTTATTTTGTTGAAAATTTTGACGATAAGTTTTATTTATTATTATTTAATTTAAAACTGTCATTATCAACTAATAGTTTGTGATAAATAAAACGTGCAAAAATATCTGGCAATTATAAATTCATATTTCTTCTTCTTCTTAAGATGCTGTGCATTTCGGCATAGGCGTCCACCGTACATCGTCTTGTCAGGTGAAACGTTAGATAGTCAGGATTACATAATTCTGTTTTTAACAGCATTGCGAAGCATTTCATAGCTGTGGGTTCCTGTCCATTGGCGATTACGCAGTCATGACATCTTTTAACGTCCCAGTCCTCTCTTACCCTCTAACTTTCCGTCGAGTATCAGTTACTGAAAAGTGTATCGTTCTCCTCATAATATGTGCCCCAAGTATGTAGTCTTTTTACTTTTAACATACCTAATTAAAAAGTTCCCTATCCTGTAAACCCGCTCTTCTAAGTACTTCCTCCTTTCTGACACTGTCCATCCATGCTATTCTATGCATTCGACGTAGGTACCACATTTCAAACACTTTCGACGCCCAAATCGGGTGTCGTTGTCAAAATACAAAATATTACTAAACTAAACAAAAATGTTGTTGCTTAGTAAAAAATTCTTCTAATAATTAATTTAGTCTGACTCATTTATATCGGCAATTCAGACATATATTATACATTTTAAAGTAGAAGACTTATTAATATTTATGACTTGCGTTCCTGAAAAATTACTAAATATTTTATCTCAAAGAAAAGTATAATATCTACTAAATTAATTAATTTTCAAACCATTACAAAAAACGTCAAGCTGACAGTGCCCATTAAAATCTGCTCTTAATAAAATTAACTATTTAGCGAGTTAATTAGTAGAAAAAAGGACACTTGGTGTGATTTAAAACCTGATATTGATTGAGTGCGATAAACAGTGCTATAAGCGACCCCCAATGGGGGAAGCTTTTTCCCCAGGGACACAATTAGGTGAAAACTTTTCAGGTGCTAGTGAGAATAGTGAAATGGATATTATTGAATCAAGTTTAATAGAAAATTTGGATGATTCTACTGCGAAAATTACAACTAAAACCAGAGATGTTATTAAAGTGCCGACACAACAAATTCCACCTCCGCAAAAAGTTGTAGAGAAAAAATTGTTCAACGTTGCATCAGATAAGTACAATTTTGATAATGTTTATGTATATATAGAAAAATCAAACAATCAGGATATTGGCCGTTTACATCCACTTACTGTTGCGGACATTTTGCATAAAAAATTGAACATTCCTAATATTATTGAAATAAAAGCCATTGGAAAAAACAGAATTAAAGTTTTGTTAAGGTCAATCGTAGATGCAAATAATTTAGTTAAAAATATAAAATTAAAAGACCAAAACTTAGTAGCATATGTCCCTAACCATTTACTAGAAATAAGAGGCCTAATAAGAGATATTGATACTCAATACGATGAAAAGTATTTGTTAGATAATAGTAAATCTCCCTCCCCCATAATAGCCTTTAAAAGAACTTACAGAAAAGTTGACACCGATGGAAAAACTAACTATGTACCCAAAAGGACAATGATAGTCACCTTCGAAGGAAATATTCTTCCTAGCTACATTTCAATAAATAGTGTATTTTTTCCTGTTGAAACCTACATTGGCAAAGTAACACAGTGTTACAATTGCTTAAGATTTGGACATATTTCCAAGCAGTGTCGCAGTCCACAAGCACATTGCATAAAATGTGGAAAAATCAAAAATGAAGATCATACATGTCAAGATAATGATGTTCAATGCATACATTGTGATAGTAAAGATCATGTTTCCATATCCAAGAAGTGTCCAAAATACGAACATCAAAAGAAGATAAAGAACGTGATGATTGAGCAAAAAATTTCCTTTATCGAGGCAAAAAATTACTGTGAATCGTCCTTCTCGGGATTGTTTATTCAGAATAGATATTCCACACTAGACAATATCGAAGACAGTTTTCCTCCCCTCCCAACATCTTCAAAAAAATCATCCCCTTCTACTACCACACATAAAAATCAAAACATTTCAAATAATACATCCCAATCCCAACCCTCCTCAAGCCACTATAATATAGCTAAAAAACGAAAAATATCACCAAACCAAACACAAAACAATTCACCCATGTTCCCTTTTAATTTTGGGCCCTCCAAACCCCTTCCTGCTAATTTAAAACCCCCAATTTGTCAAAACAGATCAGATCAACGAGTATTGGAAACTCTCATTTCCAATTATATTTTTAATTTGATTACAAATATTCAAACTGTAGATGATATAAAAACTATGAGTCAAGATAGTATTTACCATGGTATAAAAACGATTTTAGAGGATATCACTCATAAATAACATGTTCCCAGAACTTAAATCATTAAAAATTTTGCAATGGAACGGTAGATCCGTTGTTTCGAATAAAAATAGTTTAATTCATTTTTTAATAACTGAAAATATTGATATTGTATTATTAAGTGAAACCTGGTTCAAACCAAATCAAAATTATACATTTAAAGGTTATAATGTAATTCGCCAAGATAGATATGACGGGTATGCAGGTGTTGCAATTTTAATTAAAACAACTATACCATTTCGTGAAATAAATATTAGAAACAATTTTAATGAGGGAATTTTAGTTTGCGGTGCTATCGTTAAATGTAACACAATAGAATTAAGTTTTTTATCTATATATAGACCTCCAAATATTAGTACATCCAAAAACGATTGGATAAATATCTTCTCACAAATCAAATCACCTTTTTTAATTGGCGGAGATATGAATGCTCATCACTCACTATGGGGCTCACTGCGTAATGATCCAGTTGGTAAGCAAATTGTTAGCAGTATCGAAGACCTAGATCTTGTAATTTTGAATAATGGAGAACCTACATATCTTCCTAGATATGGTACTCAAAAATCTATGATTGACATTTCACTCTGCACAGCTAATATAGCCAGTAAATTTACTTGGTCAGTTTTATCTGACACCTTAGGCTCGAATCATTTTGCTATATCTATGAATTTTTCAATAACCAACACCTCACAAGAAATAATTTATCCAAAAAGCAAATGGAATATCAAGAAAGCCAATTGGTCCCTGTATACATCCTTAATTGAAAACATGTTTTCCAACTACAATAGCTCTTTCAATACTTATCAAAATTATAGTTTTCTATTAGATTGCATTAATGATGCTGCAATTAGATCTATTCCTCAATACAAAATTTTTAAATCTAAAAATCGATCGCCTCCACCATAGTGGGACCCAGAATGCAATCTGATAATCAATGACAGAAAAGAAGCATTAGCATTGTATAAACGTTCACCAAGCCTTGATAATTATCTAAATTGTCAGAAAGTTACTGCTCATACTAAAAAGCAGTTGAAACAAAAAGCCAAAGCTAGTTGGATTAAATGGTGTTCTAATTTAAGCAAAAATACCTCCTCTAAGGAGATATGGTCACAGGCCAACAAAATGAATCGAAAAGCATCTATTAGTATAAAACCCTTCAATGATAATCTATTAGACGACTTTTTTAATAAAGTATGTCCTCCTTTTGCTCAAAATTCACCTACACGATCTACACAAAGTCATCATTCAAATAATCACTTCCTGTTAAAACCATTTACTGAAACTGAATTAGATTTTGCCCTTAAAAACCGCATAAATACTTCTCCTGGTATCGATCATATAAAATACCCCATGTTAACCAACCTACCAGATGTTGCTAAAAAACTTCTTTTAAATGTCTTCAATGATATCATCCAAAAAATATAGTTATCGATTCTTTCAAAGACATCTTAGTTGTTCCTATCCTTAAACCCGGAAAAGACCCAAACATCGTAAGTTCATATAGACCAATATCCTTACTGTCTTGTATTTTTAAAACTTTAGAAAGGCTTATAAAATTTAGATTAGATTGGTGGTTACAAAAAGAGAATTTACTTCCAGTAAACCAGTTTGGTTACAAAAGAGGTTTTGGAACTCTAGACGCTTTAACAACACTTGTTGTAGATGTACAGAATAACTTAACTAAAAATAACTACTTAGCAGCACTATTCTTAGATATTGAAGGAGCATATGACTCAGTTTGTTTATCAACCTTAAAACATAAAATGGTAAATTTTTTTCATATGCCAATTGCTTTCGTTAACACAATAATCGGTTTCTATACAGATAGGGTAATTTACATCAGAGATCATAATAATAAACTAATAGGACCTCGACATAATTATTACGGTATACCACAAGGCTCAGTATTATCACCAATTTTATTTAATCTGTACACCTCTGACATACATAAGATGCAAATAAACAACATCCCATTCAAAATCATACAATATGCAGACGATTTTTGTGTCTATATGGAAAGCAAGAAATATGAAAACGGTATGCAAAACCTAAGTACAGTTTGTAGTTCCCTCTTTCCATGGTTCTTAGAGAACGGCTTAAATTTATCAATTAAAAAATCAGCAGTATCTGTCTTTACAAGACACAATCTTCCTATAAACCAAGATGTATTACTTAGTGATCAATCTTTTACATTTAAAAATAATGTCAAATGTCTGGGACTCATTCTGGACAAAAAACTAACTTGGAAACCACACATACAATATATGCTGGATAGATGTAGCAAAGGTATTAATTTCCTTAGAATGACAACTAGAGTGTGGTGGGGCTGCGATGTTGAAACATCTTTATTGTTTTATAGAGCTTATATACGATCCATTATAGATTATGGTGCTACCCTCTACGGTTCTGCTTCCAAAAACCTTTTAAGAAAAATTGACGTTTTCCAAAACTCTGCCTTGAGAATCTGTTTAGGTGCTATGAGATCTACTCCTATACAACTAATACATGTTGAAGCTTCTGAGCCTCCTTTACAGATTAGAAGAAATTTACTAAGCGAAAAATGGGTACTTAAAGCACACACTACAAATTTCGAATTATTTTCCAGTATATGCCATCTTAACGAATCAGATCTTACTCACAAGTATTGGATTAAAAAACCATCTCCGCCTTTATGTACTGCATTACAGAACAATCCTATTTTTTCAAAGGAATTAAACACAGTAGACAAAAACTTAGACTACTTTGCTCTCTTCCATAAAACTGATGTAATAATACCCACATACAACGAAAACAACATAATCAGCAACAATATCCTGAAATCTATTTTGAACTGCTACAGTGATGCAACAGTTATATACACAGATGCATCTAAATCAGGAGAAGGGTCTGGCTGTGCGTATTTTTTACCCTCAGGAGGTTTTGAATTCAAGTACAAACTTCCCAATGAGTTTTCAATTTTCTCTGCGGAATTATTGGCCATACTCGAAGCGTTGAAATATATTAAAAACTCTTATACTAAAAAAACGTTAATTCTTTCAGACTGTCTATCAGTTTTACAGAATATCAAAAATACTTTTTTGCCCAAAACATTTAGTAATCCTTACATATTTTTAATAAAGGATATGTTAAAGCAGTTAGAAGACTCTGGCTTCAATATAAAATTTATTTGGGTTAAGGCACATATTGGACTCAAAGATAATGAGTATGTAGACTACTTAGCCAAATCCAGTATAACATCAGGCACTTTATTGTCATATTCTTTATGTGTATCAGATGTTATTACTATTTTTAAAAGAAACCAACTATCGATATGGAAAGATCAATGGAATCTTTACTGCTTAACAAACCCCACAAGATACACCACTTTACAACCAGTGATTCCACAAAGTACATGGTTTAAGAGTTTTAAAGCTCCACGTAAATATATAACAACTATAAATCGATTACGTTTTGGGCATGCTTGCTATCCAAGTCATTTATATAAAATAAATGTGATTGAAGACAATAATTGCAAACATTGCGGAAAGCAGGGTGATCTTGATCATATCTTTTTTGAATGTACTAAGTTTCAACAGCATTCAAACTCTCTCTATAAAAATTTAATTAAACTTGATATGCATGCACCATTCAATATACAGTCTTTGCTGGCTACAGGCTCACAACAAATATACAATATCATTATAGATTTCTTGTCAGATACACGCACGGTCCTATAAGATTTGTACGCGGGCATGAGATTTTTTATGATTTAAGTTCAGATTTGCATCTTCTTTTTTTGTCATAAATATTTTATCACTTTATCAGAGTTCCATTATTGTTTTTATTGTATTATTATTGTATTGTATTATTTATTGTGTTACTATATTGTTTCTGTTTAATTTTGTATTAGGATTAGGATTGTATTTTGTTTATTGCAACTGGCTGTATGACTAATGTCTATGCCATTAAATAAAAAAAAAAAAAAATTTTCAAACCCTTTCAAACTAGTTTGACAAACAGTTTGAATTTTCAAACCTGTAACCATTGACTAGTTTGACTTGACTTGAATTATTTGTCAGAAGGATTGACTTGAGTTTGACTTGAAATTAAGTCAAACTCAAGTCAAGTTCAAACATTCAAGTCAAACTTGTGCAACTCTAGTGGTCGGCTTTACTTCAGCGTCGTACTGACAACTGAACAAATCATATGTGCGTCGTAAGTTTTCTAGTATAGTCATTTAGTTCAGCGCAATAAGGTTTTTCCATGACACTTGAACAGCCAGGGTACGGGAGAGATTAAATGTCCAGCAAACGACGGCACTGTTGCCAGATTTACCTTTTTCCTTTTAGCGGGAATTTTAAAATTAGTCTAATGCCACTTTGGTTTTAAAAGAGAGTTCTGTATTCTTAAATTTATAACCTTAATGTTACAAGTAATTAGGATTATTTTATTTACATGTAAATATTGAAACAAGTATTGTACTTTGTCATAATTTAAAACTCACGTTGGAGTATTTTGAAAAAAAAAATGAAGCTCAAAAGAAATATACTTATACAGTACAAATTATTTTTAATGGGAATGGAAATTTACGATTTCAAAGGTGAAAATGTGTTGGGATAGTATAGATGGACACTTTTTTATTTTAGTATTAACTGGTTACATAATTATTCAGAATATTAATAAAATTACTAGTAATTTGAATTAGTTTTAATATGTATTATAATAGTATTAATTCTCATCATGTATCTGGCTAAATAGCTAAGCGCTAAAGCCGCAAAATAAAAAAAATTGAAAAAAACATTCTTAGTGGCCTAGCACCTTTACTTTGCCTGGGGGCGAGGTGAGTTAATAAATTCTATTTTCTTATTGCAGTCATTTTGTGACGGCTTAAGAAGTTACATAAGTGATGTCTTTAGGCTGTGAAATTTTAACCGTAGAAAGACATCTTTATGACTTGTATTTACATGATATAGGGCTTTTCACTCAGTCATTTGTTTCGAGCTTCTGTCATGTGTTGTCTAATATTAATATATCTATGTCATATGTTATTGATATTGCCAATATGATACAAAACACAGATATATGGCGTAGATATATTAATATTATGTGACACTTGACCGAAGCTCGAAACAAATGACAATCGATGAAAAGCCCTATTCAATAGGGCATTTCATTCACAGTCATTTGTTTCGAGCTTCTGTCATGTGTCACATAATATTAATATATCTACGTCGTACGTTATTGGTATATACCAATGATACAAACCAAAGACGTATGACATAGATACATTAATATTATGTGACTCATGCCAGAAGCTCGAAACAAATGACAATCGATGAAAAGCTCTATTGGCGTCTGCATATCAGGATCCGGTAATACTATATTATTTATCTATGATCAGGATATTGCTGGGTGTACACAAGTAAACAACACTTTTTTGATTAAAAGGTTTATTTCATTAAATAAAGACTTACATGGATACAATTTAAATAAGATATTTTTCTATTTAAGGCAATATAATAGGCGATATATATTTTAGTATAACTCTCCTACATTAACAAGCTTTAACACATTCAGTGGCCATGACGTATGGGTAGCATCACGAAGGTTTTACGGAAGGTACTGACAACACATAAGTTATGTGAGTAGTACTGTATAACTAAATAAATGATTTAACTATGTGGTACCAGCCAAGTGGAGCTTGTTTGAGATGGGTACCAAACGTGTTAATCTGGTCATGCACAGATACTTATACTATAATATGTTATATCTCATATTGCTCACTATTGTAATGAGTGAGCCTGCATACACGAACTATAATATATTATTATGGTTCTGTGTATGCAGGCTCACTCAGTACTACTGTAGTGAACAATATGAGATGTAATATTATGAGATATACCTATTACATATTATAGTATAGCTCTCCATGAGTGCCAAGTTTTAAACGTAGCTGATAACAACTAATGGATACCCTTTTATCCAAAATTTTATGAAAATTTTGAATGGTCATATTGGTATTAATTCCATAACCCCTTCCTATAACAATAGGCCCATTGTTGGATGTTATTGCAGTAGTTCTACTGGAAATACTTACTAAAATTGTATGTATCTGCATCACTTAGAAGTCTACCCAAAAAGCTATTAATACTCTCTAAACCATCATTAATACATCTTGTATACATAATAGGATTTTTTTCAGAATCAGATATTTTATTAAGATTTACTTACCATGCCCTATCTATGTGCCAGGCACTTAACAGTCTATTAGGAGCAATACCCATTACATTTGACGAGGCATTGTAAAAGGTGTCGCTTATGCCTGATATGAAAACATTTGACTATAATACCAACACAGACATGTATTTAAAAAAATTGGTAAATTAAAGTAGGTATATTTTCTATTTGAAAATAAGAAAGCAGTACAAAATCCATTCCCAAATTCATCTTTTACTAATACTGTCATAAGTTCAAAGTCATAGGAATTGAGCCCATGAGTTCCATCGATTGCGATAAAGGATTTACCAAACTTAATTAACATTTCCTTTTGGCACAGTATTAAGGAAAATAAGACAAAAATCATAAATGTTAAATTCAGAATGAATATCCATTAGTATGCCCTGTTGTTTGTAAAATAATATTGGACATGAGTCTGTAAGCATTCAACCCAAAAATAAACACTGGTTGCATCATCATGGTACATATACCCATCTTTCAAATCAATGCCATAAGAGAGTTTAATGTTTGTGATATCTTTTCTTGTAAGTAAATCAATTCTTTTTAATTCGTCTCCTATGCTATTATGCTATCCTGAACAGTCTGAAGTTTACTAAAAAAGTAAAATATAGGTATAGGAGAATCAAACACACTAGTTTGAAATTGTAAACTGTAGTAAATATTCATGAGTAATATTTAAAAAGTGGTTTAGTGGTAACACTCTTGTTTTAAATTATATTGTGTATATCAATGGCGGAAAGGCAGGACCTCATAACTGAAAAATTTGTATAAAATGAGTTATTCAGTTTTCGCTTTAGAATAAGTGTATCAGCACCTATTAAACAGCTTTTAGAGCTGGGAAAGCCTTCCAGAAACTTTCCCAGCTGTAATCGCTGTTTAATAGCTGCCGATACACTTATTCTAAAGCGAAAACTGAAGTAACTCATGTTATAAAAATTTTTCAGTTACGAAATCCTGCCTTTCTGCCGTCGATATGCAAATAGTTTACTTACATTTTTGAAGAAAGTCTCAAAATAAACTTTGAAGAGATATTTATCTGATTTTGGTATTTATGTAAGTGCTCTATATCATCCTCATGGCCGTAACGTGTTTTAAAATAGTTTCAATATTTTTAGATACTATTATTCAACTAGTACACCAAATAAACATTTTGCAGGATCCTTGGGATTTTAAAGCTGTTTCTCTATCTTGTTTTGTAAAATATTTTTTTTAAGATCACATACATATACATTCATAATAAGATGTTTCATTTTCTTGTACTCTTGTTCTTTTCCTGTGACATCAATACAGTGCAAATCTAAAAAAACAACATAACAGGTGATTACATGGGCAGTTATACTACTTACAGCTTACTTTGTATCTAATCTATTATCTAGTATTACTCTATTAGTATCTACCTACATCCTACATAAAACTATCTTTGAAATCTAAATTTTTGATATCAACATCAACCTTAATACTTAAAAAATAAATAATAATGTGGAAGTTACACCTACCCACCTAAAAGTTTTTGAATTGCAATTTTATCAACTGGAAAAGACTGCAGCATAATGAGTTTGAAATTATGACACAGCACAATATTTATTGTTTCAATTTACATGTAAATAAAATAATAATAATAATCCTAATCACTTGTAAAAGTAAGGTTAAGATTTTTGACTTGAGAAAACAGAACTGTCAAATTTAAAACCAAACTGCTATAAAATTTTAAAATTCCCGCTAAAAGGAATCTGGCAACATTGCCGTCGTTTGCTGGACATTTAATCTCTCCCCCAGGGTACTGAAGCATTTTTTCGACAGGTAATACCTATTGGCATCTCGTCCTAAGCAATACGCCCTCTGGAGAATATTGCAGTAACCGAGCTAAGGGGACATTCAATGACGGGCCATTGTTTATTTTCTTTCACGTTGACGGTTGAAGGTTGAAGTTGAAAGCATGGCATCTGACATATTGTTTAGGTTAGGAGACTTTGTTTGTTTATGGTTTAATCGCGGTTAATTAATTGTTGCTGTATATTACTCGTTTGTTGTTACGTTATTTGTTGTTTTGCGTTAAAGGGTAATTGTCGTTTTCAAGTTTTTTTGACTTAAAAATGCACTACTGGTGTGTTAAATTTAAAAGAAAAACACAGATAAACGAACAAAACTAAACATACAACAATACAATCAATTGTGGCGCCATTAGTTTTCTCCACTCTCATCAATATGACTAACTTCACAATGACCGAATGGCCCCTTAGCTCAGTTCAATTTGATACCACATTGGCGCTGCGATCTTAATCCGAATCGCCAATAAGAGCAAATTGTAACTATTTCCTGCGTAGGGTCTGGCGGCCATTTTTATTTATAAACAATTAAGTGTGAAAAAATGGCATTTTTCACTTTTTTCTTCAAATCAATGGAAAACAGGGAAACTTATGGTTTTTTTAGTACAAATATCTCCGAGATTATGGAAAAAGCTTTAAAATGACGTATTACAAAGTTTGATATACTGATTTATTGTTAATGTAATTGCACAAAAAATGTCGGAATTGCAAAAAAAATATTTTCGCAATAACTGTTGTAAAAATTAGTTAACAGCTTTGAAATTTTTGTCAAATACGGGTTCTTTGGTGCTTAATATGTGATAAAAATTTCAAAGCGATTCATTCAATTGTTTAAATTTTATTTAAATTGTTTATCCCAGAGAGCATTTTTTTTGCAATAACATAACTCAGATGAAATTACGTTAAAACCATTCCACAGGTGTCAAATGAAAGAGCATGAGCTATATTTTCAACTTGGTTTAAAAAAAGTTAATAAAAAATGCATTTATTACTAATAAATAATTATGCAAAAGTATCGTGAACCTTTCCTTATAAACTTTTTATTTTGTTATATAAGAAAATATACATATTTATTACAATTTTTTATCAATTATGATATAGATAACATTACTTGGTAGTTGTGCACTTTAAACAGGTTAAAAAAGTTAATTTTTTTGGAAAAAGTTATTCAAAAAGTTTATAAATAAAAATTGACGATACATTTGCATAATTATTTATTACTAATAAATGCATTTTTTATTCACTTTTTTAAACCATGTTGAAAATGTAGCTCGTGCTCTTTCATTTGACACCTGTGGAATGGTTCTAAGGTCATTTTTTTCTGACTTATGTTATTGCAA
This sequence comes from Diabrotica virgifera virgifera, assembly GCF_917563875.1. NCBI lineage: Eukaryota > Metazoa > Arthropoda > Insecta > Coleoptera > Chrysomelidae > Diabrotica > Diabrotica virgifera. Next base: position 134,645,795 of record NC_065446.1, read on the forward strand.
AAAAATGCTCTCTCAGATAAACAATTTCAATAAAATTTAAACAATTGAATGAATCGCTTTGAAATTTTTATCACATATTAAGCACCAAAGAACCCTCATTTGACAAAACTTTCAAAACTATACACTAATTTTTTCAACAGTTATTGAGAAAATATTTTTTTTTGCAATTCCGACCTTTTTTTGCAATTATATTAACAATAAATGAGTATATTAAACTTTGTAACACGTCATTTTAAATATTTTTCGATCATCTCGAAGATATTTTTACTAAAAAAATCATAAGTTTCACTGTTTTCCGTTGATTTGAAAAAAAAAAGGGCGAAATGCCATTTTTTGACATTTATAATTTATCCAGTTTATAATTTGACAGTTATAATATAATTTGACAGGAAATAGTTATAATTTGTTCCTATAGGTATTACCTGTCGAAAAAACGCTTCAGTACCCTGGCCACGTGTGCAATAGGCCATTTCAAGACTTTGACGTTTATGACACTAATTGAAAGCTGGAAGGCAAACATTGAAATTATTTATATTTGTACCGCATTGAGTTTCTTAAGTTTTTTACGTTTAATAGTTTTTTTATAAAATAGTTATTGTTGTTATAAAATAGTGGTTTATATAATTGTTTTTATATAATAGTTTAATCGTTGTATAATAGTTTTTTATAGTTGTATTTTCCGAACATTTTGCTGTTGACTTCTGTAGCTTCTAGCTGTAGAAGTACTTTAACGACTGTATTTAGTTGTAAGCAGTGAATAAATAAACATAAGTAAATATTTTCAAAAGCTTTTGGTATATAGATGCATTTTCCCTCAAGGGGTATGAGTTAACCTACAGTAGAAAAAGTTTTTCAAGGGTGACAACATGGACAAATATAGTTACTTACATGGACATAGTTTTTTTTTGTATTTGGAGCTTAGTAATAGTTTTTACACAGGTCAACAAATGAAGGCATTCAAGAGTTTAAATTCTTACAAATATTTTGAGGTAGGATTTGTATATAATTGTGGAGCTATAAAAATAAATAATTTCATCATAGTGGTTCACCCCAGATATCTTAAAAAATGGACCTTTTAAAGAATTTGTACAGTCGGAAAAATGAAAGAATACCCATGAACGGTCACGTCAAACAGGTACAATCACATATTTTGTATTTGCTGTTCTTTTTCTATAAATAATAAACGATATAGATTAATTATGTTAATAATATGTGATCGTTCATGGGTACTCTTTCATTTCTCCGACTGTACCTGCAGTGAAAAAATTTCAAGAGAAGAAACTGAGAATCTGCCGGAAGAGGTGAAATGTTTTTTGATTTTAGACAACGCTCCTGCTCATCCCTCTGAAAATATTCTATGATCAAAACATGGCAACTTTAGTTGTATGTTTTTGCCAAAAAATACATCGCTTATTCAACCCATGGATCAGGAAATAATTTTAGCAACAAAATGAATATATCGCAGAAAGTTTTTAGATGAAGTAATTGTATGATGAAGATAACACAGAAGATACAAGAGGGCAGCATACTTTGCAAAACTTAACTGTTACAATTTGAAATCAACAATTTGTTAAGTTTGCTACAGCATGGAAATGCAGTTATTAAGGGGTTACATAGGTCTTGCGGGTAGAAAAAGTGACTTTTTAAAAAAATTATATCTTGGAAACTAAAAATTATTTTTATTTATAATTGGAACATGTAAAAGTATAGTACACTCAAAAAAATTTCAGCCAAATATATTCATTTTTGTAGAGTTGACTGCAATTTTTCGACAACAGCCCTTTTTTGTGGTGAGCAGCATAACAAGTCCAGTCTCATCTGAAATTTCTTGTAGTTTATACCTCTGGTTAGTGAATGAACAAAGATTTTTTTATTAGATGAGGTCATTTTTGTTTTATCAAAAAAAAACTACTTTAAAAATGAGAAAAATTGGGGTCAAAAATGTGTTTAAACTTATGTAAAATCTTCAAATTTCATTTTTTTTAATTCCTTCGTTCATTTACTAGCCAGAGGTATAAACTACAAGAAACTTTTTGATTTCAAATGAGACTGGACTTAGTTTTGCTGTCCACCGCAAAAAAACCTACAAAAATGAATATTTTTGGCTGAAACTTTTTTTGAGACTACCTTAAGTACTATACTTTTACATGTTCCAATTATAAATAAAAATAAATTTTAGTTTTCGAGATATAATTTTTTTAAAAAGTCACTTTTTTTACCCCTAAGACCTATGTAACCCCTTAAAAAAATGTTTGATGGCCAAGATGCATACATATATTTAGAAGGAAAGTTCCTAATTTCTGTAGTATAATACATAATACCGAAGAGGAAGTAGCTCTAAGCGCCGGACTCCACTTGCGATTTGTAGTCGTGAATATTGAACACATTCTTTCAAATAGAAGTCAATCCATGATTATTTAGTTACAAATGGATTGACTTGTATTTGAAACAATGTGTTCAATCTTCCTGATTACAAATCGCAAGTGGAGTGCGGTGCTAATAACACCAAAATATTCCATATGAAGGTACACAGACATTGAAAAATTCCTGGAATATCCCCGAAAACACGTTTCCTGAACATCCCAGGAAAATCCTGTGTCAGCATTTTAAACATTACTTGAATGTCTTATTGGAACATTCCATGAATGTCCACGAATGTTCTTTGGACATTCAAAATATATTTTGTAGACATTCCCTGGATATACCAGAAATACAGTGATGAGCGCTCTAATAACCTGCAAAATAGCACAAAAGATGGAAAATTATTAAGTAGTGAGATAAAAAGAAATGAAACTAGTCGAGCTGGGAAATTTAGCGATATTAACTTATACATTTAGATTGTATTGATTGTGTACCACCTTCAGACGTATCAGACGAGTTTGGAAACTACCACTGTCACAGTGACAGTTTTAGTTGACATACTCCTCTGATATGTGTAAAGGTGGGAAACAATCAATATAAAATAAAATTTAAAGGTTAATTTCGCTAAATTTCCCAGCTCGACTAGTTTCATTTCTTTTTATCTCACAACTAAATATGTTGCCCGTCTTTTGTGCTATTTTGCCGGTTATTAGGGCACTCATCACTGTACATCCTTGCTGATGTGACAATACCTCCTATCTGTTTTTTCATGAGTTTTGTAGGAGAGATGGAAAAACATGTTTTAAGGTCACCTCCTGTGTTCATATGTAAGTTTTGACTTGTTTTGTAGTTCATAGATAGTTTAATTTACTACAAAACAAGTCAAAAAATATCATATGAAAACAGGTGACCCTAAGACAAGTTTTTAGTCTCTCTTACGAAACTCATGAAAAAACAGATAGGATGTATTATTACATCACTGACGATATGTGGCCATACCAATTAATACATCCTTGATAAATATAAACATTTTTATTGAACAAAATCTTTTCATACATTTTTTTAATGCAATTTACTGATATTCCTAAATATTTCAAAAAAATGTGTCACATTTGCTTTGTAAACCTTTCTTTTGCCTTTCGTAGCCACATATTCCGTTTCCTTCCTGGGTTTTTGTAGACCACTTCTCTCAGCTGATTCTAAAAAAAATAAAATAAATGGTAATTTTTCAATCCTTTACAATTAACAATCAGAAGAAATATTTACAGGTAATAATATGCATAAATAATAATATTTTGTATTTTGACAATGACGTCTGATTTGGAAGTCGAAAGATTAATAAAATTATTTTTTAAGTTAAATTGTGGCTTATTTCCCAATTAGAATAGTTAATTACAAAAATGCCTCAAATAACTAGCTTCAGAACAATAAATAATTCGTTTCATACAAACATTCGTCCAAAGTCAATTATACCTGTAGTATTTCCATGAAAAGATTCTTTAAGTGAATTTTGCATAGTTTTCTTTAAAATATCTCTATCAGGCCAGAACACAAATTTTTTTAACCTAAGACACATTATATACAAAGTATTTTTGAAATAAGTTGATACCGGGTAGGGTGAAATACTAAACCTATATCTCAAATCTTTATAATCTAAGTTTAAGCTTAGTTTAGCTAAAGTAAGCAATACTTGATCACTTGGTGACAAAACAGTATTTTGATGGTATTTGATAAATGGTGTAATATACTTTAAAGCTATTTTAAAAACATTGTAATTTGCTAAACCAGTATAATTTTTAGTTTTGGCATCATCATTTTCTATACTTTCACAAGATAAAGCTAATTTCTTAAGCTGATATTTAAAATCCTGTGTTAATGTTAATGACATAAAATGTATTTGTTAATTTTTCCATTGTAATATATGTTTGACTATTTGGCAAAATCTTGTCTTCTACTAAACTAACTTTTATACCAAATAACTACTATCTACCACTAACTATCCACTGTTTCTAAATCTACTAAAGTAACAGTAATGTATCATTAATGAAAAATGTGTAAAATCATAGACCTACCTAGTATTTGTAGAATATAAGACAGTCCAGTGTCTTATAAATCATTTCAAGAGGAATAAAAAAGCAATTTTTTCTTGTAGGTACCCTTTTCTTTTAATTCTCCTTTGGTACCTTAATTCCCATTTTAGATTTTGGGGAACTCATTTCATTGTGTTTATATACCCCATATTTATTGAAGGAACCCAATCTGGATTGTTATTATCAGTTAAGTCGGCTGGTTTTCCTACAAGATTAGACTGTTAACATCTTCAAAAATCGTTAATGTTCAAATGTTGTAACTTACCAGATATAAGATGATTACAGGGGAATTTCCATTTTGCTAGTAAAATCTTTATATTTTATTGCATTTTACCATTGTTGTTGTCTCTCAGATGATAACTATAACTTATTTAGTTAAATTGGTTCAGTTTTGTGCTTAGAATGTAGCACTGATGGTAAGTGGTAAAAGCTAACTTTATCACGATTACTTTGCATTTCACACTTCAAAACACAACACCAATGAGGCATATTATCTTTCTAAATTAATACTTCCAGAGAAAATGTTAAATTAATCTTTGTACAACAACTAAAATGATCTAAAACCATAAGAACCTGATAGAATAATATTCAATGTTTGCCTTCCAGTAGCCATATTGATTTAATTTTGACAGCATCTTGGAACGGCCTATGTGTGCGGCGCACACTGGCACCAGCAATTAAGGAGCGCCACTAGAGTTGTTACAAAAAGTTTACGCAGGTCAAAACAACACTTACCCATTAAACGACCTTGCATATCTCAACTTCAAAGGTAGGTAAATTTTGCATAAACAAGGAAAATCCGGTCCAGCAGAATTTATGATTTAAAGCCATTGCATAAAAATTTGATAGAAATGTAAGATGCTTTATGTGATAATATAACACATTTGGATAAATTTGATCTTAATAATTTAAAATATCAAGCTAGATATTTAGCAGGTAAAATATCAACATTTACATTCATATGCTCAGTCCACATATAGGTAGGTATGATATGGTTCTGATGAAAGTTAACTTCGTTAGCAAAGTTTTACAATCAAAGACAATGAATATGCAGCCTACCTTAAATGCTTTACAAGAGTTAAGCCTACCTTAAATGTTTTAACAATGTGTTTTAAATTTATTTATTTTTTTTAATTCTGAGAAAACTAATAGGTGTTTTTGAAAAATTTTAACCTAGAATGAAAGATTGCATTATTACCGAGGGCCGAAAGTCCTTGAAAACTTCTATGTTTATTTTATTAGGTTACAGGGGTAAAAAAAATAGTCTGATTTTTAATTTCGAATATCTCAAACTTTTTGGTTATTCTAAGGGACTGTCTGCACTCGGTAATAATGTAATCTTCCATTCTGCGTTTAAATTTTTTAAAAAATCTTATTAGTTTTCTCAGAATTCGAAAAAAATGAATTCATTTAAAACACATCGGAGCAAAATTTTAGGCCTACGCCCTTAAAACAATTCTTGGTCTAGTTTCGGATAGATAGCAAATTCAATGATGTTATTACTACAGCAAATGAAACTGCAGAGAACTGGATGTGGAGCCCAGTTTTTAACCAGACACACAGTTCGGCGTCCGAAAAAAAGCAAACATTTCGTATACGAACACAAAGACGATTCGATTTTGTATCCTAAAATATCATACAAAGTTCATTTCTTTTATTGTGTTTTTAACCAATCATTAATTTCAGTAAATGAAAGATTTTCCATATGGAAAATCCTGTTGATTCTTTCAAATTTTTATATAGTTTAAACGACAGTACATACATTCATGTAAAAAAAAATGAGATAATAGGGGGAGACGATTTAATTGAAAAAATTATACAGCTTCAACCTTTGTTAAAAGAATTAAATAATGTTTGTACAATTTTAATAGTTATTTATGATACAAGTGTTAAAAGTACACGGTTAAGGTACACATGTGAAAGTTTAAGTTTAAGGTACGCACATGAGTGCCTTAAAAATGTACTTTTTAACACGCATATCATACAATATTTTTTCTACAAACGTAATTACAGGACAATATCTACAAATACTTTTACTTGAACTTGACTGACAGTCCATTTTTATATTTTTTTGACATTACATCAAAATTGTCTATATGGTCAATATGAACTGCAGTGCCTTAAAAATATTTTAAAGCACTAGTGCCTTAAGAGTAAACAGTAGCGATCAACAGGTAGCAATAAAAATATAACTTCGGGAGATAGTATCATAAACTTTGGCAACAGTGGTAATCTTTGACATTATCCAAGATTAATATTATTGGCAATTTAACTCATAGGCGCGCTAATAAAGCTAACCAAAATGGGTGAAAATTTTATGTTAACATAGGTATTTGCACGAAATAATAATAATAAATAATAATTTCGTTGTGAAGCGAAACGAGAACCGTCTTATTTTATTTAGTTCATAGAGCGCCAAAGGCACTCTAGAACAGCCCTTCAACCATTCTTAGGGTCCCATCAGAGGTGCATATTTCATTCTCTTTGAACTACTAAAATTCGGGCTAAGTCCCGTTATCGGTTCACAACGAAATGATGGCATGAATGCCGTGGCGGTATCTGCTAAAGACGAACGAAAGTTTTACTTCTAATATTAACAATATCACAAATAAAATAAAACTTATTAGAACTAGTCTTCTGGTTAAACCAATCGTGGCTTGTGGCTTCTAAAATTTGCAAGCCAACGAATTGCCGGAGCTAGAAGGTCGAGGGAATTCTACCAGGTTACGTCGTACTTCATGGAATGATTATTTATTATTTTGATTAGTTCTACTATTAATCTGAGTATTGGGAACTAATATTTGTTAGAATTTCACCGTGCTGGACAGGCGGGAAGTGAGATGCCGCCTGATAGATCTTCCTCGGCATTGTTAGCTCCTGCAATTCGTTGGATTCCAAATTTTAGAAGCCACGAATGATGTAACCAGAAAATTAGTTCTAATAATAAAGTTTTATTTTTGATATTATTAATATTAAAATGTTGCAGGACTGAAAATAAAGCAGATAGCAAGTTGAATTTTTTTTTACGTTTAGAAGTACCTTTCATCTGAAATTTGTAAAATTAAAATCGATTAATTACCACGGCGTCAGGAAATTTTTTAAATAAACATTAATTTTTGGTGCTACGCGCAGGATATCGGTGTTCCATTCACACAAGTTGATTTCCACCAAAATTTCTTCCAATCTTCATCTAATATATTATTTTCTTACCCTATATTTTGTTGTATTTTAATATTTTAATTCCACAAAAATCAAACTAATGTTATTATTGTTTGTGAAATATTGTTTAAACAATTGCATATGTTTAAAAATAATAAACTTTTATTCTCTAAGTTAAAATATATGAACAAAGAAAGTTTTTGCTAAAAAAAGTGTTATTTCAAAGGATAGAGTATGTGTTTTTATTTTGCAATAAACAAATTTATTTATTTATATCGAAATGTAATAAAAATTAAAATATATCAATTATTATCAAAGGTCATTGGAATGCCCCAATCAGAGCAAACTATCCGCTGTCCTGCGCGTAGCACAATTATTAATGTTTATTTAAAAAAAATCCTGACGCCGTGGTAGTTAGTCGCTTTTAATTTTCAAATTGCAGATGAAAGATACAGTACACTTATAAACGCAAACAAAATTTCAACTTGCTATCTGCTTTATTTTCAGTCCTGTAACATTTTGAAAAAATGAATTTTTTTGCGAAAGCTGGATTTCAAAGTTTATTTTGCAAAATCTATTGAACCGATCTTAATGAAATTTACAGTATTGCTTTACTGTATCAGAAAGTTTTTCTAGGTGAAATATGAAGGTCCTAAGTATAGCATAAATGGTTGAAAAACGTAAAACGCAAATACTTGTTTTTGTATGGTTGTTTCGCAATTATTGCTATTTTGCAACAAGGGTGACTATTTGTTAAATTTTTAACCAATTATATTTTGTAGGAAATTTAATTACTCAACTTTTATGTTAGTGCAACTTTTCTCGAAAATGAATACTTTTAAAGTTATAATCAAAAAGAAAAATATCGAATTTTTCCTTCATTTTTTGACATTTTGATTATTTAAAAAATGTTCCGGACCTTTTTGAGAGGGAGGATAACTCAAATATTATTATTTGAGCTACTTTCAAGCAATTTCTGCAAAAAAATTTGAGTCACCTCTCAACGTCCAAATGTACTAATATTTTTACAGATGCGCCCTGGTCTATGTTGTGGTGAAGAAATAATTGAACAAATAATGAATTAGAGTTAAAGTGCAAATTATTACTCTGCCATATTTGATGAAACGACCGATATATCCCACGTGGAACAGCTTTCTCTAAATTTGAGATACATACGCAATAACAACATTCATGAAGAGTTTGTCAAGTTGATTGACGCTTATGAGAACATAAAAATAATTAATGAAAATCAGGAAGGAGGGAAACAATGCCTGGCAGGAGAAGCATTGGGAAAACAGTATTTAACGTGTTAAAAGAACTGCCCTTGGATCCGAAGGAATGTGTAGGAGTCGGTACTGACTTTAATAACGATAAGTTTTGAATGTCTTTATGGCACTCAAAAGTGTGTGAAAGTGTGAAAAGTACCTTAAAACTCACCATTGTAACCATAATTTTTAAAAATTACCCCCAGATCCTGGTACCGCTCCCCAAAAAAAGTTCATGGCCCCTCCCGAAAATCGGTCCTGGATCCGCCCTTGATGTCGATAAGATTGTTATAAACAAAGAACTTGAGGAATTATTTAACAGCAATTTCTCGCAAAAAAAATCTTTGTATTTTTTGAGTCATTCTAAGAAAAAACTGTTCTTACAAGTTTTCGAGATAATCGCGGTTGAACTTTAAAAAAATCGAAAAATTGCTATTTTTGAACCCGAATAACTTTTGATTAAAAAATAAAATAGCAATTCTGCTTACCGCATTTGAAAGTTCGAGTCAAATTATATCGGTTTTGATTATTTGCATTGCTAAAAGTTTATTTTTTTATTGTTAAACAAAGCTATAAACACATAGTGTTTTTCGTTCCCAATACATGCGTTTTAATGCATGCTATATAGAAATTGCCTCGCTTGCATTTGTACCTACTCTGCCTACTCGTTCGATTTTACATGAGAGATCATTGAAAGCAACACTCAAGGGTTATGTGTTTATAGCTTTGTTTAACAATAGAAAAATAAATTGTTAGCAAAAATAAATTTTTTCGGGTTCAAAAATTGCAATTTTTCGATTTTAAGTTCAACCGCGTTTATCTCGAAAACTATGTATCCTACGAAAAAACTTGTCAGAAAAGTTTTTGCTTAGAATGACCCAAAAAATACAAAAAAATGTTTTGTTTTGCGAGAAATTGCTGTTATGTAATTCCTCAAGTTCTTTGTTTATAACAATCTTATCGACATCCGGATCAACTGTTACCCAAAAAATTCTTGTTCTACGGGTCAAAATACATAAAAAACTTGGGTAAGACCATCTGAATAAAGGAGGCCGTTGTATCCCACTAACGACAGGACTATGAATCTGTACCTAAACATAGATTTATTACGAATTTCATTTTCATGGGAAACAACTTTTCACACTTTTTTTTATTTATGACAACAGTAGATTACTTCTTATAGGTACTTACATTATTAAAATTTGTGGTTTGTTCCAATTTCGGTGTTCTCATAATTTTGGCACGGCTTTTAATGGACTTTTTCTTGGAATGATTCGCTTTATTTTTCGTTTGATTAACTTTTCCCATTTCGATGAACTATTGATAATATGTTAAAAATAAAAAATTCTCCTGAAATTCTATACTCGCATTAGAATTCGAAATATTTTTACGTAAAATATACTTACCTACCTACATAGAACTAAAACACAATTAACAACAGTCTATTATTTCAAAGAGGCCAACAACTTATACAACAACAACAAAAATATAATAAATTAACTATCAATAAACACTATTTTCCTATGAAACAACTATAACGAATTCTTAAATTAACACACTACTGCACTGAACAGATATCAATAAATATGACAGAACAAATTAGAGAAAATCTGACGCAGGTCTGTCAAAAAGACAGTGATAATTTCTCTATGTTGCCTAATTAGTTATTTAGTTATAATATGTTCGATTTCTTGTTAGAAATAAAAAATTTTAGTAGTTCCAAGATTACACAAAATCTAGGCATGGGATAAAAAAGTTTATTTGAAGAAAGTTTATTATTTTTTTCTTCTTAATGGCGGTACAGGCTCCTTTTTTCAATATTTTATTTAGTTATAGAGTAATTTCCACATACTAAAATATTTCTGAAATTGGGCTCTGTACCGCCATTCCTTATTATATTACGAATACGTGTGCCAAATATCTCGACAAAATATTCAAAATTAGAGCCGCAATCTTGGAACGCGTTTGATGCCACCTGTTGCTCGCTACTGTAGCCTCTTAAAGTAGTATTTTTAACGCTGGTATGGAGTGCTAAAAATTGCATTTTTAACACGGTTGTAGAAAAAATATATTTTTAAACGAATATACTGCAGTTTACACAAATTTAGCAATAGCTCTTCGCAATTAGCTCACTCTGCCCATATCTGATTCCACTGCTGAGTGACCTTTTTATAAACTGAAACTGAAACTTAAAAAATTATTTGAGATCGACCATGAGTCAAGGGCGGTTGATTTTATCTTCCATCTTTATAGAGTCGTCAGTATTAAATCAAATTGATATTCACCATATTATAAACAGATTTTTTAAACTGAAGACGCGAAAAGTTAATTTTTTATAAAATAGCTAAGTATTTCATGTTTCCTACCTATAGGCTATTGATTATGTACTATAGAAAGGAACTACAACGTTAACGGGGTTTTATTATTTCATATGGTCAACGAATCTCTATATATGAAAAAACCGCGGAGTGCTACCATTTAAAGGGGTGCGTTTTTGAGAAATGGGTGAATTAGTCCCTGGGCACAGGTTACATTAGGGTGAGTTCTACGCCCTTTTGGTACAAACACGTCTACACAAAAATTGTTCCTGGTTAAATTTCCTATCTAAATATAACTTTTTAAAGTCAAAGATACTTTTTTTTACAGAAATATATTCATAAGAAAAAGCACAAAGAAACCCAAAAGAAAGAAATTTTGTTTTTTGTCCCATAACTTTTGTCCACGGGGATATAGGTATAGACATTGCTTCACAGAAAAAAAACATACACATTTTCTCTTTAAAATGGTGGTAGGTAGAGGTCATTAGGATTTACAGTTTTCGAAATATGATTTTTGAAAATTCGCCACTCACAGCAATTTTGGGCAATTTTCCTTGTTTTTTCGCAAATATTGTTCTGTAAATTTTTTCTACGCAACTTTAGGCATATGCAATGGTACATGCAAGAGGAATAGAAATCCATTACCTTTAAAATGTTCTACTCTATAATGTTGTACGACTTCTTTTAAAGAGGTTATCTTTTTCAAGATTTTATACTTTTAACGAGTTTTTATATTTTTTACGATTATTTTTAAATTTCCCATTATAATTTTTTTACATTTAGGTATATATTATATAACAAAGAAGAAAGCTTATTCTGTTTACTTTAAAATGGTGTATTATAAAAAATTCTAGGATTATTTTTGAAGATGATATACTTTTTCAAAATGTATAATAAGCACTTGCAACGATTTTTGATTTTATGATTATTTTTTAAATTTCTCATTATAAATTTTTTATGTGATTGTGTGTTATGATTGAATCTTATTTTTTATAGGTAATACTTTGGATCCACTTGACTCGGCCGGGCAAACTTCAAAATATGAATTAATTCCAATATTTATTTTCAAAGCTCCTGCACCACAAGCTTTGCTTGAAAAAATAGAACGTAAATGTACCAAAGGATGTACAAAAAACTGCGGTTGTAGGAAGATAGAAATTAGTTGTTCAATATTCTGCAAAGGGTGCATGTGCATGGGTACTAATTGTGGGAACTCTAAAATAACTGAGGTGTCAGAGGAAGATATTGAAGCTAATGCTAACGAAGAGATGGACTTTGATTTTGAGATTTTTTTAAATGTCAACGTTAAAATAATTTTAACTAAAATGATGTTTTCTAAGACTAATATTTATGTAATTTTTGTAAAAGAATTAATTTTAAATAATACAGGTAAAAAAATATCAAGGAATCACTCAGTTTTCATTATTTAAATATAGATGATACACCATTTTAAAGAACAGAAAGTAAGCCCTCTTTATTGAGCAATATATGGTATATTCATTTACAAGAAAAAAAAAAGTTATAATGAGAAATTTAAAAAAAAAATTCTAAAATCCAAAATCGTTGCAAGTACTTATATTATTACATTTTGGAAAATAATATCTTATTCAAAAATAATCCTAGAATTTTTTGTAATACACCATTTTAAAGTAAACAAAATAAGCTTTTTTTATGATATAATATAATATATACCTTAAATGCAGAAGAAAAAAGTTATTATGAGAAATTTCAAAAATAATCGTAAAAAATGTAAAAAATATATTTTTTTATATTAGGTATTATATAATATATAATATAATAGTATATTATATATAATATATATAAGATAATATTATACAATATATAATATATTATATAATAATATGTTATTTTTATATTAGGTATATTAAAAAAAATCGTTAAAACTATAAAAACTTGAAAAACCATAATCTCTTTAAAAAAAGTCGTACAACGTTATACTGTAGATCATTTTAAAGGTAGTTGATTTCTATTCCTATTACGTACCATTACATATACCTAAAGTTACGTAGAAAAAAGTTACAGAACAATATTTGCGAAATAACAAGGAAAATTGCCCAAAATTACTGTGAGTGGCGAATTTTGAAAAATCATATTTCGAAAACTATATATCCTAATTACCTCTCCTAAACAACATTTTAAAGGAGAGATATGTAGGTTTTTTTTTCTGTAAAGCAATGTCTATACCTATATCCTTGTGGACAAAAGGTATGGGACAAAAAACAAAATTTCTTTCTTTTGGGTTTCTTTGTGGCTTTCTCTTTTGAATATATTTTTGTAAAAAATAGTATCATTGACTTTATAAGGTTATATTTAGATAGGAAATTTAACCAGGAACAATTCTTATGTAGACCCAAAATTATGTACCAAAAGTGCATAGAACTCACACTAACGTAACCTGTGCCCAGGGACTAATTCACCCATTTCTCAAAAACGCACCCCTTTAAATGGTAGCACTCCGCGGTTCTTTCATATATAGATGTGCACTGACCATATGAAATAATAAAAATCCGTTAACGTTGTAGTTCCTTTTAGCTATCTTATTTTGGATATAATCAATAGCCTACTACCTACCTATATCTTTAGTTTTTTACGCTGTTACGCCAAAGATATATTTTTACTTGATTTTTTAACTTTATTTTCTTGTTGCATGTGTAAGAATTTTTAGTTATTTTTTTTTTGGTTACAATAAATAATTGTTCATTTTGGGCGCTATTAAATGTTTTGCACACAGGCGCTACCACGTGCTGGCTCGGCACTGCCTGGCTGCTGAAGTGTCACGAACAGGGTATATTTTTGTCTTATTACCCTGGCCTAATTTGAGAATAGCCAGACGGATAAGTGGAAGCAGGGCCGCCGCTACCATGTGTGCAAAGTTTGCATCGCACACGGGCGGTCGATTATAGGGGCGGCCAAAAGTAGGCCACTGATGATAATACTTTTTTTAAAACGAAAATAAATTCAAAAAATTAAATAGTAATGATTCAGATATTTCTATAAACTCTAATATTCCAAACAATCTAAACAAAAATGCCAGAAAATGTTATTTATTACATGAACTGCCCTTTTGCAGCTGTAGTCATAAAGTAGTTCCGGGAATGCTTTTTAGTTCAAAGTGGCTGGCGGATTTCGGACTTTAAGATATTTTTATCTACGTGGTCCTTATGCGATTTTTTCAAATTCTGAACATTTATGATTTGTTAAGAGAGTACGATACGACAATAGGATACTTTCCGAGAATTTAGATAAGTGCTTGTTAAGTTGCTCTCATTGAGTAATAAAAAAGTCTTTTTTATTACCAGATGGTTTAAAAAATCTTTTTTATTACTCGACGGTTGCTGTTATGATATTATTGTTCCTTTATGCTTATGTATTGTTATGGATAGGGTTATAGTTTAGTCTAAGTTGAGAATTTGATGATTTTAGACACGCTTTTCTTTTGCACACTACTGTATTTAAAATAGGCCTGGGTCCCGCGTACAAAAAAAAAAGTTGAATAATAGAAGCTGAAAATTTGTTAATAGCTTAACGGTGTCTAGTCGGGCAAACTTTGATGTACCGGAACACTAGAACAGAGGAAGTTTTAATTGTGGAACAGTTTAAAAAATTGGAACGTCAGATTACAAAAACGTCCCATGTATTTTGTCGAACAGAGCATCCAATTGATTTGTTACCCTTTCATTAAACTCTCATGCAAAAATCAGACTGATATTACTAACCAACATGATTCCTGTCATTTGATATGTTCTTCGTGTTCCACTCATTAAAATGCCCTGTTGGTGATAAACACCAGTCTGATTTCTGCATGAGAGTTTAATGAAATGGTAACAAATCAATTGGAAGTTATGTCCGACAAAATACATGGAACGTTTTCGTAGTCTGACGTTCCAAATTTTTAACCTGTTCCACAATTAAAACTTCCCCTGTTCCAGTGTTCCCGTACATCAAAGTTTGTCCGAATAGACACCGTTAAGCTATTAACAATTTTTCAGCTTGCTATTAATCAACTTTTTTTGGTACGCGGGATCCAGGCCTATATATTTAAATATAGTAACGTCGAGATCAGAGTAATTATTATTCATATACGCGTTATGGTGTCCTGCATATTTCTTTAAATACTAGTACCTACGTTGAAACGACTAAAGTGTTGGAAGGGGGAGGCAAATATTAAGTTGCACACGGGCGGCCAACAATTTAGCGGCGGCCCTGAGTGGAAGTAACTAATAATATTTTATGGAATTTTGAAATTAGCGAAGAGGCGACATAGAGGACCAATAGCGCGACCGCCGGAGTATCAATAAAAACAACATGTTGTTGAGATAAATACATAAAACAAAACTAGCGTCCTGCGATCGTCACTAATAACTTTTACAATAAAGATATACAAAATTAAATGCAACGTTTATGTTTATATATTACAGGTTAAATTTGAGACGTTTAATGGTCAGAAATAGACAATCGCTTGACCTGGAATTCTCCTAAATTGTCGACCCTTTCGCCGCTAAAATTAGATTAAAGGAACAGCTGACGGGTGTGTAGGGTAAAACCACTCATAGCCACAGTCTGATCATCCACACATTATTCACCTAATTTGCCAGGAATTTTGAAAACAATCGACAAAGGGTTTTGGGTTTCGTGTACGCTTTTTGGTATTTACCCAATATCTCATTTTCACATATCTCCTAACATTACTGAGAAAATGGGAAAGTATAAAATTTAACTTTAATATTTTGTAGTTCGTGTAATGTAAATATTTTCCCTTATGTTAGGATGTTTAGATCAATTCTTAAGAGCGTAGGCGCAAATATTTTACGGCAATCGCTACTTTTTATTTCATTACACGACAAATTACCACAGGGAGATTGGTTGACAATGACATTGTCATCATTAACTTAGAGATGACTTTTGAATGTTCTTGGATAACCGTTACTTGTTCGCTTAAATTATTAATTCAGTTAATTAATATGATTATTTTTTCACTAACTATGATTAAGTGATTACAATAATTGATATACTATATAACAAAAAATAATACTCGAGAAAAGAGAGAAACTTACTATTGTTACTCTGGAACGCCTAAATAGATTTTGAGAACATCTTTAACAACAAAATACTTGGATCACAGAATATATCCTGGTGTATGCTCTATTTGGATCTTCCGTAAATAATAAACAATAAATAACTTTTTATTAATTCCATGTCTTAAATCAATTATTTATAAAGTACACTATCAATATTATTTAATAAACATCTCAAAATATTCTTGAAGCCGTGTCAAATATTTAGTAGCCTTGTTTGTCATACAATAAAATATCATATTCTGTTCGACTGAGTGCATTGTATGAGAAATAGCGAATGTTCAATTTGGAAAATATCACCACGGACATGGTGTCCTAATGGTGTTCGAATCCTGAAAAAAACTAATAAATATTTTTGAAAGATTTAAACGCAGAATAAAAGACTATATTATTACCGTAGAAAGTCCCTTAGAATAAACAAAAAGTTTCTTTTAAATGAGATATTTGAAATTAAAAATCACACTAAATTTTCTCTTCTTTTTCACCCCTGTAACTTATTAAAACAAACATTAAAGAAGTTTTCAGGGACTTTCTACCCATGGTAATAACGTAATCTGTCGTTCTGCATTTAAATTTTTCAAAAATACTTATGTATTAGTTTTCTTGGGATTCGAAAAAAATTAATGCATTTAAATAGCATTGGAGCCGAAGTTTTGCGCCTATCCCCTTAATTGTGTTTTTATCACAGTGTAATTTGAATTATTGTTTTTAAAAATATGGTTTGCTGTTATAAAATAGAAAGAAAAACAAGTTCGAGTGTAGTAAAAATTTTAGGTTGAAAACAAAACAAGCCAATTATTTTTATCGTCTAATATTTTTTATTTCGATTTTTCACTAACTCAATTAAATTCTTCCTTTATTTTTTACATGACATTTCTAAGAGTCGTCTCATTATAACGTAGGTAGAATTGTTGACGAAGATAATAAAGGATTACAAAGAGAGTAATGAGTTAACGTACCCACCCAAAATTCAGGTAATCATGGATCTCATTACAGCACTGCAGAATAATAAAGCCCCAGTGAGAGCAATATATTAGCTGAAATGTTCAAATTGGGAGGACCCGTACTACTAAATAGATTTCATAAACTAATAAGACGTATGTAACACCGAAGAAATTTCAGAAGATCGGAAAAAAGCAATTACTATATGCTCAATCGACAAGAAGGGAGACAATCTCAGCTACAAAAATGACAGGGGCATATCACGTGGTGCGATAGAGTGTTCTCGTGGATCATAAACAGGAGATTGAGTCACTTCACAGAGCAAGTCATAGTGGAATACCAGGCCGGATTTAGACCAGGACGGTCTAGTATTGATCAGCTATTCAACGTAAATTAAATGTTACCTAAAGCTTGGAAGGACGATATAGATATTTACACATCTTTGTAGATTTTTGACAATCCAATGACATTATACACAGAGATAAAATATTCATATTCTTAATTATGCGAGAATTTGGCATAAAACTGCCACAGCTGCCAATTGTTAGCTTCATCGGATCTCCTCGACAACCAATGGCAAAATTTCTGTCTGAACAGCTGCAACCATACGCAGAGGAAGCGTATTCTTACGTCAAGAACGCGATCCACTTCATCGAGCGTATAAAAGATGTGACTCCTGAGCCGGGACATTTACTAATCAGCTTCAATGTGGTCTCACTTTTCACGAATGTTCCTATAGATGAATCATTGGACATCATAAGCAAAAAGTATCCAACACCACTGAATACTCTAAACCTAACCAAACACTGCTTAAATAATACATGTTTCATCTATAAAGAATAAAGATATAACCAAATTGAGGGAGCACCTATGGGCAGGCGCGGATCTAGAAATTCATAATAGGGGGGTCAGACGTACCGCAAATATTTTATTGTCCAGATTTAGCCATACGACTCATGCTTACTCTAAGGATACAATTCAGTCATCTCAGATTCAGATCTACGGTATCAAAAGAATTGAGCTATGGTTGACAGAAAAAAATAATAAATAAAAAAAATAGTTATAGACTAAATACAATAGGGGGTCCTAGTGTTGCCCAAAAGCAAGACCAAGACGAGACCTAGACAGTCTTGGTCTTGGTCTCGCGCCAATACACCTGGTCTTGGTCTTGGTCTTGGTCTTGCACTCTCGGTCTTGGTCTTGGTCTTGGTCTTGCAGCAAGAGTCTTGCACAGAGCCTATTTTACTTCAAATCAGGCCCGAGGCTCTACATAATTTTCGGGCCCCTAACAAAAATTTAATAGTAATAATAATAATTTTTTAAATGTATTAATTAATTATTTAATAGAAATATAGTTGCACCAGAAATTTAGATTTTTAACAATAAATAAAATTTATATTTAATATTGTTAAACTGTTTAAAGTACAAAAACTTCAGTGGAATTTCTCTACTATGTACAGTATATTATTATAAAGTCTTCACGTAAGTATATTTTAAACCAGCGGCTCCAGCTCCAACCACTAGTAGAAAATAATAATTGGAGAGTATCAGACGGGCTGCAGACGGGGAAGATCGACAATGGATCAAATATTTACAGTCAAGCAGGTCTTGAGCAAATCATGGGACACGGCATTCATGTTTACAACATGTTTGTAGACTTCAAACAGGCATACGACTTAGTCAAAAGGAACAGACTATACTATATGAACAGCTTATTTCAGAAAGGGACTCGAGTCATGTTAACTATCTTTCGAGTATGCATATGTCTGGATATAAATTGCTTTTCTGTAGTAAACGAAAAGTTCGCCATACGATTTGTCTATTATTATAATATATTTAACCTGGTTCCTTTCTACAATAAAGTATATGTCTACCATCATAGTGAATGAATCCACTCTTAACAAAAAATAACAAAAGACTGACTTAGGTCCCTTTATGAAATAAGCTGTTCATATATTGGCTGAATTGGCAATACCACACAAGCTAATTATACTCATTAAAGCCACAATGTATGAAACTCAGGCATGTGTACGAGTACAAAACCACCGGACAAACTTTTTTAAAATCTCGCAGGGATTTAAGGAAGAAGATGGGCTGGCCCCAACATTGTTTAACCTGGCACTGGAGTATGCGGTTAGGCAAATGCAAACTGGACGAGGAAACCTCCTAAACAACAGAATCGTTTAACTGGCCTCTTATGCCGATAATATTAATATTATGCGTAGAACATGAACAGGAGCACATTAAACATACGCAGAAAAAGCAAACGAAATGGCTAGGTCTGGAAATTAACATAAAAAATTAGGGCACTCGTGGGAGTGCCGACAGAAGTGAAAACTTCTTACGAAGCAAGCCCCTTTGGGTACACACTCTATCCCTCCTCCCACCATTATAACTTCGGTTGAACTTATACGCAATTCAACCTATAATATATATTTTACTAATATCTGCCGTGTCGATCACGATTGAGAGAGTTCAATGCTTTTTCCCCATCCAAAGAGAAGTGATATACCTACATTATATACCCATTGGGTGTATCCTATACTATTTATATATACATATACATAATACATAAACGTACAAAATTCATTTGGCGAAGCGATGACGGTCACGAATTCAATGCTTTTTCCCCATCCAGAAAATTCACAAAATCGCTACAGAAGTTTTTACTTCAAAAATACTTTAAACACTAATCACTTATAATGATTGAAGTGAGGACCGTGTGGCCCCTTATGCGCTTGCTTCGCAATCTCCTTCGGGTACACACTCTATCCCTCCTCCAACCATTATAACTTCATTCGAACTTATACATACGCAATTCAACCTATAGTACGTATATAAATTACTAATATCTCGCCGTAGCGATGACGGTTGCGAATCCAATGCTTTTTCTCAATGCAAAAAGAAGTTCTATACCTATATTATACACGCGTTGCGGGCATCCTATACTATTGATATAGAATAGAAATAGAAATATTTATTCATCCTTTTAAGACATTTTTACAAATGTATAGGACAGGTCATATACAGTAATATAACTGTTACAAGCTAACATTGTTTAGCTACACAATTTTTTTATAGGTACCTAACACCTAACACATATTATAAAATAACATATTTAGACTAACATTTTTAGACATTTTAGACTTTGTATACACAAAACAATTTATACATAAAAAATAAAATAGTGTAAAATAGTTTATAGGCTATCGTCAAGGAATTCTTTGACGGAATAGTAGCATTTGGCTAATAATAAATTTTTGATTTTATTTTTGTAACTGTTAAAACTAGCAATCTCCTGCATTTCATCGGGAAGTTTATTGTACAATTTCATTCCCATAAATTTAAAACTATTTTCTAATCTTGATGTTTTAAACTGGGGTATTCGGAGCTTATTACAATTTCTTGTATGGTAATCATGTCGATGAGCATTAGTTTCAAATTGATTGAAATTTTCTTTGACAAACAGAAGAGTGTGGTAAATGTACAGACTATAGAATGACATGATTTTGTATTTTATAAACGTTGGTTTACAAGTTTCCCGAAATTTTAGCCCGAATATTTTTCGAATAATTTTTTTCTGAGTTACAAAAATTTTAGGGCTGTCAATAGAATTTCCCCATAGTAGTATGTTGTAACTCATATGACTGTAAACAAGGCCGTAATAGATATTGATCAGTGCTGATATCGGCATAGTATCTTTTATTCTAGAAATAGCATAAAACGATTTATTTAATTTTGTATTTATTGTATTGACTTGTTCAGTCCATCTCAAACGGCAATCTATATTTAAACCTAAAAATTTTGTTGTTGTAACTGACGAAATAAGTATATTGTCAAATTTAAATGATAATGAGTATACATTGCTAAGAACATTTTGGGAATGAAAATATAAAAATTGAGTTTTATCAACGTTTACTATTAATCCATTTGCTTTGGACCAATCTACAAATGACCCAAAAACACCGTTGGATAATAATATAAGTTCCTCTTTACTAGGCGCAGAGATCGCTAGTGCAGTATCATCTGCGTAAATAGTAATAACTCGAGATTTAATGTAATCAGGAAGATCATTCATAAAAAGAATAAATATAAGCGGTCCTATATACATACATACATATATACATACACCTAATATGTAGGTCCCAAAAACGCAAAAATTTCAAACCAATAAGCCTGTTGCCACATCCGTACAAAATGCTTATCAAAATAATTCCTAATAGGCTATCAAATAAATTTGATAATTACCAGCCTGTTGACATAGTAGCATAGAACACCTACAGACAATAACTACACTTATCGAAAAAAGTGCAACGAATACAATTAACCTCTTCATTTGGCATTTGTGGATTACAATAAGGCATTCGATTCCGTAGAACTCTGGGCCATATTAGAAGGAATGAATAACGCAAGGATTGATTCTAGATATAGAATACTCCTCAAATACATATACGACAATGCAACTATGCAAATAAATGTATCAGAAGGTCTAACAACAAGCAAAATAAGAACGGAGAGAGAAGTTAGACAGGACAAGAACAAATAAAACAAGAGTGATGACAAATCAATATATCACAATCGACTTAGATTGAAGTGCCATCGAAAGTGTCGAACGGTATATATACCTAGGTCACACGATCAAACGAGGCAAACAGAATCAAACCGCAGAAATAACTAGAAGCATCCGAATGACTTGGGCAGCAGTAGCAAGCCTCAGTGATGTGTTGAAGAACAAAAAGATACCAATAAATCTAAAGAAAAGGGTATTCAACAGTAGCATTCTACCAATTATGACCTATAGAATGGAGAAGATGACACTTACAGAGGTATCAGCCAATAGATTGAGAACGACACAGAGGGCGATCAAACGAGCTATGTTACGGGTATATCTGAGGGAACATATACAAAATGAGGACGTGCGAAGCAGGAAAAAAGTGGAATACGTAATTGGAAGAATTGACATGCAAATGAAACGGACCTGGGTAGGACACGTGGCACGACAAAACATCGAAACGTGGACGAGAAATATTGTACATTTCGTAAACAAAATTTATTTCGTCGAAGCGAAGACGGTCGCGATGACAGTCGCGAAATCAATTATTTCTCCCCATCTTAAAATAGATTTTACATTTATTTTAAATTTAAATACTTCTACCCAATTTATATATACATACATATATAATATATATACACATACACATAATAAATATACGTACAAAATTTATTTCGCCGAAGAGATGACGGTCGCGATGATGGTCGCCAAAGAAATCGTTTTTGCCCATCCAAAATTAGGTTTTACATTTATTTTAAATTTAAATGCTTCTATACAATTTATATACAGTGTGTCAATTTTAAAACTTACAATGGGCTATATCTCCCGAACAAAAGCTGATATCCAAAAATGCTTGAAACCGTTTCTAGGATAGTAAGGGGGAACTAAAATGACATGAAAGAGAACTCACCCCCATCAACCCCCTAGGCCCCACCCATCACAACCAAAAAAGTTTAAATTGCAAACCCCTACTTGTGATACATCATTGAAAAGGCTATAAAAAATGCTATTCAATGGTATAAATAATAATTATACAGGGTGAAGCAATAATTGTGAAACTTTGGCTTAAATGAAAAATTTAATAAGGTTTTGTTGAATTACAAATTTATTAAAAATGTCAATTAAGTAAATATTAATGTGAATTCCGTTGTTTGGTAAACAATAATATAGCCTATTTTCAAATTCTGCACGAAATTTAGCAAATGTTCTAGTAATAGGGCGACATGCTTGAGTAATTCTTTCTCGCAATTCCCCAAGTGAAGCAAGTTGAGTTTTATAAACAACTGATTTAGGGTAACCCCATAGAAAAAAGTAATATACTATCCTACTATAAAAAGTACTATTCAATGGTATAAATAATAATTATACAGGGTGTTAATATCAGCTGGCTTACTATGACTTTTGTATTTGTAATGCTATCCGCATTATATAAGTGTCCGCTCGTACTTTTTTTTGTTAATTAAAACTTAATTTGCCATTTTTGCCTTAAATCAGTTGTTTATAAGACTTAACTTGCGTCACTTGGGAAATTGCGAGAAATAATTACTCAAGCATGTCGCCCTATTACAGGAGCGTCATTTGAAATTTTGTTTGGAGGGGGGCAAGCACTATATATACAATACATTATATATGATGTTATGATGAATATTGATGTATTTTTTGTAAATTTCAGTCATTTTTTAGGGCCAGGGGGGGGGCAAATGCCCCCCCTGGACGCCTAAATGACGCACCTGCCCTATTACTAGAAAAACATTTGTCAAATTTCGTGCAGAATTTGAAAATAGACTGTATTATTGTTTACAAAACAACGGAACCCACTTTGAACATTTACTTAATTGACATTTTTATCAAATTTGTAGTTCAACAAAACCTCATTAAATTTTTCAGTTAAGCCAAAGTTTCACAATTATTGCTTCACCGTGTATAATTAGTATTTATACCATTGGATAGCATTTTTTATAGCCTTTTCAATGATGTATCACAAGTAGGGGTTTGCAATTTAAACTATTTTGGTTGTGGTGGGTGGGGCCTAGGGGGTTGATAGGGGTGAGTTCTCTTTCATATCATTTTAGTTCCCTCTTACTATCCTAAAAACGGTTTCAAGCATTTTTCGTTTTCAGCTTTTGTTCGTGAGATATAGCCATTGTAAATTTTAAAATTGGCACACTGTATACACATAATACACATACGTACAAAATTTATTTCGCCGAAGAAATGACGGTCGCGATGACGGTCGCCAAATAAATCCTTTTTCCCCATCTTAAAATAGGTTTTACACTTATTTTAAATTTAAATACTTCTATACAATTTATATATACATGCACATAATATACATATGTACAAAATTCATTTCCCCGAAGGAATGACGGTCGCGATGACGGTCGCCAAATAAATCGTTTTTCTCCATCCAAAAATAGGTTTTATATTTATTTTAAATTTAAATACTTCTATAAAATTTATATATACATACACATAATGTATATACGAACAAAATTTATTTAGCCGAAGAGATAATGGTCGCGAAATAAATCCTTTTTCCCCATTTTAAAATATGTTTTACATTTATTTTAAATTTAAATACCTCTACACAAATTATATATACCTACATAAACATAATATGTATACAGGGTGTAACAAAAATACAGGTCATAAATTAAATTACATATTCTGGGACCAAAAATAGTTCGATTGAACCTAACTTACCTTAGTACAAATGTGCACCTAAAAAAAGTTACAGCCCTTTGAAATTACAAAATAAAAATTGATTTTTTTCAATAGATCGAACACTGTTTGAGGTTTCTTATTGAAAACGGACATGTGACATTCTTATGAGAGGAACATCTGAAAAAAAAATTATAGTGAAATTTGTGTACCCCATACAAATTTTATGGGGGTTTTGTTCCCTTGAACCCCCCCAAACTTTTGTGTACGTTCCAATTAAATTATCATTATGGCACAATTAGTTAAACACAATGTTTTTAAAACTTTTTTGCCTCTTAGTACTTTTTCGAAAAGTTAGTTTTTTTTGAAATATTTTGAATATTTCGTCAAATCCACCACATATTTGTGTACTGTTAGTACGATTTTAGAGACTTATTAATAATATGAAAATTTATTTATAAATTACAGTTTGAGGTATACTTTGAACCATATTACAAAAGAAGCCACATCTCGATAAAAGGTGCCTTATCTGAAAAATACTAAGAGGCAAAAAAGTTTTAAAAACACTGTGTTTAACTAATGGTACAGCAATAATAGTTTAATTGGAACGTACACAAACATTTGGAGGGTTTAAAGGCACAAAACCCCCATAAAATTTTTATGTAAACATATTAAAAAAGAAGCCGCATCTCGATTAAAACTGGTTTATCAAAAAAATACTAAGAGGCAAAAAAGTTTTATAAACATTGTGTTTAACTAATGGTACTACAAAAATAATTTAATTGGGACGCACATAAAAGTTTGGGGGGGTTTAAGGGAACAAAACCTCCATAAAATTTTTATGGGCTGCACAAATTTCAATATAATTTCTTTTTAGGATATTCATGCCATAATATTGCCACATCTCCATTTTCATTAAAAAATCTCTAATAGTTTTCGATATATCGGAAAAAATCGATTTTCATTTTGTAACTTCAAAGGTATGTAACTTTCTTTGTGTGTATATTTGTACTAAGGTAAGTTAGGTTCAATCGAACTATTTTTGGTCCCAGAATACGTGATTTAATTTATGACCTGTATTTTTGTTACACCCTGTATAGCATAAGCGATGACGGTCGCAATGAGGGTCGCGATGACGGTCGCGATGACGGGCGCGAATTCAATGCTTTTCCCCTATCCAAAAAGTGCACAACGTCCCTAAAGGAGTTTTCACTTCAAAAACAAAAATAATGATAAAGACGACAAGAAAAAATATAGCCCCACATTATATCTGAAGATGACATTGAAACGGTTGGAAAGTTTACATACCTGGGAGTAGAAATATATGCCGACAGATCAGAAGATGGAGAAATACGGAAAATAATACCGCAGGCAAACAGAGCTTATTTAGTCCTCTCCAATATATTTCGGTCTAAAAGTGTCTACTGAAATACAAAGATGAGAATCTATAAAACCTTAATTCGACTAATAGCGTGCTATGGCAGTGAAGTATGGGTCCTGAAAGAAACATCCAAAAACAAACTCGACACATTCGAAAAGAAAGTACTAAGGAGAATACTAGGACCTGTGAGGGAAAACGGAATCTTCACAATTTGACACAACAACGAGCTTTATCAACTTTATAAGGAAACACCCCTGTCAGACTTCATTAGAATACAAAGATTGCAATGGGCTGGACATGTGATAAGAATGGGAAAGGATAGGCTACCAAAAAAAGCAATGGAAAGAGACAGGTTGGAAGGCCTAGAAAGTGCTGGGAAGACACAGTAACCAGCGATGCACAAGCATTTTTAGAAGTCCGTGTATGGATATAAGAGCAGCCACAGATAAAAAAGTGTGGAGGCAAAAAATAAAGGAGGCCAAGGCTCAATTTGGGTTGTAGTGCCATAGAACAAGAAGAAGAAGAACATAATGGGAGGACGAACTTCCTTTTTGCGCACTGTTTTGAGGTGTAAAATAAGATAATATTGCATCTTTTTGTGCCTGCCGTTTCTGTTCTCTTAATTTTTGATTTTTTCGTTTTGCACTGTCACTTAAGGTGATACAGTAGCGATCAACAGGTAGCAAAAACGCGTTCCAAGATTGCGGCTGTAATTTTGAATATTTTTTCGAGATATTTGGCACACGTATTCGTAATATAATAAAGAATGGCGGTACAGATTCCAATTTGAAAAATATATTAATATGTGGAAATTACTCTGTAAGTAAATACAATATTAAAAAAACGAGCATGTACCGCCATTAAGAAGAACAAAAAAATACACTTTCTTCAAATAAACTTTTTTATCCGCTGCCTAGATTTTGTGTCATTTTGGAACTACTTTATTTTTTTATTTCGTTAGTAGTTCCAAAATGACACAAAATCTAGCCATCGGATAAAAGAATTTATTTGAAGAAAGTTTATTTTGTTGTGCTTCTTAATGGCGGTACAGGCTCGTTTTTTTTAATATTGTATTTAATTACAGAGTAATTTCCACATAATAATATATTTTTCAAATTGGGCTCTGTACCGCCATTCTTTATTATATAACGAATACGTGTGCCAAATATCTCTAAAAAATATTCATAATTACAGCCGCAATCTTGGAACGCGTTTTCGCTACCTGTTGATCGCTACTGTTTCCTCTTAAATGATTGTAACTCATGATAATAACGAAACGATTACTTATATAAGAAAAATGAGTGTTAAAAGAAATTTATTAAAACGACTAATGATTAATGAATAGATTAGTTGAACTAACTTAAAAAGCACAGGACTGAAAACTAATACATACAAGCAAGCAATACCTTATCTTTTCATAAAAGGGCATTAAACATCAAACTAAATATTAAATTTAAAAGTGCATTTTAAATAAATGTGACAATGCGTGACAATAGCTCTTTTTAATCATACCTCTTTTTATTCCTTCCGAGTGGTGTATAAATTTTGCTTATTGTTATTGGTAACGACAAGGCAATCTATTATACTACTCTTATTGCAGTTTTATGATGGTTTATGGTTTATGAATATCACTCTAACCTAATTTGTTATCATTTAACATTTCCTGTTCGTAAAATGAAATAATTTTGAAAATTTATTTTGTTTTTTTCAATAAAAAATTTCTTTTAGTGTTGTTTTCGGGCCCCATTAAAATGCGGGCCCGAGGCAGGGGCCTCATGGGCCTAGTGGTAAAATAGGCCCTGGTCTTGCAAGTCTCGCAGTTACCCATTAGCCTATTACTATTTATTTATTAAGCGTTACTTTAGATCTTAGAATCACGTACATTTCACAGATTCTAAAAGTGCCGATGGGTGATGGCGTCTATTCGCAGTATTATAGTCGGTGTAAGAGTGAGAAAGTATTCGAAATCATGAAATAACAAATGTTATATTATTTTTTATTTCATTATTTCGAATACGTCCTCTCTTTACACCAGCTATAACACTACGCATAGACGCCATCCACCACCGGCACCTTTAGAATTTTTTGTACACTGTAACAGAATGGGTACATTTTAATCTTGAATTGACATAACCATAGTATTGACCAATAAAATTAATAAACATCTAAACTGACATTGGGTAAGGTGTGAACCCACGATCTAAGCGATCCGTGCCTATTCTCTAACTAACTGAGCTACCCATGGCCCACAGAAGTCAGTCTGTTCTAATAAACGTTTGCATTTAATAAGCTTACATGTGCTAAAACATGGTTAAAATACAAAAAACCAAATTAATGACATAAAGTTGACTGTATTTCAAAGACCATTATCTGTCTACAAATGCATAATACAATTCTTTATACTCGTTACTGTTACTATCCAAATTATCCAATAGCCTAAGTAGGATATTACTTTCCCTAGTCCAATAGTCCAATACGCTACCGTTACTTCGTTACTTTAAATATTTCGGTATCTTGTTTATAGGGTAGGGTAGACGGAATTATCTGTTAATTTGTCCCGTTACTTTTGAATAACATTGATACTACAATTATTAAAGTAATTTAAAAAAGCATGAATATAGAGTAGGGTGGTGCGAAAAAAGTCAAGTTGATAATTCCGTGTCGCTATAGTGCGGAAAAGTTGCGATTGGTAATTACAAGAAAAACAAAAAAATAATTATTCAAATCGGACTTTATCATCCGATCCCGCAACGGGCCTAAAGATTATGAAAAAATGAAATTTTACCTTTTTTCCAAAAATTTTTATTTATCTTTGGTGTACGTTTTATTTATCGCTATAGTTAAATTTATGTACAGTTTGCATGGTTGAGTAATAAAAAAATAGATTTAGGCATTTTAGAATATCTTCCGATCCCGCAAGGTCAATCAAAATCTATAAAAATTTGAAATTTTTGATGATTTTGATAAATTGAAAAACATTTAGTTATCTCATTTTTCTGTTACATTGTGAAGCTCTTCGCTTGTTTAGATATTGTATGACAATATTTAAACAACCCAGAACTCAAAACGAAGGGGTGGTTTCAGTTCTAGCTCCACACGCACCCCTCTCTCCAACCAATCAATGAGTGTGTGTTTTTTACATTATTTACATATGTAAATTTCTTTTTCATCTGTTTGTGTCCAGCTCTTAAACATCAACTTTGTATTGTGATTTTTTGGTAAAATCTGGCAGCATGGACCTTGATTTAAATGTTTTCCTGATGAATCCATCTGTTGATTGGGGCCCACATACATTAGCATTAGACGATGCTTCCGTGGGCAACTTTAGACACCGCTCGTGAGCTTGTATGTGGCAGGGATAGTTTTGTACATTCGAGTCTGGCATGTCTCCCGATGTAATGCAAAAAGTTATATCTTCATTTGAAACTCTTCGAACAACTGGTGGAGAAGATAGTTTTGTAACATACCAGTCTATTATTTCAGTGTAGTCCTGTGTTTGAAAATTTAAAGTAGGAGGAATGAAATTTCTAATACTTTTGCCCTTGGCTTTAGTCTGTCCGGCTTATCACACTCTCCTTGGCCCTAGCTCTCTAATGTGTTTCCTTTCTCCCTACTACTTGAAATTTTGAAGCACAGGACTAAACTAAAATAATAGACTGGAATGTTGCAAAACTATCTTCTCCACCACTTCCTCGAATAATTTCGAATGAGGATATAACTCCTTGTATTACATCGGGCGACATGTCACGCTGGAATGTACAAAACTATCCCTGCCACAAGCCAGCTGATGAGCGGTGTCTAAAGTTGGCCACGGAAGCATCGTCGAATACTAATGTATGTGGGCCTCAATCAAGAGATGGATGCATCAGGACAACACTTAAATGAAGGTCCATGCTGCCAGATTTTATCAAGAAATCACAATGCAAATTTGGTGTTTGAGAGCTGGACACAAACAGTTGAAAAAGAAATGTACATATGTAAATAATGTAAAAAACACACACTCATTGGTTGGTTGGAGAGAAGGGTGCGTGTGGAGCTAGAAGTGCAACCACCCCCTCGTTTTGAGATCTGGGTTGTTTAAATACTGCCATACAATATCTAAACAAGCGAAGAGCTTCGCAATGTAACAAAAAAATGAGATAACGAAATATTTTTTAATTTTTCAAAATCATCAAAAATTTCAAATTTTTATAGATTCTGATTGACCTTGCGGAATCGGAAAATATCCGTTAAATGTGTGAAACAATTTTTTTAGTACTCAACCATGCAAAGTGTCTATAGCGATAAATAAAACATACTCGAAGGATAAATAAAAATTTTTGAAAAAAAAGATAAAATTTCATTTTTTTCATAATTTTTAGGTCCGTTGCGAGATCGGAAGATAAATTCCGATTTGAATAATTCTTTGTTTGTTTTTCTTGTAATTACCAATCGCAACTTTTTCGCACTATAGCGATACGGAATTATCAACTTGACTTTTTTCGCACCACCCTAATATAGAGACTTCACCTTGTATCATTCAAGTGTCAATGAAATTTTAACTGTTAATTTTTGTTTGTAGTCTGCTGCGCGATTAAAAAGAATAATGAGTTTAAATTTCTTTATCAAAGATAAGCATACCGAAAACTGAAAAGGTAACATAATCTGTCTCGCGATTAACAATGCGAGATGTGTCGGTGTCATAAACGCCGAAAGAATGGCATTTCAGAAAAAGAAACTTATTCTGCATTATGTTAAAATATAAAACTGTTGTTTGATAGTTGTTAGTCGAAAATAGCTCCGCATTTTCAGCAATTTTCGGTTTGTTTAACCGATATCGCACACTCAGCACAAACAATGTTTAGTCTAATAACTTAGGCCGATAAAATTTGTAATATGTATTATTTTATCAGCTAAGCTAAGATGACATATTTTAAGGATGTTGTGGCGGCTATTATCAAAATCTGGACAATTAATTTCAGAGCGAAGAAATCGTCTGCTGGAAAAGTATGTTAAAAATGTTTTATTTTTACATTGTACTTGTGACCTCTGAGTACGTATCAAATGTGGCAAATGTTCTTTTAATAGATCCTATTTTGATTCGCTATGTATGCTTGCTTATGGTATTGTTCGTATTGCCATAGCCACCTTTACTTAACAAGCCATGAAGTTGAAACTTGGCAACATCTATTGGTAGACCGATTAATTCTGACAGTTCTCATTTGTTTTTAAATAATTTTCATTGTATTTACAGAGAAACTGAAATATTTTACAATATTTCGTGCTCCAAATTATAAAGAACATTAAAAGGTATGTTATTAAGATGATTTTAGTTCAATATAATATATTTTTATATAAACTTGCGTGCATATAGAAATCCGTCCACTTAAAAATTTTGTCATTTTTAATGTCTTATATTTCCTAAACTTGTTGGCAGATTTAAGTGATTTTTTTAATATGTTATAGCCTAATTCTTTAACAATACCGCTGTAATAATATTGTTGCTAACCAGTTAAATTTTTATGGTGTACTGGGAATTTATAAAATACTGAAATTAAAACCCAACTATAGACTCCGGTTTTCTTAACATCCTGTTTTTTTGATTAATTCGCTTATGTTTAACAACTAGATTTGTTATTTATCAATTCAGGGTGTTTCCAAATAAGTGCGACAAACTTTAAGGGGAAAGGAACAAAATACAAAAATTTTGACGCCTGTATTTTAAATGTAATAATTTTTTTCGAATTCTGAGAAAACTAGTAAGTATTTTTGAAAAATTTAAACGCAGAATAAAAGATTACTTTATTACCGAGGGCTAAAAGTCCCTTAGAATGAATAAAGAGTTTTTTTTAATGACATATTTGAAACTAAAAATCACACTAAATTTTCCAAGTTTTTCACCCCTGTAACTTATTAAAATAAACATAGAAGTTTTCAGGGACTTTGGGCCCTTGGTCCTAACGTAGTCTTTCACTCTGTGTTTAAATTTTTGAAAAATACTTATTAGTTTTCTTAGGATTCGAAAAAAATGAATCCCGTTTATATTCTTGTTATTGGTTTTTTTTTGTATAATAAACGTTACTTACAAGGAATTACTTTTAATATTATTTTGTACAAACTTTCAATTAATAATATTTTCTTGTTCGATTCAAAAAATACTATAAATTTTACCAGAATTTGTACTTTAAAGTCGTAGTTTCGAAAGCGGTAGTCCGAAAGTCAGACTACGGACGTCATCAATTGCGACGTTGCCTTTTTCTCTTCATGGCTTGTAAAGTAAAGGTGGCTATGGTATTGCGCATAAGTCCAATTTTACAAATTTTTTGCGTCTCATAGAGTCTGTATGCATCTAGGCACATACCCGAATACTACCTAAATGACACCCGCTCTTAACTGCAAGACGCAAGAGTCTCGCAGGGTTAGTCTTGTTCTTGCTCAAATCTTGCAGAGTCAATCTTGGTCTTGGTCTTGCTAAAATTAGGCGGTCTTGGTCTTGGTCTTGCGAAAATGCAAGAACAAGACCAAAACTGCAAGACCAAGACAGATTTTGGGCAACACTAGGGGGTTCATGGACCCGTTGACCCCCCTCTGTATCCGCGTCTGCCTATGGGTTCCCCACTGTCACCAGTAATAGCGAAATTATTTATGAAAGAAATAGAACAACGGGCAATAGAAACAACTGAATACAAACCCAAACTTTTTCTTAGATACCTGGATGACACTTTTATCATCTGAGCCCACGCAAAAGAAAAACTAAAGGCAGTTTTAGAACACATCAACAATATCCATCATAAAATTCAGTTCACAATGGAACTGGAAGAAAACTATCAAATACCATTCTTAGATGTGTTAATATTATAGAAACAAAATGGACACATAGGCCAACAGATATCTAAATGCTGCTTCACATCACAATCCTGCACAATTGCATTCAGTCATCAAAACATTGATTACAAGATCCGAAAGACTGACAGATCAAGAACATCAAAATGGAGAAATGCATAATATGAAAACAGCGTTAATAAAAAACGGCTCCTCAACATACACCATCGAAAAAGCTCAAAATGCTCAGAGAAGGAGTAGGGGCCCAACAGAAGACGAAAAACGGGTAGGCAAAACCATTCTACCCTATATATGTGAAAGGTGCAACAGGGAAAATAGGGAGAGTGCTGAGAAAACACAAAATAGAAACACGGAAAACATTTAACACGGACAGAAAAATCTCAACTGTTTTACCTACAGCCAAAACCAAAATATCGTTAGAAAACACAAGGAGTATATGAGATTTCATGTGGGGATTGTGAAAAGTCATACATCGGGCAGACCAACCGAAGAATTCATGTTAGAGAAGATATTTGTTTCATTTACTGATTGTTTCTCCTCCGTTGCTCTTAATAATGAATGTTATTTAAAAAAATTAGCATTTCAAATTTACCTGCGTCATAATTATGTCATGTTAGGAACACAAAAAACTACATACAAATGCAATGCTGTATAATAGTAATATAAAAAAAGTTTGGCAACGTGCAAAACAATTTTAGCGAATACACTCCACTCAAAACACAGTAAAACTGCACTGACACTAGGAAGAAAGCATTTTAGGAGTTATGAAGGATTGGCCATTTTTAACTAGAATGATTATAGAAATGGAAGAAATATCTGTAAATTTATGTGTACTTCAGATAAGAAGATAAATTTCGAGCAGTTTGAATAGAGATTGATTAAAGAGATTTTTTAACATTTTTTAATATACCTAGTGTATAATTTCGTTATTAACGTCCAGCATTACTGTTTTAAAACAACAAATGGTCTCATTTCGTTTATTCTACAAAGCGCTTCGACACGAAAAGAACAAATAGATCTACCCATTTCCTTAATGATTTTTAAATCTGAATTTCAATCAGGTTTCAATTTAACGAACCTTTTAATACTGCGATCAAAATGTGGCATGAATAAATAATTTTTACAGTTTTAATCCCACCCTCGCTTTGAAAAAAAATGCTCGAGAAATCAATAATTTTAAACGGGTTATTTGCATAATGAAGGATTTTTATACCGTATAAATAATCCACTTTATTCGAGTAATTTGAGTAATATAATATAATTGAAAACCCAAATATGTTTTGTACACACTTATGAGAACTGAGTGAATGGGAAAGGAAAACTATTTTTAAAGTATGTAAAATTTTAATTTCCCGAATGAGCGCTTTCGACTTACAGA
Organism: Diabrotica virgifera virgifera; assembly: GCF_917563875.1. Taxonomy (NCBI): domain Eukaryota; kingdom Metazoa; phylum Arthropoda; class Insecta; order Coleoptera; family Chrysomelidae; genus Diabrotica; species Diabrotica virgifera. Next base: position 134,679,820 of record NC_065446.1, read on the forward strand.
GACATCTTCAGAGGTATTTGCCTTATCACAAAAACTGCATCGTTACATGACCTTCGACTTCTAAATCCTTGTTATTCATCCGATATAGTTATGCACGCTATTATTTTCTCCATTAGTATTTTCGTACTGAGCATCATATTGAAACTCACAACAAATATACTAATGGAGAAAATAATGGCGTGAATAAATATTCGGATGAACAACAAGGGCTTAGAAGTGGAAGATCATAAATGTAACAATGCAGTCTTTGTGATAATGCAAATAGTGGAGAAATTATTAGAATATAATAATAAGCCAGCTTTTTTATGTTTCATATACCTAGAGCAAGCGTTTAATAGAATACTAATAAAAGATGTGATGCACGTACTATATAACAAAATTTTACCACTGGATATCATAAAACTGATAGATATATATGTAAGAAATAAAATACAAATGAAAGTCAATGGAATAATAACAGAACCCATAGAAGCAAACACAGAAGTCAGGCAAGGAGATTTACTAAGTCATCTATTGTTTAAGATAATGTTGGATGCAATAATAAAAAAGTGCAGAAAAAATAGGGCACAAAATGGGCAATTGAGAGATCAAAATACTCCGTTACGCGATGATACCGTGTTGGTAGCAGAGTGCGAAGACGACGTATAACGATTACTGCACGAATTCAACATTAACGCAAAAGAAATGAATATGAAAATATCAGCCCAAAAAACGCTTAGTAATCGCCAAAAAACAAATAAGATGCAAATTGAAGTTAGAGAATCAAATTATAGAACAAGTAATGAGTTTCAAATATCTGGGAATTAATTTAGCCGACAATATCGAAGAAGAGGTAAAAAACGAAGAAGGTAAGAGTGGAAACAAATTCCCGAATATATATTATGTCAGTTATGACTTATACGGCTGAAACCAGACCAGGCACAAGAAAAACACAAATACATCTGGAGACCAACGAAATGAAGATCTTAAGAAGAATTTCTGAAAACGGACTACAGAACAGGGTAAGATGTGAAGAAATCAGACGCATATTTGGGGTAGACAATAAAAATACCTGGATAAGGAACAGAGAAAAAGAGTGGAATCAACACGTAAGCAGGACGTCTGAATCAAGGATAATAAAAATAGCCAGGGACAAGTCAACGTTAGGCAAAGGAAGTATAGGAAGCCCAAGGAAAAGATAGAACGACAATTTAGGTGCAGAATAAAAGGCACCGTTGAAAAAAACAGGAAGTACTCTCTATATAAAAAAAGAAGAAGAAGAAAAAATGTTTCCTATGCAGTTTTAAAACTTGGGCAGAGTTTGAAGTTTTTCATTTTCATATGTAAAAAAAACTTATCACATTCAGACACAGTACATTGGACTTACACAAACTCCTGATTTTTGCTTAAATAGGTGCAATCAATCTCAATTGCAACTATAAACCTATGTTCAAATTATTGTGGAAGACTTTTGAGGAAGCAGTATAACCTCATGCAATCTAATTCGTGTTTTCAATGTTATAGCAATTAATTTATAGCAATTTATAGCAATCTCCTGACAATTTATTTTTCTTTAAAACAAGAAACTTTCAGTAGTAACTGCACAAGAGCTCTAAAATTCTATATTAATTTTAGAGATCGAGTGCAATTTGTTGCGATTATTTCATGAATAAAACTGTTCAAAACCAAAATTTTATTCTAATTTATTTATGTAAGTACAAAATTAGTACAATTAAACACACAGTTGTTTTAAATATTTCACGGTTGAAAGTCATCACTTTTATAATTTTTAAAACATTAATTGTCATTAATGTCACTGAATGTATTTTTTCGTAGCAACGAAGGACATCTGACGTAATATACTTGACGACGGGAAATTATCAAAAATTTTCGAGTTAATTTAGATTTATGTAGCTTTCTATTGGTCAGAATCTCCTATGAATGGAATAATAAAAAAAATATATTTGAAATTTATGAATTTTCCATCACTTGATATCTACAAATTTCAACTACTTAATTAACATACTGATAACTTTACCATCAAGTTTATTCTTCTTCTTTACATTTAAACAGAATTTAAATTTTTGTTTTGGGGATAACTTGTCAATCGAATTATTTGGGAACTTCAGTCATTTTCAATATATACAGTATTGTGCAAATGAAAGAAATATATTATTTCTTTTATGAATGGGAGATATTGGACACAATTTCCGAAACTGGTCTATTTTTATGTTTAAATTATGATTTTTCAGCATAATTAGCATACTAGTGTCGTTATCATCATCCCTCTGGGCGTTATGATATAATCGATGATTTTTTTAAATGATAATGATAAACAAAAAAAATGTTTATTTGTAGCATAAATCGCTAAAATTAAATGTTCAAACCGCCAGAGGCAGGTGGGTAGTTAACGTTGAATTCAAGCGAATAACAATGTTTATTTGTCAAATTAATATTTTTTTTTCTGTTTCCTGACTGCAATAAAATCTATTTTAATTTAAATAAATTGTATATATTTTTCTTTTTGTGTCAGTTCATTTATTTGAAATTTTTTTTGGACACCATGTAGAAATTATTATATTTTTGCTCTATTGCTGAATAGAAAATTAAATATTATTTCAAATGATCTGGCACACGACCTCCATTTTCATTAAAAAAAAACATCGATTAAATCATCACGCCCAGATATTTGACGTCACCGATATGATATACACTCACCGGCACAAAATTCTGCCACACAAAATTTTTGATTAAGTTTGACAAATTACAACTTTTTTTAAATGTGCTCAAATTTTCAAGATTCTTGCACCAGTTTGTAGGTACAAGTATTTATATCGTTAGTTATTATTCCGGTAACAAAAAAATTTTGCTTGCATGGCATTATATAGATGTGAATGGAATCGTTGTATTTTCTCCTAACTTTAAAAAATACTGTGGAAAAATGGAATGGCTGTTTTTGTTTCATACTCCTGTTATATTATCCCGAAGGCATCACTAAAATTTTTGTTTTTTTGAATTATCGAAATATTTTTTTCTTGTAAGAGCTGTACCATTCTTTGTAAATGAAAACGCTAACTGACTCATAAAATAGAGGTTGGATTGATTAGATTAGAATGGCCCACATGCGACCCAGATCTTAGTCCTATTGAACATTTATGGGATGAATTAAAAAAAGCTATTCGCCGTCATGCTAGGCGTTCAGGAAATTTGAAGCTTATGGCCCTAGTAGAGAAATATCGGGCTATTCCCCAGGCAAGGATAACACATCTTTATTCGATGTTAAACAGATTGCAAGCAGTCGTTGCTGCAAGAGATGGACATAGCCGATATCGAGTTGTTTTGTTGTTAATTTTGTTTTGCTTTGTTAATTTTAGTGCGTTTGATATTTTTAATTAAATAAATCTCCAAAGCAGTTTTTTTATTTACAGCTCTTACAAGAAGAAGAGATATTCTAATAATTCAAAAAACAAAACCTTAGTGATACTAGTCCAGGAGAATAAAAAAGGAGTATGAAACAAAATCAGCCCTTAAATTTTTCCACAGAATTTTTTAAAGTTAGGAGAAAAAACATTGCTTCCATTCACCCCCGTATAATGTGATCTAAGCAAAAACATGTTGTTACCCAAATAATAAGAAACGACACAAATACATGTACGTATTGTTATGATCTGCTTTTTATTACTTTTATATCAATTAGTCTTTATTTGATTACTCCAATTAATTATTTAATTAATTATCCAATTGTTGCAAATCATTCAAAAAAAATTAAGAAAAAATCTCAGGGTGCCTTTTTATATAATACAAAAAATATCTAAATTATCTTATGTTATACTTATCTTCTCTCGTGGTTTTAGTATCTCTTAGTTGATTCTTATCGGGAGAAAAATAGGAAAGGGAAATAAATAGAAATACATAAATAAACATACAGAAATATCTTTTATTATCAAATTCAATACTCTAAAAATCGATCATTTAAAACCTGTGGACATAGCTGTCCATGAAATTTTTACCACTTAAATTTATTCTAGTTCAAATAAAAATTTATCGGTTTGTTCCCGATGACTTTGATATAACAAGCTAAACAAACAAATTTAGGTATTCGCAAAAATTACTTATACTTCCTATTTAATTTTTGAAATATTGGAATCTTAATTCAAATGCTTTTACTCAAAAGTTTAGTTTCCGAACATAAAAAAATCTTTCACATAAATTGACTGACCTTTTGCTTCACTAACAATTATGTCTCCTCTTGACCCAAACAGCTCTCCCTTGTTGACTATGTTAGGCTACCTATCAAAGCCCTCTCCATTCTCAAGCTTCAATACAGCAGCAAACCAGCACTAATTCTCCAAAGGAACAACGAGCCAGGCCTCTTTTAACCAGTACTCGATTCAAACTCCAAAATTCTCTCCTCTCCTTCTCACAATAATACAGAATCAAAGAGGTATTTCTTCTCAATTTGATCTGTCTCTCGTTCCACTTTTCAGCTCCACTCTCCACTATCAACAACCACTGGTACTTGCTTTTTAACTATCCACGAAAACGTTGACTGCTCTTCAGCGATGCCGATCACATAATAATCCTCTTTCCAAAACTATCTGAAAATTCAAACTTCTCTCCTTCCCATTCCAAATTGCCAAACCAATCAGAGACATTTCTTATTCCTTCTTCTCAGTCAACAAGCATACGTTCGGTGTGAAGGTGTTTTCAAGGCGCTGTTATCATTTTAAAGAAAAACTCGTGTAATGAGGTGAAAGTAATTTGTGAAACTACATAAATATTTGCAGTTAAATATACGGACATAAACAGTAAGATATTTATCTCCCTAAAAGCAGTTTTTGATAGATTTGTTGTAAATTTTTTGGTATACGTTCTAACCTACAATAATAACACCAATTAAGATAAAAATAACAACACCGAGAATTCTTAATTACTGTACATATACATAGGCGTATCTTCAACGGTTTAATTATGCCTTCGACTTCGAATATGATTTGTTCCTGCTGTAGTAAATCGTATAAATCGAATTTAATGATAAAATGTTCCGTTTGAAATAGAATTTTTAGACATACCTGTGTGAATGTTAGCAGTGTAGAACTGGAATTATTTAATGATAATGATAAAGGATTATATTGGTCTTGTATGAGTTGTAGACAGGTTGGGAACCAAATAAAAGATCTGAAAGCATTAATTCTAACTTTACAAACTGATATTCAAGCACTTGAAAATGAAAACCACTCAATGCAGAACTCTACAAACATGTTGGTTATGGAAGAAGTCATTCAGGAAATAAATAGAGCGTAGAAGCGTAGAAAACGCAAACGCAATGCTATTTTATTTGGTGTACCTGAGCCAAATACTCAGCTCTCTCCCAATAGTCGCAATGATAAGGACACACAGGAAGTCCAAACAATAATTCAAAGTATGAATACTAACATGAATGTCAATGAACTCAAAATATTTAGGCTTGGACAACCAGCACAAGGTAAAAATCGTCCAATCAAGATAACACTTTAAGATGAAAATGACGTCTCAGCATTAATCAGACAATCCAAGGTTCTAAAAACTGGTATCTAAAGCCATGTGTCAATTTCATATCATCGTAACAAAAAAGAAATTGCATACTACAAACAATTAAAGGAAGAATTAGACGCTAAGAACGCAAATAATACAGGACAATTTAGAATTAAATACTTGGACGGCATCCCAAAAATTCTTCCTTTAAACAGATAGGTCCCAGCAGTTCCTCAAGCCAAGATCTTCAGGTTTACTATCAGAATGTGCGAGGCTTGAATTTTAAGGTATTTGATTTTTACTCTAGTGTTAGTGAATGTGAATTTGATATCATTGCTTTAACGGAAACTTGGCTTAACTCCGATGTTATTAGTTCGGAATTGTTTAATGATGCCTATGAGGTCTTCAGGAAAGATCGAAAGTTCGATGTAGTTAATAAATCAACTGGTGGAGGTGTACTGTTGGCACATAAGTCAAACTTCAAATGTGTTGTTGTTGATGTATCAACTATTGATTTACATTTTCCACTAGTTGATTTGTTAATTGTGGAATGTCACACAGGAAATAAAAAGTTTTATGTTGCAGTATTATATATTCCAGACAAATTAAAGCTAAATGATTTTGAATATTTTTTTGAAATGTTAGAGCATCTTGAATTATTTAATGAAACTGTTATTCTCCTGGGTGACTTTAACATTCCAAAGTATATCGATCAAAATAGTCTGATGTGAAGTAGACTTCATGTGTTTGTTTAATTTAGATCAGTATAATCAGGTCGGAAATAATTTAAATCGATTGTTAGACTTAGTTATATCATCAGAGCTGTGCCATGTAAGCGGTGATAATGCACCACTTGTTCAAGAAGATTTACATCATCCAGTATTAATGATAAATATTAATGATTTTCAGAAAAAGGAAACCAGCTTTGTGCCTCATTCTAAAACTAAAAGATATAATTTTAAAAAAGCAAATTTTCCTCTATTTTACTCAGAATTTCTTAATTGCGACTGGACTTTTTTAGACATGTCTTATGATGTAAATACAGTCCTGGAATTATTTTATGCTAAGATATATGAATTATTTGGTATGTGTGTACCAATATACAGAAATTATAAACATCAATATCCTACATGGTACAATGCGGAAATAATTAGAATGATAAAGTTGAAATCAAAAAATATCAAAAATTATAAGAAAAGAAGGGAATATACTTTATATGCATGAATTTAAAAGGTTGCAAAAAATAATAAAACAAATGATTAAAACTGAATATAACGCTAATCTTGAAAAAATTCAGACTAGTATTTCTAACGAATCTAATAATTTCTGGGCATATGTTCATGCAAAAAATAAAACTTCTAGAATCCCAGGTGAAATGTGTTACAACGGCGATACATTTAATAATCCTCACGATATAATCCATGCTTTTAAGATGTTTTTTGAAAAAGTTTATATGCCTGTCTAAAAAAATGCATTTGATATCCAAGAATGTAGAGATATCTATTTACCCACTATTAATTTTAGCGAATTTCAAGAAAACGAAATTTTGGTAGCATTTAAAAAAATTAAAAATTAAATGACGTCCGGACCGGATAATATTCCAGCATTTTTAATCAAAGATTGTTCTCGGGTATTTGTAAAGCCACTTCAAAAAAATTTTAACTTATCAATAAAAACGGGAACTTATCCCGAACTGTGGAAAAATGCAAAAGTATGCCCTGTATTCAAAAACGGAACGAAATCTGATGTATCCAATTACAGACCGGCATCTTTGTTATGCAATTTTTCAAAGGTTTTCGAAGTAACTGTATATAATCGTATATATCCTTCTGTTAGGGGATGGATATCACCTTATCAACATGGCTTTATAGATAAATTTAGGATTTTCTGGAAACATTTTAAAGTTACTTGAAAGCTATTTAATAGGTAGGAGCCAATTTGTATCATATAATGGTTTCACATCAGAATTAATCTTTACTACATCCGGCGTTCCACAGGGATCAAACTTAGGTCCATTGTTGTTCCTATTATATATCAACGATTTATTTTTAGATATCGATAACTGAAAATTATGTTTTGCGGATGATCTTAAAATATACTGTGAAATTAAAACAATTGCTAACTGTATAGATTTGCAGAACGATCTAAATTATATAGATATTTGGTGTATAAAAAACAAACTTGTTCTTAATGTCAATAAATGTAAAGTAGTAAGATATTCTAGGAAGGAAAATAAGGTTGATATTAATTATGTAATTCAGGGGTCAGAACTGGAAAAATGTAAGGGCATTAAAGACTTAGGGGTTATATTTGATTCAAAATTAACCTTTAATGACCATATTGAGCAGAAGGTATCTGATGCTATGAAAATGTACGGTTTTATCATCAGAAACTGTAGAAATTTTAGCGATATAAGACCGATTAAACTGCTATATCTATCGTTAGTGCGAACAAAACTAGAATATTGTAGCTTAATTTGGTATCCTATTTATAGATGCTATACTGCCCTGTTAAGAATAGAAGTCGTATCTGCAATTTTGAGTATATTAGGGTTATAACGCCAACACATTGATAGCCAAATAATCTACCTATATGTTAAGAATGAAAGGCCTATCTGCTGTTTAAAAATAAGTTATTCCAATTTAAAATTTTGTCGGATCTGCATTTTTACAGTTTATGTTAAGTCAATTTGTCGAATCTCCATGTGTTAACATTTTTAGTCGTATCTTCACAAGACGATTTGTAGTTACGACAAATTTGATTAACAATTGTGTAGTTTCGACAAAATATTCTAACAACAGGAAGATCTAACCTAATTATTCATAGTGTTCCCGCCTTTTTAGTTTATTAACCTAGAAATTAAACGGTTGTAAGCGTTATTAGGCGTATCTGATTTTCAGTTACGGCTCTGAGTTTCAGAGACGGAAGAAATTGAGGAACCGAAACTTCAGCATGATAATGACTCCAATTCTATTTTGTCAGATTCAAAGACGGAAGAAATTGAGGAACCGAAATTAAACAGAAAAGGTTTAAATAAAGTGAAGATTATTAGTGATATAACTTTGAGAGCTGCAAATGTTGTTCCTGAAGAATCTGATTCCAAATGTGAAGAAGAAGGTAAGGAAGACTGTCTCCCTTTTATTCAAGAAATCTTGGTAGATATAATATACGTATCTGTTGAAAGGGCGGAAAAAGACAAATTCACTAAAACAGGGGAAATCCGTAAACGAAAGAAATTTAAAGAGAGCCTAGCAATGAGAAAAAAAAAGAAAATTAACAGCCACAATTGATAAGCACGGTGTAAAACCATCTTGTATGTCTTGCAAGAGATGTTCCGAAAAAATTACAGAAGCGAGACGAACAGAAATAAATGGAGAATTTTGGAAATTGCAAAAAGACGAACAGAATAGCTATTTGTATAACAAGGGAGGAAAGTGCTACTTTTCCTCCTGAGAATGAAGTTTACTGCCCGACGCGTAGCGGAGGGCAGTAATCATTCAAGGGAGGAAAAGGCACTTTACTCCCATGTTATACATATGGTTTTTCCATCTTCCTCAAATTAATAACAAGTAATTTTTCATTTTTACTTAATTTATTTATGTAACTAACCAACAAAATTTATTAAAACTAAAACTAACAAGTAGGTACAATATAACTGTCAACTGTCAATTATAAGTCAAATTATTAATGTAAACATTGTTAAATCAAAATAACAATTTATTGTTTTTTACCATTCTGCAAAATACAGGGTGTTTTATAAATAAACGTTAAAATGTATAGATACTTACGTAATAGAAAATAGATATTGTACAGGGCGTCAATAAGTTATATTTCATTAATGAAATACCATGACGTCACTTTTACTTTTTCTCCCTAGGGAGGAGAAGTACAACTTTGCTCCCTGCAATCAGGTCCGGAAAAGTATACTTTCGGTAGAGGTAGGTGGAAAAAATTTTATTTTTAATGACGCATCTGAACAAGTAACCAAACGGAAAACCACAGCTAGTGTTGTATCGAGAAGGTCAACAAGTTTTTTATAGTTTCTTAAAGACAATGACGGATGCAAACAAAGTGTCTGCAAAATATTTTTTTCGTACAAAACCAGCTTCACCTCAGAGACAGAAAGTGAAGTAAACATTCTAAATGCAAAGATTTCAAAACAGGAAATGACAAAACCTTCACCCAAGTCCATTCCTAGAGGCATAACGACTGAAAGAAAACAACTAATTATATCCAAACTGTGTGGACACATTCCTAAAAGCAGACAAGCGTTGTGGAATAATTTACCAACTTCAGTGGAACCTGGAACTTTACCTACATGATTAAAAAAACTGATTATGACTTTATGTTATTTTGTTTATCTTAATAAACTATAACTTTGATTAAGATAAGACTTTTTACTTTACCTCATTTTTATGATTTGTTAGGATTAAATGTCGTATCTATCAAAAGTCTAATTTCAAATACTCTGAAAGAAAATTGCACGCATTCATTAAATTTGAACTCAAAAAATATATTGCTATGTTGTAACAAGATTTTTAATGAGTCATTACAGTTGATGGCAATTAATCAAATGTAAAACATCGAATATCTCAAAATAGGGATTGTGTCAGTTACGACTTCTATTCTTAACAGGGCAGTATATGCAACAGATCGAAAAGGTACAACGGAGACTTTTAAAATATTTAGCATTTAAGGTTGATGGAGTATATCCTGCTCATTAGTGCTCATGGTTATGATTACGATTTGTTATGTAATAGGTTTGATATTGTAAGTTTAGAGTTAAGAAGAGTTATATTTTCGGTTTCATTTTTATTTAAGTTATTACACAACTGTATTGACTGCAGCGATATATTAGACCAAATTAGATTTAATGTGCCACGAATATCTTCCAGGTCAACTATCGTGTTTACTTGTCCACGCGCGAGAACAAACATGTTACTAAAGTCACCGATTTATGTTATGTGCGATAACTATAACAAAATATGCAACCATTGTGATATTTTTTCATGCTCAATTAATCATCTAGTTGATACCGCATTGGTTTATGGAGTACCTTAAATTGTTAATTTTTTTATTTATTTTTTTTTATTTCTTATTTACATAGTTATTTGTTTAATTAAATTCTGATTGTAAGCTAACTAAAAATTGTTCAAATTTTTACCCTAGAAATGGGAAACTGTTGGGTAATAAAGCTATTATTTATTTATTTATTTATTTATTTATTTATTTATTTATTCCCCATTCTTTTTTTCATTCGAAAAGACCCACGCATACTTTAAAAAATATTCCTACCATCATAATACTTACAAAGGCTTGTTGTGCTTTTCGTATTCTCTGTTTAATATCTGCTTGAGCTCCACCTTTTGCACTGATTATACTGCCTAGGTAGCAAAATTCTTGAACCTGTTTTATTTCTTGTTGGTTGATGTATAGTTTATCACAGTTAGTTACTCCTGTTCTTATCTCTACTGTCTTGTTCGTGTTGATTTTAAGACCCACTTCTGCCGGTTTCACCTCTAGCTTCCTTAACATGCTCTTCATATCATCTATTGTGTTCGCTACGAAACAGATATCATCTGCGTATTCCATATCTGTTAGTTTCTTGTTCTGAAGGTAGTTCAAAGGGATCCCATTTTTTCTTTCAATTGTTTTTTCCAGTATATGATTAAGACATATATTGAAGAGCAAAGGTGACAGTATGCAACCTTGTTTTAAACCTACTTCAATTGGTATTTTATCTGTCATTTGCCTTTTATGCAATACCTGACATGTTGTTTGCTGATACATCATTTTGATTATTCCAATGATCTTAGGAGGTAATCTATTTAGTCTTAAGATTTTCCACAGGGCTGTATGTTTTATGCTGTGGAATGCTTTAGCAAAGTCTATAAAGGCCATTATCAAGGCTGCGTTCTTCTCTATAGTTTCGTCTATGATGATTCTTGCCGTCGAAATTTGGTCTATATAGGATCTTCCCCTTCTGAAACCCGCTTGTTCTTTTCTGAGAGTTTTGTCTATTATATTGTTGATTCTTTGATGAACAATAAATGCTAATACTTTATTTATGGAACATAACAGCGTTATTCCTCTCCAGTTTTCGCATAGCTTTTTTTGGAAGCTTGACTATAATTCCATTATTCCATTCCTTAGGTAGGATTTCTTCAGTCCATACATCTGCTAATAATGGTGCTATTAGGTCCACGGTTCTCTGTGTTCAACTTTATTTTGTTACTCCACATTTTTTCGGCTTCACTGTCTTTCAGTCGTTGTATATTGTATCTTCTTCATTTGTTATATTGTTTACTCCCGCGTTTTGCCTTTTTTACTTTTATTTCTGCTATTAGTAGGTGGTGGTCACTTCCTACATCTGCTGATATTTTATTTCGTACATCTAGAAGGCTACTTCTCCATTTTTTATTAATCAAAATGTGGTCTATTTGATTTTGCGTTTTATTATCTGGTGATATCCACGTTATTTTGTGGCAGTCTTTGTGTGGGAAAATCGTTCCTCCAATTGACAAGATTGTTTTCTAGGCTAAGTTCTATGAGTTTCTCTCCATTGTTGTTTCTATTCTCTAGTCCATGTGTTCCCATGCATGTTTCCACTCCCTTGTTGTCTTTGCCAACTTTCGCGTTCAGATCTTCCATGACTACTAGTATATCTCCTTTGTTCACCTTTCCGACAGTATATGTTAATTGTTGGTAGAAATTTTCTTTCTCATCTTCTGCGCTTACCTCTGTCGGTGCGTAATATTGAATAATGGTTATATTTCTTATTTGAGAATTGAATTGTGCTACTATTAGTCTGTCTGATATAGGATGCCATTTTATTAGCCCCCTTTTTGCCTCTTTACTTAGAAGGATCCCAACTCCATTCCTCCTGTCTTCTTTTATATCGTTTCCTGAGTGTAACAGCACTCCTCCGTTTGATATTGTTGTCTCTCCTTGCCCAGGCCATCTTATTTCAGATAGCCCCATAATGTGTATCGTTAATTCTTCCATTTTTTTTACTACTTGCGCTAGTCTTGACGCTTCATACATGGTCCTGACGTTCCAAGCTCCGATTCTGTAATGTTTTTTGAGATAAAAGGTATTATTGGGTTTGTTTTGCTTCGCTTCAGTTTCATTGATTTTAGAGTTTAAGGTGAGTGAGTAATCAGCTCTCTGCACCCGAGAGTCCGTTTCTTCTTCTGTTTCCTGATTGTCCTCTTCATTTTGCCAATATCTGTTTTATTTTTGTATGTTTTTTGCATTCTATCTGCTAATTCATTTTCTTCCTCGTTTTTCCAATTTCTTTGCCTAATCGTCATCATAGTTCTGGGTTTCGTTTCGGCCTTTAGTTTTTTATGTAGTTCTTCTTTTTCTCTCGTCCATTCTTCCTTCATTTGGGTGATTTCCTTCGCCATGCTTTTCATTTCCTCTCGGTTCTTTTGCAGCTCTTTTTTGGTGTCCTTTATGTCCTCTCTCATTTCCCTGATGTCATTTTTAATTTCTCTCTTTATTTGTGCCATATCCTCATGTAAGTCTTTTTTAAGATCGCGCAGCATTTGCTTGATTTCATCCATGCTGGGTTCTGGCTGTTTTACCGTTTCTTTATGTTGAGGTGATCTGGCTACTAATTTGCTTTCTTTGAGAAATTCCTGCTCTTCTTTTGACGAGTTATGCTCGTTCCTACCCCTATTCATGTACTAGTAAAATACCTAATTTAATGAAGAGAAGAAATGCCAAAATAATAAAACATGGAAAAAGAGATTTGTTTATTTATTAATTGTTAATTTATTATTATTTATTATTAAGCCGGCCCTGTATCTGGTTAGCAATGTTTGTCTATAGTTCTAACTTCTTCTTGGCCGCTTCGTAAATTAGGTTCTTTGCCTGAGTATGAGTATGAGTATGAGTGTATATGCCAAAAAATAATAATTTAAATCTAATAATGGACGTATTTCGGGATTTTTCCTTAAAGTCGCCTGTTGACGAAATAACGAGTTTATTCCTGTCATTTGCACAATGCTGTATATATTTCTTAAAATAAGATTTATGTAGGTAATACCTACATTTCAGACAGTCTTTGAGGCATTTTTCAATTTTTTGAATTTCAATTTTTCTCGAAAGTTTCACGAGTTAAATATTCTAACTGCCTATATATAAAAGACATATAAGCTGTCACTTTTGGAAAATAATAAACACTGAGGAGAGCACATCCTATTTCAGTCTGCAGTCAGTTCATTCTGCCAGTTGCCCACACTTCAGATGGTGGGTTGTTACCTAACTATGATCAAATTTTTTAATGTGTTGTTTGTGAAAGTCTGTGAAATGTTTGAAGTTTTTTTGACAATTTTTTACATATTAAAATAAAAAAATTCAACCTCTGACCAAGTTTTAAAAATGTATAAAAAAAATTTCTTCAATTAAAAAATGGGCTTCCCCTTTTTAGTGGTACTATAAATCAGCTCTATTTTATTTGCGCAATTCTTCCAATTACATCTTTCACCTTCATTATGCTTCGCACATCCTCATTTTGTACAGATTCCATCAAAGATACTCCTAACATAGTTCGTTCGACCGCTCTCTGTGTCGTGGTCAATCTATTGGCTCCATTTCATAGGTCTTAACTGGTAGAATGCAACTGTTAAATAACCATTTCTTTAGATTTATTGGTATCTTTTTTGTTTTTAACACATCACTGTGTCTTCCCACTGCTGCCCAAGTCATTCGGATTATTGCTGCCGAAGTCGATTCCGATATTTTGATTTGTCATCACTTTTGTTGTGTTTAAACCGATTTTTTTAGATTCTTTTTTAAGCTCCCTTAGCATGTAGATTAGGTCCTCTGTATTGATGCCAAATAATACCTACCTACCTGGTAGATATGTATTCTTTGTTGATGCTTATGAGCACTATGTCATCGCCAAAACTTACATGACTTAAAAATCTGCCAACGATTTTAATTACGCCTTGTTTCCCATTCAACTTCTTGAACATAATTTCTTCTATTGCAAGTGTCAATAATTTTGGAGAGATGGTGTCTCCTTGTCTAACTCCTCGGCGTTCAGCTAGGAGATTGAAATTTTACAGACTTCACAAATATGATTCTTTTCCCACTCACTCAGTAATATTGTAACATGAAATGGGGATTGAAATTTGACACGATGTTATTATGTCATATAAGGGGATTTTACAAAACGAAGAATATGGCCGCGGTCGCTCTAGTCTCAGAGATCTAATGGGTGTGGATTATTAAGGGAGGTTATAGTATACTCTTATTAGCTAAAAGAAAATTAAAGAGATAGACAATTCGACATAAGGATGTAAAATTAAAATAAAATATAATATTGGGCGCTACTGGTTACCTTAAGGAACCAAAATTTATACAAAAAATAGAAATAAAGGAAAGAAAGATAGCTAAATCAAAATAAAACAAAAAAACATATTCAAATAAAAAATATGTATAATATACAAAATATTATAATGTGACTTACCTTATTTACTCTATACTCAATATTCTATACTCAATATTCTATACTGTTCTTACGATTCAAGGGAGAAGGAAAGAAATAATAAATTTATATTTTGCAAATCAAACATTATTTATTAAAAAAAAACAAAAAAAATGAATTTGTGATCTCTTGGTGTTACAAATGATAGAGATCGAGATTACAAAAAAATAAAATAAAAAGTTTACAAAATATACCTTGTTTATCAGTCCTGTTCTTCTTGGTGTGGTTGTAAGTCCAAGACGCTATTTCACTACGCGAAAGTCGCTTCACAATGTTAATAGCTACAGCAACAGTGCATAAGGTTATCCATAGTTTATAGAAAAATTCAGCTTTGTATGCATTCGGCATTCTCAAAAACAAATTAGTTCTACTCGAACAAAATTATTAAAAGTGATTTGTTTTATAGTTCATTGAACGGGATCAAAATTACTAAAATCAAAGCAAACTTCGCTTTAACTAGGGTGTTGGAACACAAAAAGAAACTTATTCTGCATAATTCCTGGATCTGACTGCATAAAAAAAGGAATAGCAAAAATGGTATTTATAAATTATCGACAATTCGCTTGGCAGCAACGAAAATTGCCGGAGTTCCGTTATAATCACACCACACTGCATCGCCGCGCTGAGTTCTCAGCCGGCTTAATAACTGGTAACTACATTTTAACGTCACTGCAACTCCAAACTAGACTTTTAACTCAACCTTTTAGGTACCGCTGCAAGCAACGGATCCTCTCAGGCTAACTCAACTTGAAAATTAACTCGACTTGATGAAAGACCTAACAGAACTGATTAACTCGATCTCCCCAAACTAACATCTCTCAAAATCAACGCCCTCAAAATCATCACAGGATCTATCCCATCAACCAATTACAGATTCAAATTCCTCAATCAATCAATCTTGGCCAATCAGAAAACCAAAATCATACTACGCCAAACATCTAATTTGACGCCATGCAAAATTTCTCCACCTCTATAGAAGATCGCTTATAATCGGTAAGCTGTTTTTTCTGGGCTCTCACAGAGAATGTTATTCCCACCAAAAATGCTAAGTCAGTAATTTTGCACGTGTGCTCTACTGAGCTATTATCGCCAAACACTTGTGAGATAATATAAACAAAATTCAGACTATATGTCGATAAAAACAATTTATTGAAAAATTTATGACTTTTAACTTATTTGGCGGTGAGCTTCCAGGCAAACACTACTTGGACACTCAAAAACAACTACGTCACATTCTGCGTAACAACAGATTATAAATTTAACATTCGTGAGACCGTAGAATCGACAAAACACACATCTGAAAAAATAAGAATTCATCGATTCAATATACAGGGCGGAACAAAAAATAACACTAGGGGCGTACTTACGGTCTTAACAAAAAAATTAAGGGGTGATATTCTATGACCTTTGTAACCGTTACAATATAATATATGTTTTACAATCGTTGGAGAAGGAGTTTTCGTCAGTAATTAATATCAAAAGTAGACTTACTTAGTAGCTCCTCTTCGTCGGTATAGTAGGAGGAAATCTGGAAAAAAATCATCATTAGTTGCAATATCTACAATCACAGAATAAGAAATAATATTTAAATGTTGAATTAATTCATTAGGTACTTTTCTGAACATACACCATCATACAATAGCTTAAACAAACCCCACCCTTTCTCAGAACACCTTTAATAATCTCCGGTTTTTTAACCAATATTTTAATTTGACCTTCTCTTTATCTAATTAATTTTTTCTACATTTCTCTACATTTAATAGATTTTCTAGTGTTAGGCACCTACAATGACACAAATCAAATGACATCCCTTAGTGTTTTGACTGGGAACAATACAATCTTACAACTTATTCCTATTTGTCTTTTTCCTTACTTAGATCTTTGCCCATAGTTTAAAAAACAACTCAAAAAACACCTAAGAGCAAATACCGTTACAATAGTACACGTGCATGTGCATACACAGAGTCAATTGACACTTTAGCTGCATTCCAATTCACTGTGTTTTGACCTACGAAGCATGTCCGCTTACCCAGTCCTTCACCTAGCTATCCTACTAGCATAATCGGGACGTTTAAACATGTTACTGATGAACTTACAAATCATCCCTTGTAACGGCATGTAAGTAGATCAAAATTAATTTTTTTTTAAATTAAATTTAATTTAACAAATAGTCATATACCGCATAAATCTGTGTGCGTGTACGTGCTTATGAGTACCTGTTTGCTCATATGTGTATAGACGTATGTATTTGTTTGTTGCTCTGAAATGTCAACATTTACATAACTTTCAACATTTTGGTTTTCTATTATTATTTTGATATAACCAGACAATGTTCTAACTCTGGCTTTCTTTAATTGTAGCATTTAATCACTTGTAACGCCGACCTGAAAATGATCTGTATATTGTAGAGATCAAAACCGGTCCTCGAAGTTAATTAAAAATGATTGTAAGTAAGTCTGTGTTTCTTTACTTCACTTTAAATGATATTTAATTTAGCTGTACTTAAGTGAATATGTGCAAGATCTTACAATATACTCTGGGCAAATTAGCAAAATGCAAGGAAAAGTTATTTACCACCAATTTTATTTCTGGAATCTAAGCTTATGATTGTATATATTAATAATATAGCTATAAAAAGTCTGCAGAGAGTGTGCTATTTTTCTATAAACACAATGGCGCCCCCATATAAGCCCCCAAATCCTGTTTTTGTAATTATTACTCTATAACTCCGAAGATTTTAACATGACACCAAAAACACCCAAATAAAAATTCACCAAAATAAAATTCTACATAGAGATATGCTTTTCCCGATTTGCTTCGATGAAAATGTTCCTAGGAAAATGCGGGTTTTCCCAACAAAATCTTTAATTTTCAATTAAAATTTTAGGTAAGTAGTTATTTATCAATAAATAAATAACTTAAAGACATAAAAGTTTTTTTGGTATAAATTACATTTCCAGAAGCCGGTGTAAATTTAACGAAAAGTTTAGCAACAATTAAATTGTTAATTAGCAAAATACGGTCGAAATAATTACCATAATAATTACGATACCCCAGAATAACTATGAATTTAATGTAAAAATGCACTACACATATTTAACACACTTTACAGAATTCAAATTGGACTATTTTAGCGGCATCAGGAATGTTTTATAGTTATAAACAATTTTTTAGTTTATAATCAAATAGAATATTAAGGCAACTAGTAAATTAAATTTAGTTAAGAAAACACTATTGGAACATAGAATAGAATAGAAGAGAAATATGCTTTATTGTCATGAAAAATTTAACAATTTTATAGACAAAGCTTACAAGAATCACAAATAAGAACAATAACAAATAACAAATACAATTTACTAAAATGATATAAATCGTCAATATAAATAAAATATAATGAAGTGAAACAAACAACAGTAACAATCTATTGCAAAATTTACAAAAAATTTGCAAATACCATACACCATACACCATACACATTTGCGTAATCTACCTTAAATAATTAGTTAATTTACCTAATAAAAAGTTAAGTTAAGCTGCCGCATATGACACTCAAATATAGATTAAGATTCTACTTATAAATAAAAATACTGTACTGTCTTAGTTATTGGTTAAGAAACTGCTTAACTAACTGCCATTGAATAATATGGTCCTTCAGATAAATAGGCTTTAGTCATTTTACGGAACTTGGGGAAAGATGTTGCAGATTTAAGTTGTAGAGGAAAATGGTTGTAAAGTTTTTTTGCAGAATATAGTACAGAATTCTTTACTAACTCACTGGACGGGATCGGTAAATAGATGTCAAAGGTAGAATTTCTGGTGTAATAGTCATGTCTAGGTCTTGCTAGAAAGACATGTACATATTTACGAATTAAGCAAATAGTTTCTAAAATATATGAAGAAAGTAGTGTTAGAATCCTGTTCTCTTTGAAGTTTCTTCTGCAATGTGAGGCCAAACAGATATCTTATTGCTCTTTTTTGTAATTTAAAAATAACATCGGATTGGGCAGCCGTACCAGAACCCCAAAAAGGGAGACCATATCGAAGATGGGACTCGAACAAAGAAAAATATGTTATTTTGCAAGAGGCTAAATTCATTTCCTTCGAACCAGATCTTATTGCAAAGCAACTGAGGATAGTTTCTTGCTTAACACATCAATATGAAGGGACCATTTAAGGTTGCTATCTAAAAAAATACCACGAAACTTTACAAAATCAACGATACTGATCTGGCTGTTATGAAGAGGTAAGGGTTGAAGAGCTCCTTTAGAGGATAGTGCTACTGTTTTATCTACGTTAAAAGAGAGTAAATTTGGATCGGACCAGGATTTTATTGTGAGTAGATCAGAAGTTATAGTAGCATGAAGAGTTGCGATATTTCAGTTGCTCCAAGTGATACTGGTATCATCAGCAAAAGAAAAACTTTTCCCTCGATTTTTAAGCTAGCGATATCATTAATAAAGATAAGGAAAAGTAGAGGATCCAATACTGAACCTTGTGGTACCCCACATACAACATTTTTGAGACTAGAGTCTATCATTTGCTCTGACCAGTTGTTTCCTATTATCCAAGTAAGATTGAAACCGGTTCGAAGCAATACCTCGAATTCCATATAAATCTAGTTTTTTTTTTATCAAAATGTCTTGATTTATTAATCAAAAGCTTTGGCATAATCACAAAAGACAGTGGCAGTGTGCATATTATTGCTAAATGCTTGATAAACCTCATGTAGTACAGAAAACATGGCATCTGTGGTACATTTATTATTTAAAAAGTCGAACTGATTTTGTGATAAAATATTGTTATCAACGAGAAAGGACATAAGTCGGGCTTTTATGAGTGTCTCAATTATTTTGGAGAGTACCGGTAGTAATTCAATAGGTCTATAATTGCAAGCATTTGATTTTTCATCACCCTTATGAAGAAGAATAATTATGGCCGTTTTTAGGAACTCTGGAAATTTACCTTTTTCAAAAGAATTATTAATTAGAGAGATGAGGACTCCCAACACACGGTCTGGGAGAACGGAAGCGACAGGACGCTTCTTTTAAAAGAACCAAAGTTTAATTGCGATGAGTTGTTCCTGAGATACAGCCGGTCAAGTTTGACCAGCATTTGCGACGAAGTTATAAACAATAGGAAGATAATTTTCAAACCATTACCTTTTTATTTTGGTCCTAAAACAAATTTTCATATCTTCAAAAGATACATAACATATACTATAATAATAACGATCGGTACTACGCGTGAAAGGTACCAAAAATACCAAAATCCCAATAAAAAAATAGGTTGAAGAAAATAGAGTCTCAAAGTTCAAAATCGGTATACGTTAAAAATATGTATTTTCTCGGCTTCCCGTTAATTAAATTAATTTATTTATTACAACAAAAATTTTTAATTTATTTAAACACATACTGTTTAAATAATTATACATCTTTTAAATGAGAATATTTGTATTTTGAAATGTACCGGGTGTCCCAATAAGAATGGCTCTCGGCCATATCTCAGGAACCGTTTATAGTACAGCTTTGAGAAAAAATTATTTATAACAAAAGTTGCCTCGGGAAAAGCCTGGAAATTATTTTCATAATTGTAGGTCCACCGCTAGAGGGTGTAATTGAATATTAAAAATTAAAAAATCAAAATTTTACAAAATTTACCTAATAAAAGGGCACTGGAAATCCAATCATCGTATTCTTCATAAAATTCTGCGCATATTTGATTTCACAATTTTATCTTTGCAAATAAGAGGTGGGGGTGAGTGGTAACCTTCTTATGAAGAAATGGCTGTAAGTCCGCTTCTGCTAAATCTAAATTTGCATACTTGGTCTTGTTAAAAACAGCTCTTTTTCGTCAATGTAATTCATCTTATTTTCGAAATAGCCTAATAAGTAATATGCCAGCTAGTAGGCGTTGTTTAATTATTTTCGGAAATCTAGTTTTTTTTTGGAGAATATTAAATACAAGTATGCATTTTTAATCCTTTATTACAAAATTAGACCATATTAGCAACATAATACCGAAAACCGTATGTCGATCCCTTTTTTATTATCTCGAGATATGTATCTTAACCTTCCGATGACCAACCTTTTTTTGTTACACGGATGACCAAGCGGGGGAAAAAATGACCCCAGGCCAAAAATGTCAAAAATGACATTTAACAAAAAAATGAAGTTTTTTTTTAATTTTAAATTTTTTTATGGCATGGATTTTATGTCATTCAGCCAGTCACAACATGAGTATTAGTGTCATCTGTATTGTGTAGGTTGAGTAAATGTCTTGTTACTTTGCAAAGTCTACGTCATTAGCGTAACACTACTTGGAATTACACATTATAGACGGTATTTTACTAAATATCAACTTATTTTTATATATATTTTTTATTCGTAGAATATAGGGAATTTTTTTTATTTCAAAATATGAGGATATCTAGAATGATATTAAGGTCAAATAAAAAAAAATGAGTTAAAAATTGAAAATACTTTTGAATTTATCAAAGAAAAACATACGCTGGGGTCGCAATTTCCCCCGCTTGGTCATCCGAAGGTTAAGAAACATGTAAATTTTAAACAACTGTTAATGTCACCAGTAAACGGAGTTAAGGAAAAGTATTGTGCTAGGTATGGAAAAAATAAAGAAACATTTTCCAGATGTTAACGTATATAATTAATTAAAACAACAATAAGACAAACAACACTATAAAATATAACAAAGAAATAAAAGCAACTACTTAGTGACGACCTAAATGTTCAAATTGTTGCCCTTCATTTTCGATGCCAAGCATTTACTTTTTCAAGAGTAGATTAAACAGCAGTCTCAATTTCTGCTTTCGTAATGCTTTGAATGGCGTTTCGTATTCTCTAGATTCTAGATCATGTTTTCTCGACTAGTGGGCCTAGCGGCAAAAACAAGGTCTTTAATCCGTCCCCATAAAAAAGTCTAATACAGTCAAATTTGTTGCTATTTAACCTACTCTTGAAAGAGTAAATGCTGGCATCGAAAATGATTGGCAACAATTTGGCCATTTAGGCAGTCACTTAGACTAAGAAGTAGTTGCTTTTATTTCTTTGTTATATTTTATAGTGTTGTTGATGTTATTGTTGTTTTAATTAATTATATACGTTTACATCAGGAAAATGTTTATTTGTTTTTTCCATAGTACACTACTTTTCCTTAACCTCGTTTACCGTTGACAGTAACAGTTATGGTTACTTTTTACTTGGTCTACTTTTACTTGGTCTACTTTTACTTGGTCTACTTGGTCTTGGTCTTGGTCTATACTTACTCTACTTGTTCTTCATACAGTTTTTAAGAAATTTGAATTTTTAAAAAAATTTAGATTGCAAAATTATTCTGCAAAATATATCAGGTCGATTTTAATGAAATTTGGTGAACGATTTAAGTATGATGTATGAATTTTCTAAGCGAATTACGAAAGTTCTAAGTGCAATCAAAGTGGTTGAAAACCATGGAATAAAAACAGGCTTATGTTGCCCCCTTATTTTGTATTTATTGCTATTTTGCAGAACGGGTAATAATTTAAGACATTTTTAACCAGTTGTTTATCATACAAAATTCAAATATTTAATATTTTATTTATTTTATTTAATATGCTCTTTAGGCCTTGTAGGCCTAGGGCTTTACAACTTAACAATTACAATTTTACATAATACAAATGACAATACAGGGTGTAACAAAAATACAGGTCATAAATTTAATCACATATTTTGGGACCAAAAATAGTTCGATTGAACCTAACTTACCTTAGTACAAATGTGCACATAAAAAAGTTACACCCCTCTGAAATTACAAAATGAAAATCGATTTTTTCCAATATATCGAAAACTATTAGAGATTTTTTATTGAAAATGGGCATGTGACATTCTTATGGTAGTAGTATCTTAAGTAAAAATTATAGTAAAATTTGGACACCCCATAAAAATTTTATGGGGGTTTTGTTCCTTTAAACCCCCCCCCCCCCAAACTTTTGTGTACGTTCCAATTTAATTAATATTGTAGTACCGTTAACACCATATTTTAAAAACTTTTTTGCCTCTTATTACTTTTACGAAAAGTCAGTTTTTATCGAGATATTTAGAATATTTTTCAAACCCACCACATATTTGTATATGGTTAAGTACGATTATGGAGATTTTGTAATAATATGAAAATTTATTTATGATTTATATTTTTAGGTAGATTTTGAACCATATTGAAAAAGAAGCCACATCTCGATAAAAGGTGTCTTATCGAAAAAGATACAAAGAGGCACAAAATTTTTAAAAACACTGTGTTTAGCTAATGGTATCGCAGTAATAGTTTAATTGGAACGTACACAAACATTTGGGGGGTTTAAAGGAACAAAACCCCATAAATTTTTTATTTAAACATATTAAAAAAGAAGCCGCAACTCGATAAAAACTGCCTTATCGAAAAAATACTAAGAAGCAAAAAAGTTTTAATAATATTGAATGTAACTAATGGTACCACAATAATAATTTAATTGAAACGTACACAAAAGTTTGGGGGGTTTAAGGGAACAAAACCCCATAAATTTTTTATGGGGTGCACAAATTTCACTATGATTTTTCTTTAAGATGTTCTTGCCATAAGAATGCCACGTGTCCATTTTCAATAAAGAATCTCTAATAGTTTCCGATATATATTCGAAGAAATCGATTTTCCTTTTGTAATTTCAAAGGGCTGTAACTTTTTTTATATGCATATTTGTACTAAGGTAAGTTAGGTTCAATCGAACTATTTTTGGTCCCAGAATATGTGATTTAATTTATGACCTGTATTTTTGTTACACCCTGTATATATTATATAATTTGATTTAATTTCTATGTAAAAATTGCTGCACTATTTTTCTCCACTTTATCCTATTTTTTGCTTTCTCTTTACAGTCTGTAATTTCCATCGATCATATATCTTCTTGAAACTTTTCGTGCCATTTTTTTCTTGGTCTACCTCGTCTCTTTGTCCCAACTGGTCTTCTTAACAGTACCTTTTTTGGCACTACTGACCTATCCATCCTCTCGACATGACCTGCCCACCTGATTCTTTGTGCCTTTGTGTATCTTGTTATAGTTGGTTCCTTGTAAAGCATCCTTAATTCTTGATTAGTTCTTCTTTGCCAACCGTCTGTCGTATTTTTCCCCCGAAAATAGTCCTCAGTACCTTGCGTTCTCACCTGTCTACGTCTCTCAGTCGAAATTCGACTACGTTTATCCAAATGCTACGTCTGGTCGACTCTCCTCTATGCAGTTGAGACATGAAGCCTTAAAACATCAAATGTAAATAAGTGGGAGGCCTTTGAAATGTGGATCTACCGAAGAATTCTCAAAATTTCATGGACATCGCATACCTCAAACGAAGAAGTGCTGCACAGAATAGGCAAGGCAAGAGAACTTTCCAACACAGTGAAAGTTAGAAAAACGTCATATCTAGGCCACATACTGAGAAATAATAAGTGCGCATATGCTCAACTTATAGTGAAAGGAAAGATCGAGGGAAGGAGAGAACTAGAAAGGAAAAATGGCTCAGACACATCCGACAATGGACAGTGCTAAATAGTGCTTTGACCAGCTAATAAGAACAGCTGAAGACAGAGAAGAGTTTGCAATTGTAGTAGCCAACCTCCATTGAGGAGACGGAACTTTAAGAGGAAGAAGATGGCAGGAGATATGATAAACAGGGAAAGAGATCTATAAGAAGGAGACCTCACTCATGGTTGAAGAACCTTAGGGAATGGTCTGGATGCAATAACAACGAATTATTTAGAGCGCCAAAGAAGAAAATAAAAAAACAGTAATTGTATCG
The DNA here is from genome assembly GCF_917563875.1 of Diabrotica virgifera virgifera. Taxonomy (NCBI): domain Eukaryota; kingdom Metazoa; phylum Arthropoda; class Insecta; order Coleoptera; family Chrysomelidae; genus Diabrotica; species Diabrotica virgifera. The sequence continues at coordinate 134,704,631 of NC_065446.1, forward strand.
TTTTGTTGTAATTTTTAAATGTTTCCATATTTATAAATTTAATAAACAATACGGGGGTCAGCATAAGTCAGGCAACGCTCTCGAATAATCAGCATAAGTCCGGCAACACTCATAAGTCTGGCAACGCTGTCGGAAAAGATTAAAACCAAGCACGTCCGTTAGGGTGTATCGAAAAAATAAAAGTTGGAAATGTTATATCTAATAGCGTGAAAAAGTTGCTAGTGTTATTTTTTAGCATATTAGTATTTTTATTGTTTTTTTTTTCTAAACGAATTTTCTACCTCCCCAACGACCTTGAATTTTATTAAATATCTGATTTTTATGGAAATTTCAAATTATTTTATTTGAAATAAAATATGTGCTAACTCGATCTAAGATCAAATAAAGAAAACTTAAAATGTTATCAATTACAAATTTAAACGATATTTAAAGTTTGATTTGTTTTTTCAGTCTCCACAACCCCATTGAAATTTCCCGCTTTGTGAGTCCGTGCGTGTAATTTTCGCTTACGTTTGGTGAGGTGCGTTATTTTGTTATTATTGTTGTTGGTAAATTAAAGATTTTTAAAATGAATAAATCAGGACCGTGGTGAATAAAATCAAGATGTGCTGTGGACCGCCCCATTTTTGGGCAACCATCAAATATACCTGAAAATGTTTTACCGAAATATGAACAAGTGTTGAAGTTTTGTGGTTGGAGGAGGATAAAAAACTCATCAAGAAAGAGCCAGACTTTTCCGTTATTGCCGAATAAGTTGCAGTTAAATTGGAGGAAATATGGAAAACGGCTTCCATTCCAATAATTTCACATATATTCAGAGTTGGGATAAAGTATGGAACCAAGCAAATATCTTTGAAACGAAAAGAACAATATTTATGAAACTTTGCATGCAAGTACAGTGACGCAAAAGGCATCTGATGCCATATTTTTTGTTACTTCTCCACTTCCAGTTTCACCGGAAATACCCTTAACTTATTTACTTTAAATGGGACACCCTGTATATTTTTGCTGATTTTAAAAGAACTTGTTATTTTTAATTCATACATACCAAGTTTGGAAGAAAAAACTATTAAAACAAATAAATCTCTTTGCAGTTAAAAAATAGGTGAATTTATTTACGTTAGACCAATGATATTATAAATAAAAAAAGTACTTTCAAATGTTGAAAATTCTTGCTGTTCACCTTCTGATAACGTGCAAGCTTATAAATAAATTCGTGAGTATCTTTTTGCAAGATTTCTCCACGTATTTGTTCGCATTCATCAATTATTCTTTGTCTCAAATTCTGCAAGCATGTTGGTCGCCTAACGTAAACACGTGATTTTAGATAACCCCAAAGAAAAAAATCTAACGAGTTGAGGTCCGAAGAACGAGCGGGCCACTCTATGAATCCTCTACGCCCAATCAAATGATTTAGAAAATTCACCTCCAAAAAATTAAAATTCACCATAACCGATTTATTATTAATATTTCAATACGATCTTTTTCACTTAAATGAACTATTTTTAATACAAGTTATTTCTGTCAATTAGTTTATTAACGGTTTTACCTACTATACTAAATTCAAATAAGTCATCCAGAGCACGTAAACAACAATTTTAGTCTACAGTATAGATAGTACTCGTTTATTTCCTACTACGTTGTATTAATACAAAAAATTATCTACAGACACTTTTTAACAAATTTTTTCTTCCAAATATGGTATGTATGAATTATAAATCATAAGTTCCTTTAAAATCTGCAAAAATATACAGGGTGTCCCATTTAAATTAAATAAGTTAAGGGTATTTCCCGTGAAACACGAAGTAGAGTAGTAACAAAAAATATGGCATCAGATGCCTTTTGCGTCACTGTACTTGCATGCAAAGTTTCATAAATATTGTTCTTTTCGCTTTAAAGATATTTACTTGGTTCCATTCTTTATCCCAACCCAGTATACATAGTCGGTTCGCTAAACTCAGACACAACTGGATAGTGATTTTATTAGGTAATTTTATTTGTTTTTGGCAAATTTTGCCAAATTTGGTAAAATTACTAACTATTTAGTAATTATTAATTATTAAGTAATTAATTTTTCGCCAATTTTACCAAATTGGCTAAATTACTTACTAAAATCACTAGCCAATTGTGTCTGAGTTTAGCGAACCGACTATACAAGAATTATTCAGCTTTTAAAACCTATCGTGACAAATATCTGAAACTTATGAAACCATTTAAGAACAGCCAAAACAGTGAATTTTACAAAAACAAAATTCAATGCGTAAAACTACAAGTTTAGTGGACTCACTGAAGGTGGATATGAGCTATTACCTTCGATTTCGTTGAATCTCCATCGATTTTTATGAAAATTGGTGGGTAGTTAGAGAATACCTCAACGAACAAAGCTGACATGATGATAACTTGCGCTTTTACCCTGGGGGTGCATGCCACCCCTTTTTGGGGGTGAAAATTATTTTATTAAAAATAATACCATAAATCGATAGAGAGACAAATTCTAAGCAAAATTTGTTATATAAAGTTATTAAAATAAATCAAAACTTTTTGAGTTTTTAAATCAAATATTTTAATTTTTCGTGAGAAAAATCCATGCTTTTAACCGATTTTTCATAAATAACTCAAAAAAGTTTTTATAAAAAAGTTATTATTATCAAAATTGAAGCTAATAAAAAAAGAAATAAACTTCTTACTAAAAAAACATTTTAGTGTAAATTTAAAGTGAGTTATAGGTAATTGAATGTATATTTTTTTCGGTGAGTACCTAAATCCAAATATTCAAGCTTAAATAACGGGAAAATTATGCATTTTAAACATACACTATTAAACATTTGTCAAAGTACTTAAAATATCTATCAACTGAACCCCCGAATAAGTTGATAGCATTAAAAGTTTTGCACCAAAAATTTTTCAAATCTTCTCTTATAAAATTTTTTCCAAAAAATCATGTTTTTTTTTAATAACTCCGTCAATTTTTACGATATCAGGTTCACCTAAAAACAATTTGAAAGCTAATATCAAGGGATAATAAACTAGGTCGAATTTATCCTTTTAAACCTCTTACTTTTTCAATAATAAAAGGTTTAATTGTCCCTGTTACATGGTTGTCGCAGCAAAATTTAAGTTTAAAACGTTTCTATCTGGGTTATTTTTTACCCTAGGGAAATAGTAAAAACGGTAAATTATTTAGTACAGAAAAACCTAAAATTCTAAAAATAAAATAAAAATTTTATATGGAGAACAAGCCTACGTTCTCTCCGATAAGGCTCCAATAAGATCCGAAAATCGCGATTCAGAGGACTGGACTGCGCTCCGTATTCTAATTGAAAAGTAAGATTGTTTTGCCTTCGCATTGCAACTGAATTAAAAATAAAATTTTTATCTTATTTTTATATTGGTCTTTACTCCTTCGAGTAACTAGGTCCATTTTCTGTTGGAATTTACCAGCTGAACAGACGGGGTCGTGAATTGTAAGTTTTTTGAATTCCTTCTTGTCGTCTTCGCTTCAGCATCCATTTGGCTTGCAAATTTTAGAAGCCTTGGAGGTGTTACCAAGGTAATGGACCAATAAGTTTTCAATTTAAAAATCTTTTAGTAATATTTTAATATTTTCTAAATATTATTAACAATGCTATTAGGATCGAAAACTTCATCTTTTCATCTTTTTTTTTCTTCACATTTTACCTAAAATTCTGTTATATACCATTTTTTACGTATATTGAGTATTTTTGGAGTTATTATCAAAAGAAAATGAAAATTACAAAAATTTTAAAAATTCTGATTTTCTTAAATTATATCTTTTTTTTTAAATATGCATTCTAAACTGGTCAAAATTGTTGAAATCATTACTTATACCAATATAAAGAAATTCTAGTAAGGATTACTATAAATTTTAATTTTTGTGGAAATGGCGTATGTTTTATTTTTCACTTTTTCCTAAAAAATTCTTAAGGGCTCTCTTATTTTCATCATAACTTGCTTAATTTTGATGCTATTAAGTTCTCCTGGAGCTCATTTGATAGGTGTTCTGTAGTACTTTCATAAGTGCATGGCACGTATATTTTATAAAATGCGTAGTTTTCCGGTTACTTAACTTGAATACTTAGATTTGAGTACTCGTCTAAAAAAATATACATCCAATTACCCCTAACTCACTTTCAATTAACATTAGTTTAGTTTTTTTAAGCGACGAATTTATTTCGTTTTTTATTAGCTTCAATTTTGATAATTAAAACTTTTTTGTAAAAACTTATATTTTTGAGTTATTTATGAAAAATCGGTTAAAAACATGGACTTTTCTCACGAAAAATTAAAATCTTTGATGTTTAATATTTCAAAAGTTGTGATTTATTTTAATAACTTTATATAACAAATTTTGCTTAGAATTTGTCCCTCTATCGACTTATGGTAATATTTTTAATAAAATCATTTTTACCCCCGAGAAGAAGTGGAATCGACCCCCAGGGTAAAAGCGCAAGTTGGCATTATGTCACCTTGGTTCCTTGAGGTATTCTCTAACTACTCACCAATTTTCATCAAAATCGATGGATGTTCAACGAAGTCGGAGGCGAAAACCTTCGGTGACTGCAGTACCCAAGTAGCACCGAATGGGTTTTTTAAGTCTTTTAAGAATGTTTTATAACTGTAGAATAAAACTAAAATTAAAACCATTTGGTTTTTAAGTAAACCTTAAGGTTGCAATAATACCGCTTTCAGCATAAAAGGGCCCACTCTGAAAGAGGTCAATAAAACCACAAATAATAACCTTCTTAAAACTTTGTTTTAAACCTGCTGTGTAGGTGCTTTTAAAACCATGTTAACAGACACTTTAAGTGCAGACAGTTTTATAGGAAACTTAAAAAGGTTTCTTAAATGGAGACTTTTAAAGACAATTTACCATATTAAATGATTCTTTAAATCCATATACTCCATATAGGCAAACAAATTTTTACAAGTGTTATTATAGGTACATATGTCTGCATTTGTAATCATAAAATAATAAAAAGTACTTGGTTATTTCGGACTGTCAAGGTAGAAAAACACTTGCGCACCCAACTTTATTGATAATGTTAACAAAAAGAGTTCTAAATAACTCACGCGCCCCAAAATTTCTAACTTTTGGCGATTAAAGGATAAAAATAATAAAAAAATTTAAATCCGAAAAATATTAATTTGAAGGAAAATTAATTATCTACAATTTTAATGTATAATGTTACAATAAACCGAATTTATGTCTTTCAGTCGCTTATTTAAAATTCTTATGAAAGCCTTATATTGTAATATATCATGGTTTTCAGCATCTCCAGAAAGCAATAAGGCCGAAATCCAAATAAAACTATTTGGTCTATCGACAGAGAATTGTTAAGATCAAATGGTTTTATTTTATACCTTGCCAAGTGCATTATATCCTACATAAAAGCAAGGTTGCCTTGGAATTAAATGTGTGTTGTATTTTTCTTTTAAAATGACCAGTTCGTTTATATTTTAAGTACCTGCGACATATTTCTTCCATACTAACAGTAATTCCACTTTTTACAACACACTACACCACTGCTTCGCTCTAAAACAAGTGGCCGACCATTTTGGACATGAAAGAAGAGGGGATGGGTTTAGTTTTATTGTTTCTAATAACAAGCATAATTTAGTCTATACCATAACCAAATTGATTCAGTTAAAAGCGTTTGGGTTTAATATAGCCTACTAATTGCTTTTAGGAAAGCAACTTTAAAGACAACTAAAAAAATAGTTTTAAGGCATATGTTTTACTGACATAATAGTCTTGAGATCAAGTAGTTTTAATAATTGGTTTTATTAGTCATATTAGGAGAATCTTTAAAACTGCTTTAAAACTAAAAGGTAACAAACAAGAATCTAATAAAACCAAACAAACCGGAAGTTCTTTATAAAACTGATTAGTTTTAAAGTGAACTGAGAATAAACCATTTTAAAACTACAATAAGACAAATTATCTATTAAGATTAATTATTCTTATTTGATACTCTTATTAGATACTTTAAAACTAGTGACAAATGCTTAACAGTTTTATAGTTCTGGCAGTATACCTACAAGGTAACTTAAAACCATTGTTTTCTTATTTACCACAATAAAACCTTTACAAACCTTAAATAAAACTAAAATGTTTTTATTGTGCTGCTTGGGTAGTGACACTGTTAAAAGAACATCTAAAAAACCGCTTTAGTGGTTTGTATGTCTGCGATATTCAAATAATCTATCCCTTGGACATCGAAAGAAGTTTGCCAGTGACGAAATAAAAAAACGTGAGGGTCTTCACACTTTCTCCTATAAAATTTTTGATTCAAATGACTACTTTTCAACACCTTACAGAAACACGTATTTTGTTTAGATTTTCGAGTGTCAATCTGCGAGATTTTATTAGAAATCCAAACTTAGATCCTTTTAACATTGATATTGAGAAATATTACTGCCACAAACAATGTATAGAACGATGTGTCAATCTTGTGACACAAGCTTCTGTAGCAGTCTGTGAAGGGTATTCTGAGGGATGGATTTATAAAATCGCGAATTGATTCCAGAAAAACTATGCCTCACTTTAATGCTAAATCGGAAGACATCTTCGAATAGAATGTCTTTACCGTATTTTGTGTAATATTTATATACCTTATGCACTATTTCAAACTGATAGGAATTTTGTACTTTGCTTTATATTTATTTTTGGTGACATTAGGGAGGCGGATAATTTAGGCTATTTTGTGATAAAAAGAATGTTGGAGGACACATTTCTTAAGTAACATTTTTAATTTCCTTGTGAAACCAGAAAATATTTTCCAATTTAAGCCGAATTTATTCATTCAATTTTTATGAGCTATTACATTTCCCTTACAAAAGAAATTCGCATATTAATCTATTTTTTCTAATTTTTAGTTGCCTGGGGGGCGGGGGGCTAAAATACTAAACAGTGTGTTAGACAACTTTTGTGCGTGTGTTACATTTTCGTTTCAAAATAAAAATTTTTTTCGTGTGTTAATATTTTTTCAAAATTTTTAATTGTGTTGGGAAGGCAGAAGATATTTTCCAATTTCGACCAGATTTTACCAAAATACTTAACAGTTGATTGTTCAACTTTTGTGAGGTATTACTTTTCCATCGCAAAAAAAAATATTTTTTTGCCTTTTTCGATGCACCCTAATGTTCGTGCTTCAGAAAATTGTGTCTGTGTCATGTGTGCGGGAGTACTTTAATGTTCATTTTGGAGAATGGATAGGTAGCCCAGTCGGGATAGCATTTGACCTTGCATTACGAGATGCCCCAAATTTAATTTTTGTAATCTTTAGGGGGGTCAATAGTAGGGTAAATTTAAAATCTCGACTGAATTTGAATATTGCGTTAGCCGCCATCTTGATTTTAAACGAGAACCGTTTTTGTTCAATATCTCCGCCATTTTCAACTTTTTGGCAAAAAGTGTACAAACTGAAATTGTTCAGAATACGATTTTCTATAATTTTATTTATTATAATTTTTTTCGTGCTGTCGATATTTTCCGAGTTATGGGGAAAATGGTGACAGTTAAAGTATAATTATGGAATTTATGAAAGCTTTATTGAATTATCTCGTTTATTATTAGTTTTACAACAAATTTAAACCTATACAAAAATGAAGAAAATTAAATTTTGTAAAATTTTGGTCTGTTTCATTTTTTTGATGAAATCAATATTTAAGGTAGTACGTATGCGGTAAAGGCGCGACCGTAAGACCTGATTGATTTTATAGCAATGGTTTTTGTTCAATATCTCCGCCATTTTCAACTTTTCGACAAAAAGTGTAAGGGCTGAAATTGTTGCAATTACGATTTACTACAATTTTTCAAGAGAACCAGTGGCGGATCTACGAGGGGGAGGGGATTGGAAAATTCCCCCAACAGGGCCCCAATTCCAACAGGGTCCAAAATTTAAAAAAATTGTTGAAATATTAAAATATGTTAGCTGACATGAAACTTAATTATCGACAGACAAATTCAACCAATCAAACCCGATAGTTAATAAAACTAAGTGAACTTAATGCATATAAGTTATTATTTGTCTTTTATGTACTTAGTTTGGTTGGTGTTTCATTGGAAGTTTCAAAAATTATATAAAATATAATTCTCTTTATTTTTGTTTATGTACAATTATGTCGTAAAGTTAATAATAAATGAGACAATTTAATAATTATGCTTCCCCTCCGCTTCCACTATTTTCCCCCTTAACTCGGAGAATATTGATCGCATAAAAAAATCGTGGAAAGTAAATTGTAGGAAATTGCGTCTCCAACAATTTTGATTCAAATCATTTTTGTCTAAAAGTTGAAAAGGGCGGAGATATTAAGCAACAACGGTTCTCCATTAAAATCAATATGGCGGCTAATACAACGGCGGAATTCAGTCGAGATTTTAAATTTACACTACTATTGATCTCCCCTAAAGGATATAATTATAAAATTTGGGGCAGCTCAGAAACAATATTCAATTTAGTAATTATTCTCCCCCACCACTTTTTATTATTTTCCCACTTAACTCGGAAAATATCAACCGCATGAAAAAAATTGTTAAAAAAGAAATTATAGGAAATAATATTTGGGACAATTTTAGTTGAAAATGGCGTAGATATTGCGAGGGCTGAGAACCATAGGGTTCCAAGCGACAGTTTGTATAAAACTTGTTTTTTAACAGAAATCTATTGTTCTTTGAGTTCTGCATCGCATGGTATTGAAAGTTTTGCCATTCGTTAACATATAGCGCCACAGTCAACAGTGAAATCTAGTTCCAAGCGCACGAAATGCTTTAAAGTTCGAACCATATGGTTCCATGTACTACAGTGAGAGTATTGGTGAAAGTTAAATGTCAGTTTTATCAGTTAAAATTACCATTTTCTTTTTTTGCAATGTCCTCTATGTCCGAAAATGAATTTTGGGCGCATTATTGTAGCTTCGCTTCTGAATATCTACTAAAAAATAGCAATGAAAAATTATGAAAATAATTAATTTGATTAATTAATTATAAATTAATTAATTAATTAATTAATTAACTAAATTGTTAATTAAAATAATTAATTTGAGTAAATTTCTATGCTTCCTTAATTTTCTTCTTCCTTCGTTTTTAAAAATTCTTTTAACATCATGGTATACACTATTATTGTTTACAGTGCTACAAAGTCAATAAAGTCTACAATGTTGACATAATATGTCATAATATGACATTTCTAAAACTTCAAATTTATTTAGGGACACAAAGTTCCAAGTAAAGCGGTTACAGTGCCCTAAGGTTCCAAGTACAAGTGTAACATTTTGAAAAAACCATGAAATTTGCATTTTATACCACAATGACAGCATTGATTTAAGAATAACTGTATTACCAAGTCCTTAAACAATAATATATGACATATCTAGCAAAGTATAATTTTCTCATAACCGTTTTATTTGACAGCAAACTTTAAAATTCGTTTCCTGAAAATTTTTGTAAATGTCGCTTGGAACCCTATGGTTTTCAGCCCTCGAGAACAAAAACAATTGTTACAAAATCAATCGGGTCTTACGCTCGCTCCATTATCACATACGTACTACCTTAAATATTAACTTCAACAAAAAAAATGAAAAATACTAAAATTGTGTATAATTTAATTCTCTCTATTTTTGTATAGGAACATTTTTGTCATAAAACTAATAATAAACGAGATAATTCAATAATTATGCTCTAACTGTCACTATTTTCCGCCATAACTCGGAAAATATCGAAGGCACGAAAAAAATTGTAAGAATAAGAATGGTAGAAAATCACATTTTCAACAATTTTGGTTGTTACACTTTTTGTCGAAAAGTTGAAAGTGGCGGAGATATTGAGCAAAAACGGTTCTCGTTTAAAATCAAGATGGCGGCTAACGCAACAGCGCAATTCAGTCGAGATTTTAAATTTACACTACTACTGACCCCTCCTAATTATTAGAAAACTAAAATTTGGGGCAGCTCCTAATGCAAGGTTAGGCCTGTTATTCGTCTAACCCGACTGGACTAAGGTAGACAAGGAATCGTTGAGTGGCTTCACAGCCATGTGACCTGACACCCTGTGCTTTTTTTTCTGTGGAGCCTTCTCAAGGACCGCGTTTTTGCAAGAGGACCACGCACCCTTCCCGACCTATGAATTGCAATTGAAGAAGAATTTGAAAATCTTCGCGGGCAGCTTGACCGGTTGACGTGCTTCGCCGCACCTGCCTCTCCATTGCGAAACGTTGCAATAAATGCATTATGCATTTATCAAAATGAGCATCAATTTGAATACTTACTGTAACCCTTTTTCGAATCCTTTTTGTAATGTCTTTGAATAAATTCATTTTAACGCTGAATTTTACTCTTGATGCAAATTTGTTGCCCCACTTATGCCGACCCCTGTATTGTTTACTTTTTATTTTTATTAATATACGGGATTACACCCATAAAAAAAATATAATGTTAACATAATAGTGTAAAAATTAAATCTACTAATAATATCCCTAATAATCCACCTTGCAATAAAAGTACAAGTTTAAGGCCACAAGCTTTTCACCTGTGGCTAAGTACGATCCTGGCATTTGTCAGATTTGTCAAAAATTACATGAAATAATTCTCGACACATCCAATACATTATAATGGCGCATTGAAAAAAGGCTCTGAGAAGCACCATAGCACCAAATTTTATTTCTCTTTTCAAACCCAGCCGACATATCAATAAGACAAGTCGTTATGATTATTATTCTACCATAAGTGAGAAGAGTAAAGCCATAAAATAGTTATGTTTAGCTGATTCAGTCGTTGTCCCCAATAAAATTTACGATCGACCATCAAAAAGCCCCCAAAATTATTTGCCAGTCGACGACGATTTGACTAATTCCTTCTGCCTATTTAATCTCATGGATCATTGTGAATTCCCATCATGGACGTCGAATGGGGGGTGAAGTTTTAATTTTTATTAAATCTCTATGTATTTGATTTGTGATAGAAAACGAATTTTTTTTAAGTTAAAACTTTTTTAGCGACGCTGTGCACTGTTTGGATGGGGAAAGGCATTAAACTCGCGACAGATTTTTAAGACCGCTACCGGTACGCCGAGGTATACATATGTATACAAAGTGTAACAAAAAGACAGATCATAAATTAATGTCTGGTTGCATCAACAGACGTACCTTAACCTTAGATATAAAGGTAAATCCTTATGCTAGGGCCACACTAGCGTCCATTGCCGTTAATTATCACATATTCTGATATATTTCTTACGCAATTTTTTTTATGTTGTAATATTTACAATCTGTTCTTAACTAAGAACAATAGGTAAATTATTTGACAAAAATTGAAAATGTGACCTGTAGAGGGAGATCCAGTGATCACCCTCTTTACATAAATTAAATTAAAACAAGTTAAAATAAGTTAAGTTATCACAGATTATTCGAATCTTCTTGCTAGGTCCACTACTTTGAATCTCTTCAGGCGTCTACATCATTGTGGTCATCATTGAGGTTGCTGGCTAACTCGTTTGGATGAGATTCTAGTCTCTTGGAAAATTTTTTGTAATATTTTCTTATTACTGTTTTTATGGATGGCACATTGAGGTCTTGCTCTATCACATAGTTTGGTACGTACCAAGGGGCATTCAGCATTGTTCTAAGGACTTTGTTCTGGAATCTCTATCAGTATTTCTAGGTTAGTTTGACTGGCTGTCACCCTTGTTGAGCTGCCCCCCCTCACTTGCAAAAATTAAAAAACAAATAGCCCTGAGCTATGACCCACTGAGCAGGATTTTAATATTATATGTCAAATAGCTGTATAGTGGGGGGGGGGCTGAGTCAGCCCCGCCCCCACTATACAGCTACTGAAAAATAGGGATGTTGAATCGATTTTTGCGACAGAATTACGAGCTATTTATGAGCTCTTGAAATGATATAGTTTGGATTTTTGAGCTCATCCCCTTCACCCCCAAACAAACCTTTAATTGATTTTACTTAAGAGAAACATGCTGAAAAATATTAAAATATATCGTATCACGGATATTATTTCAATAGCTTATATATCGGGAGAATAAACTCTTAAATCATGCGCATTTCGATTATTGAGCTACAACCCCTTCGCAAGAAAGCCACCCCATTTTCCAGGCTTAAGAAAAAGTTGCACTTAAAATGCATTAAATTAATTACTTGGCGACTAAATATTGATAAATAATTTATGAGCTTCCAAAATACGCGCCATTAGGTCATTAAATTGCAATTTCTTTTGTATAGTGCCGTCACTGCAAATAAAAATCAACTATTACCTTCAATTTCGGTAAACCTTCATCGATTTTCACGAAAATTGGTGAGTGGTTAGAGGATACCCCAACAAACAAAGGTGACATGGTGCTACCTTGCGCCTTTACCCTGAGGATGGTTACCACCCCTTCTCGGGGGTGAAAATTATTTTATTAAAAATAACTCCACAAATCGATAGAAGGACAAATTATAAGCAGAATTTGTTATATAAATTTATTAAAATAAATCAATACTTTTTGAGTCATTAAAGATCAAAAATTTTAATTTTTCGTGACTATTTCACTAGACTGTTTTTAACTGATAAAACGTCATAGCAACGCATCGTTTTCTACTGACAAAACTCCTTAGCGACGTGATTTCTCAGCGACAAAATTATGACAGAGTCGTCACGAAAGTGTCTGGTAAATAATACCAAATAAATAAAAATTATATTTCGTTGATATGGTGCATTAATTTTCTCGTGAAATAGTCTTGTCGAATATCATCCGAGAAAAAATTATTTACGGGCTAAATTTTCTCCTGGTTTCATTCAAGTTCGTTGCCTTTTGGTAATTTTCGCTTATGAAATTTTGACAAAATCACTCGACTGACGTCTCGTCATTTAAGTCAAAATTTAATTCGCGAAAATTGCCAGGCAACAAACTTTCATACCAGTCGAAAATATTGCCGGCAAAATTTTCTCTCTTGTGATATTATATACGATTATTTTTTAATGATTTTTCCAATCTTATAGTAAGATATTTGATCACGTGTTTAATTCTGTCCAATCAGATTAAAATTATACCGAGAATTATCTACTATAGAAAATTACCGATAGAATTTTTTTAAGTAGATTGTTTCTGTTTAATGGCAACCAATTTCCTAGTTTTGACAACTGTCACATTTAAGAAAATATCCATAATATACGTATTAAAAAATAATCTAACGAATATCACACGACAGTAAGAATAAATAAGAAAATAATGCTTCATTTTTACTCCAATTTGTTGTCATTGGGCAATAGCCACTCGAGCCCTGCGGGCTCTCGTGTCTATTACCAGACAACAAATTTTCGAAAAACTGTCGCATTATTTTCAATTTATTCTCACTCTCTTGTGATATTATACCCGAAAATATCTGATATAATACATAAATATAAAAGATAGAAAGATATAAAATGTTGCTATTAGGATTGAAAACTTTATCTTTCAATTGCCAGATGACGCTATTCACCTAATCCATACACGTCATTTGCAATGTGGGGATAAGCTTTCATGGTTGGTCACTTCGAGTATGTAGCAGCAGGCCTACGCCTCTCCGAAGATGACTCCAATAAGAGTCGAAAATCGTCGGTTCAGAGTGCTGGACTGCGCTCCGTATTCTAAGTGAATAATAAAATTGTTTTGCCTTCGCATTGCAACTGAATAAAAATGGTATACATTTTTATTTTTATTAGTATTACTCCTATAGAGTAACTAGGTCCACTTTCCGTTGGAACTTTACCAAGCTGTAGACGGGGGTTGTGAATTGCATAGTGTAGAATTCCTTCCCTTTTGTCTTCACTGCAGCATCCATCTGGCTTGCATATTGTAGAAGCCTTGGAGGTGTCAGCAGGGAAATGGACCAATAAGTTTTCAATTTAAAAATCTTTTAGTGATATTTTTAATATTTTTCAATATTATCAATGTTGCTATTAGGATCGAAAACTTTATCTTTCATTTGCCAGATGAGGCTAGTCACCTAATCCATACACGTCAGTTACAATGTGGGGATAAGCTTTCATGGTTGGTCACTTCGAGTAGAGAGCAGCAGGTCTACGCCTCTCCGAAGATGACTCCAATAAGAGTCGAAAATCGTCGCTTCAGGATGCTGAACTGCGCTCCGTATTCTATGTGAAAAATAAGATTGTTTTGCCTTCGCACTGTAACTGAATAAAAATGGTATATATTTTTATTTTTTACATAAATATAATTTAAATATAGAACACTGGAGAAGATTTTAAGGCTAACAGCCGAAGTGTGACATCGTGACAGTCATCTTGTGATTATCAATTTGTAGACAAAGGTTGAAGAGCCAGGAATTTGCCCAATCTCAAGCCATTTTAATTCCTATGAAGTTGAAATTTTGTTGTTTCTGCCGAGTCTCTGCTTAAGTATATTGTTTTTTAAGATAATACCACAATAATTCGGTCTTATTATAAGTGATATTTACCAAGCAAAAGTTAGAGACTTTTTTGAACCATTTTACCACATTACCATTTTTATTTGTATAATAAAAATGGTAATGTGCTTTTCCCAGGTTGTAAACAATATAGTGAAAGAGGGATATGTAAATTCTTTGTTTCCAAATGATCTGGTTGAAAAGAAGAGGTGGGTTTTATTACTAAGGTAAGAAAATATAGTAAAGAAAATGAACTGAACTTATTGCCCGTGGGAACGGCTTACAAATTATTATGCCACCAAGAGAAACAATGTCGAAATGTCATATCCTCCATGTCAACCCTTTCATGTCAACCCTTCCAGCGGATATTACGACATACTTGTTACTGCACTTTTGTTTCGTGGATAATGTTTCTTACCTGTTTATTTTTATAGTTTAGTCATGTATACAACATATTATATAATGTACATATTATACAAGAAACTTCTACCAAGGTAGCAAAATATACGCAGAGTTAATATGTACCTACACACATACTACATAAACATGAATATATAACAGCATTATCTTATTTAACTCCTCGCTTTCCATTACACATTAACTAAATTGTTTTCTGTTCTTCCTCTGCCGCTGTACGCCTTAAATATTAGTGCTCGGATAATAAAGAGATATTTTAGATTTATAGCTCCGTGTCTGAAGGAGTATTCCTCCGGGGCAAGCGAATTTATTTGGGCGGCTATTACAAGACGCGTCGGGTTAGTTTTGGGGTAATTTTAATATTGCACGCCAGAGGACTATTCGTTTTTGATACTTTCTTTCAACTTATGCAAATGCCAATATGTTTGGGTGAATTATATGTCTGAGATTAATTATTTAAGGGTGATAAAATTGTTATTTTTATTTTAACAGCATCAACTGCTAATAGTTGGTGGAGTATGAAAAGTGTGAATAACCGCAGAAGTATTTCGAAGAAATATATCAAGAAACGGATAGAGAAGAAGATAGAGAAATAATAATGAACATGGAACAAGATGAAGAAGAAGAATTGACCTATACACAAGTGAGAGCTAAAATATTATAGAAATATTATAGATGGAATATACAGAAGTTGTGATATATGTTGGATAGAACCTTGATATCGGTATTTTTATTGATACAATTTTGATCTTTCTTTATATGAATCATCTCCAATATATCTTTTGCTGCAGTTCTGTCCTTTTTCTCAAACCCGTATATTTTCAAATTTAAAAGCATGGTTATTTTCTATAGAATGTTTGGCTAAGTTTGTAGTGTTTAATTTATTGGTTAGTACATTACGTTTGTGTGCAACAACCCTTCTATGTAGATGTTAAATTGTAGTCTTTAAAATTTACTTATAAACAACATTACACTGCTGATTTTTAGTAACTTAGGGTATAAACCCTAAAAATTGAAACCTTAATTAAACCATTTGCGGACACGACTGTATATGCAGACACTTACAAATGAAAATTACTGTCTGCTACTGAAATTTCGCTTTCCAACACAGACTAACAATAAGTGCAGACGTAAATATAAAGTGTATTATGTAATGTTTATAGAATTATCAAAGTAATTATTGAAAGTGACAAATAACCGAAACGTTTAAGCAATATCAAAGTGTCTAACAATAAAATGTTTTTAATACTTCTACAAAATTTATTAAAAATTAATATATGTTTCGATAAGCTGTTTGTCTCAAGTTTATCGTTCATAATGATATTTGTACAAAGTCATTTAATTGAAGTGATTTACAGTAGTGTTTAAGTGAACAAACAGGCTTCTGATTACCAAAGTAAGTTCTGAAAATTAATAGACTATTTAATTAATTTCCATATATTGTCCATTATTACAATAAGGATATACCATTTATTTACATCTATAACTCATTCAAGAAGGAAAAACAGTGGGTCTGAGTATTAACGAAAACAAAACAAAAATGTTCAGATTAGGAAAAAATCCTACTAATAGAGAAGTCAAAGTGGGAAGATACAAATTTGAAGAATAAGTAAATATAAGTACCTAGGAGTCATGCTGTCAAGTGATGGAACAAGATAAAACGAAATAAAAGAGAAAACATTGGAAATAAATAGAGCATTCCAAGCCAACAAAAAAATGATAAAAACAAAATATTAACAAAAACTACTAAATTAAGGCTCTATGAAACGTTAATTAGACGGACATTAATGTATGGAGCTGAAGTGATGACAATGACCAAGACAGACGAAGAAAATTTGAGAAGAACTGAGAGAAAAATAATTCGGGCAATATTAGGACCAATAAAAACAGCAGAGGGTGAATACAGGAGTCGAAGAAATAACGAAATAAATGAAGAATTGAAGGGGCAAGATATAGTCAGGAGAATACAGAGACAAAGAGTGAGATGGCTTGGGCATGTATGGAGAGCAGGAGAAGAAGCGATAATAAACATAGTGACAAAGTGGTATCCGGCGGGAAGGAGACGAAGAGAAAGACCGAGGTCCAAATGGCTGGAAGAGGTGAAGCGAGATCTAGAGGACATGGGAATTAGAAATGCAGAAGAAAAATCAAGAGACAGAATCAGCTGGAACCGGATATGTAATGCACTTTAAGAAAGAGAAGAATGGAGGACTGATCCACCTCGAAAACATGGATCTAGAGAGCCTGTAAAGGCGGCGCTACCCCCACGAGGGTGTTTTAGCCACTATATACATGTATATATATATATATATATATATATATATATATATATATATATATATATATATATATATATATATGTATATATATATATATATATATATATATATATATATATATATATATATATATATACAGGGTGAGTCATGAGGAACTGTACATACTCCTACCTCGTATAGAGGCTCCTATGGGGAATAACAAATGTGCTTCCAAAAGTAAAAAGTGTCTGCTCTCATTGTTTAATAATATACAGGGCGAGTTTCGCATTTTGGCAGAAATTTGTATTCGTCATAATTTTTGAACGGTCAGATCGATGTGTCTCTTATTTTGGTCAATCGTTACACTATTACCACCTAATCAACTGATTTAGTCAAACTGGAAAAAAATCAGGTCCGGCTTTAAAAAATTAGTTCGTTTGAGTCTTAGAAAAAATTTCACCCTTTATACGCTTTTTGAAAACTCTAATATGAATTTTACAAATTAGACAAATAGGCAATTAAAATGGCATATTTATTTTTTCCCCACACGATTACTTAATTTTTTATAAAAAAAATCAAATTTGACTACTTATGAATAATTAAAAGTTTGGTAAAGTGAACCATAGATTTAAAAAAAATTAACTTTTATTACAAAAATTAATTTTTTTTGAACAAATATTTAATTTATGTTACCACCCAATCAACTGATTTATTCAAACTAGAAAAAAATCAGGTCCGGCTTTAAAAAATTGTTCGTTTGGGTCTTAGAAAAAATTTCACCTATTATACGCTTTTTGAAAACTCTAATATGAATTTTACAAATTAGACAAATATGCAATTAAAATGGCATATTTATTTTTCCCCATACGATTACTTAATTTAAAAAAAGTCAAATTTGACTATGAATTAAAAGTTTGGTAAAGTGAACCATAGATTTAAAAAAAATTAACTTTTATTACAAAAATTATTTTTTTAAACAAATATTTAATTTATGTTCCCACCCAATCAACTGATTTATTCAAACTGAGAAAAATCAGGTCCGGCTTTAAAAAATTGTTTGTTTGAGTCTTAGAAAAAATTTCACAATGTATACGCTTTTTGAAAACTAATATAAATTTTACAAATAAGACAAATAGGCAATTAAAATGGCATATTTATTTTTTCCCCACACGATTACTTAATTTTTTATAAAAAAATCAAATTTGACTACTTATGAATAACTAAAAGTTTGGTAAAGTGAACCATAGATTTAAAAAAAATTAACTTTTATTACAAAAATTATTTTTTTTGAACAAATATTTAAGTTATGTTACCACCCAATCAACTGATTTATTCAAACTAAAAAAAAATCAGGTCCGGCTTTAAAATTAAAAAATTGTTCGTTTGAGTCTTAGAAAAAATTTCACCCTTTATACGCTGTTTGAAAACTCTAATATGAATTTTACAAATTAGACAAATAGGCAATTAAAATGGCATATTTACTTTTTCTCCACACGATTACTTAATTTTTTTTATTAAAAATCAAATTTGTCAAAATCGGAATTTTAACCTAAAAATGAAAAAGAAATGAAATCACGGTTTAACTCGCTAAAACTCTGTTCCATTTTAATTTTTTTTTTCTGAAATTTTTACAGCGCATATCTCTTACCAGTAAAAAGTGTCATTGTGAAGACTATGAAAATTGTTGTAGACTTTCAGTCTTCTTCTCGTAAAAGTTATGAATTTTTAAAAATAAAAGGTGCAGATTCGTGAATTGCAAAGTTAAATCACAAAAATTAAGTGAAAAAATTTAAAATTTATCTATTTGATCTCGTCTATGTTAAACTATCGAGTCCAAAGAGAAGTGTTATGGGGAGTTTTAGATCTAGACGTGTTATAGAAAAAAAAAACATGGTGAAACTTTTAATTTTAAGAAAAACGTTGTTTAATTTTTTTTTTATTTTTATGGTAAAATTGCGATTTTGACAAATTTAATTTTTTAACAAAAAATTAAATAATCGTGTGGAGAAAAAATTAATATGCCATTTTAATTGCCTATTTGTCTAATTTGTAAAATTCATATTAGAGTTTTCAAAAAGCGTATACAGGGTGAAATTTTTTTCTAAGACCCAAACGAACAAATTTTTTAAAGCCGGACCTGATTTTTCTAGTTTGAATAAATCAGTTTATTGGGTAGTAATATAAATTAAATATAAATATCTGTTTAAAAAAATTAATTTTTGTAATAAAAGTTAATTTTTTGAAATCTATGGTTCACTTTACCAAACTTTTAATTCATAGTCAAATTTGATTTTTTTATAAAAAATTAAGTAATCGTGTGGGAAAAAAATAAATATGCGATTTTGATTGCCTATTTGTCTAATTTGTAAAATTCATATTAGAGTATTCAAAAAGCATATACAGGGTGAAATTTCTTCTAAGACCAAAACGAACTAATTTTTTAAAGCCGAACCTGATTTTTTTCTAGTTTGAATAAATCAGTTGATTAGGTGGTAATAGTGTAACAATTGACCAAAATAAGAGATGCATTGATCTGACCGTTCAAAAATTATGACGAATACATTCAAGTTTCTGTCAAAATGCGAATCTCGCCCTGTATAGATTTAAAAAAAATTAACTTTTATTACAAAAATTAATTTTTTTTGAACAAATATTTAATTTATGTTACCACCCAATCAACTGATTTATTCAAACTAGAAAAAAATCAGGTCCGGCTTTAAAATTAAAAAATTGTTCGTTTGAGTCTTAGAAAAAATTTCACCCTTTATACGCTTTTTGAAAACTCTAATATGAATTTTACAAATTAGAAAAATAGGCAATTAAAATGGCATATTTACTTTTTCTCCACACGATTACTTAATTTTTTTATTAAAAATCAAATTTGTCAAAATCGGAATTTTAACCTAAAAATGAAAAAAAAAATGAAATCACGGTTAACTCGCTAAAACCCTGTTCCATTTTAATTTTTTTTCTGAAATTTTTACAGCGCATATCTCTTACCAGTAAAAAGTGTCATTGTGAAGACTATGAAAATTGTTGTAGACTTTCAGTCTTCTTCTCGTAAAAGTTATGAATTTTTAAAAATAAAAGGTGCAGATTCGTGAATTGCAAAGTTAAATCGCAAAAATTAAGTGAAAAAATTTAAAATTTATCTATTTGATCACGTCTATGTTAAACTATAGAGTCCAAAGAGAAGTGTTATGGGGAGTTTTAGATCTAGACGTGTTAAAGAAAAAAAAAACATGGTGAAACTTTTAATTTTAAGAAAAACCCTGTTTAATTTTTTTTATTTTTATGGTAAAATTGCGATTTTGACAAATTTGATTTTTTAATAAAAAATTAAGTAAACGTGTGGAGGAAAAATAAATATGCCATTTTAATTGCCTATTTGTCTAATTTGTAAAATTCGTATTAGAGTTTTCAAAAAGCATATACAGGGTGAAATTTTTTTCTAAGACTCAAACGAAGTAATTTCTTAAAGCCGGACCTGATTTTTTCTAGTTTGAATAAATCAGTTGATTGGGTGGTAATATAAATTAAATATCTGTTTAAAAAAATTAATTTTTGTAATAAAAGTTAATTTTTTGAAATCTATGGTTCACTTTACCAAACTTTTAATTCATAGTCAAATTTGATTTTTTTATAAAAAATTAGGTAATCGTGTGGGGAAAAAATAAATATGCCATTTTAATTGCCTATTTGTCTAATTTGTAAAATTCATATAAGAGTTTTCAAAAAGCATATACAGGGTGAAATTTCTTCTAAGACCAAAACGAACTAATTTTTTAAAGCCGGACCTGATTTTTTTCTAGTTTGAATAAATCAGTTGATTAGGTGGTAATAGTGTAACAATTGACCAAAATAAGAGACACATCTATTTGACCGTTCAAAAATTATGACGAATACAAATTTCTGTCAAAATGCGAATCTCGCCCTGTATATTATTAAACAATGGGGGGCAGACACTTTTTAATGGTCATTTGTTATTCCCCATAGGAGCCTCTATACGAGGTAGGAGTATGTACAGTTCCTCATGACTCACCCTGTATAATTATATTTGTATAATTTTTAATTTATTAATTTCCATAGAATCTAATAGGGATAACTTAAACCGTTTATTTTGAATATGGAATGATTGAAATTGGATATTAGAAGAGTGATTATTATCTGGAAGGTGAAGTGAGTTTGTAAAAACTGATTTTCTGTTATTAAAAGCAATTGGTGTTCTGCTATACGTTTGTTGAAGTTTCTCTCAGTATGGCCGATGTAGCCGAAAGTTTTTGAATCACCACATATATTATTGTGCCACCCACTGTGCGAGTGCTTTTTATTTTGACCCTTTTTGTTCTTTACATAAATTATTGTTTATACTGAGTGCTGGCGTTATTCCTTTCTTTCTGTGTGTTTGTTTATTTTAGTTGATATTTTGTCGGTATACCACCAGAGAAAAATTCGATACCTTCTGGTCGATTACATATACAGGCACAATATGTATCAACTAAAATAGCACGACCCTGAACCAACCATATTTTGAAGTGTTTACCATATTATGGCGTTAGGGCCAAAAAATATCCTTCTCACATTCGATCTCAGCAGAGAAACGGCATTCGCAGATGCAAAATCGACGTTCTCCGATGCCCAATTGCCATCGCGACCCATCATTACAATCTTCTTCTGTCAATCCTCGTTCGCTCATTGATCTTCGAACTCCTTCCATCCACGATTTCTTTGATCTTCCTCGTTTCCTATGTTTCGGTGGTATCCATTGCGCTATTTTCTTTGGTAGTCTATCTTCTGGCATTTTTTGAACATGCCCATACCATATAAGCTGTTTTCTATCTATGCAGTCGGTCACAGTTTCTATTAGAACCATTTCTTCCTTAATTGTGTTGTTTCGAACCCTATCAAATTTCGTTTTTCTAGCTGCTCTTTTTAATGCATCCATTTATGTGGCTTCTATTTTCCTTATTTGATGTTCTTTCAGACGCCACGTTTCAGATCCGTACAGCAGTGTGCTTTTTATCATTGTGTCGTATATTCTCAATTTTCTTTGTTTTCCTATTTCAGTAGTCCATAATATTCCATTCAGAGAATTAATTAATTTTCTTGCTTTATTTATCCTACTGTTTATCTCTGCATCATCCGTTCCTTCTTTGTTAAAATTTATTCCCAGGTATCTACAGTCTTCACATCGTTTTACTGTTTTATTATTTTCCAGTTGAAGGTCAGTAGTTTCCTCTCCTACGCAGAAGTGCACCGTATTTTCCATGTTCATTATCAGACCCCATTTTTCAAATTCCTCATTCAATTTTCGTGTCATGTACTCGAGATCCTCTTTCTCATTTGCACATATTACTTGATCATTGGCAAATTGGAGGGTATACAAACAAGTGTCATCGTCCAAATGTATGCCCATTCCTTTGCATTTCGATTTTCACCGGTGGAGAGCTTTACCAATATAGATTTTAAAAAGTGTCGGTGATATGCAGCACCCCTGCCGTAGGCCTTTATCGACTCTGAATGGTTCCGATATTCTGTTGCCTAATTTTATCTGGGCTTCCGTGTTGTTGTATATATTCTGAACAGCCTTTATGAGTGTATGATTGATTGAAGTTTCCTGTATTACCTGCCATAGTTTCGAGATAGGTATGTTATCATATGCTTTTTCTAAATCTATGAATGTAAGTTGTGTTGATCTATTCCGTGCTAGTTTCTTCTCTATAATTTCTTTCAAGCAGAACACGTTGTCTGTGCAAGACCTACCAGATCGAAACCCGCTCTGCTCCTCTTCCTCCTGGTTTTTGTATTCGTCTTGGATCATCTCTGATTATTTTGCCATAGATCCTATTTACCGTACTCGTTACTGATAGCCCTCGGTAGTTATTGCAGTCTAATATGTTACCTTTTTATATAATATCGAAATTATGAAAGCTGTTTTCAATTCCTGGTTATTTTTATTATTACTATTACTAAGTACATCTTGAAATGTATGTTTAAAAAACGTATAACATTTATATTATCAACAGTCAATAAAAAATAAGGTTCCTTATATTTAATTCAGCCCTTTTCATTTTCTATAAATGCAAATTCAAATGCACCTTTTACAGCTTTTTATAGCATATTTACATGTTTAATAATATAATTTTTTTTCCGTAATCATCACTACGATGATGATTATTACAATTACAATCTGGTCATACTTGACCAATGAGCAATTTTAATCTAACCTAAATTATTACTGTTCCTTAAAATTAAGAGCTTGCCCCATAGCGTCTCTTATCTAACCTAACAAGATAGTGCACTATTCTAGCATACACACTAACGCGCACAAGCACTATGCTGTGCTTTTCACTATCACCTATCACTTAAACTAGTTCATAAGGTTTTGTCCTCTTCAGTCTTCTAACTTGCCCAGTAGTATCGAGGAGCTGGATTGCCTCAATATTCTCGTGCATGTGAAGTCGTTGCTCGTGACTTCCTGCCATCTTCTTGATGATTATATCCACAGTTTCCATTCCTAGGTCCTTATGGAGATCACTGTTTGTAACATACCAAGGAGCATCTACAATATTTCTTAGTATTTTGTTCTGGAATCTTTGTATTACTGTTATATTACTTGGTCTAGTACACCCCCATAGTGGGCATCCATAAGTCCATACAGGTCTCAATATTTGTTTGTAAATTAGTAACTTATTATGCATCGACAGTGTGGAGTTTCTTCCAATTAGCCAATACATTTTTTTATATCTTATATTTAGTTCTTCCCTTTTTTTCTTAACGGGCACCTTCCAGCGTAGTTTTGCATCTAATGTTATACCCAAATACTTAGCAGTATCTGCATATGGTACTTGGATATTGTTGATTATAACTGGTATATATTGTATTTTTTTGTTGATGAAATTAACATGGACAGATTTAGCTTCATTTAGCCTGATTCTCCATTTTTGTCTCCACTTATAGATTTGGTTAACTGCTATTTGGACCTTTTTGGTCGCCTCTTCACTTGTCGTCCCTACTGCTTGAATAGCTGTATCATCAGCAAAGGTGGCAACTGTGTTGTTTTCCAGTACAGGTATATCACACGTGTATAGTAGGTATAGGACCGGACCCAACACACTGCCTTGTGGAACACCTGCTCTAATTTCTTTTAAGTCTGAAAAACAGTCTTCTTGCTCAATTCTAAAATGTCGTTCTTTTATGTATGACTGTAAAAGTTTTGAGTACTGTATAGGTAAAAAACATTTTAGTTTGTATGTTAAACCTTCATGCCAGACTTTATCAAAAGCCTGTGCAGCATCAAGGAATACAGTTGAACAGACTTTCTTTTCTTCTAGGGATCTTTCGATAATATTTGTGATTCTGTGCACCTGGTCAATTGTTGAATGCTTATTTCTAAATCCGAATTGATGTGTCGGTATCAAATTCCTTGCTTCAATAATTGGTTTTATTCGCTTAAGGAGCAGTTTCTCAAACAGCTTCGATATTACAGGAAGCAGAGATATCGGTCTGTATGACGAAACCTCATGTGCTGGTTTTCCTGGTTTAGGAATCATAATGACTTCCGCCATCTTCCATATCATTGGTACATATTTTAATCTGAATGCACCGTTAAAGAGGTTTGTTAATTTTACGATAGCTCTTCGGGGAAGATTTTTCAACAGCTCACCCGTAATTAGATCATAGCCCGGAGCTTTCTTCGGATTAATATTTTCCCTTATTTCTTCAAGTACTTCTTTGGGTGTAGTTAGCCGAATTTCTTCCTCTAATTGAACAGGTTCCTCCCATCTTTCTTCATCCCCTTGAGGTTCATTTGGTTTGAATGTATTTTCAAGATGTATGGCAAATAGCTCTGCTTTTTGTGCACTATTTCTGGCCCAGTTACCATTTTCTAGTTTAATAGGAGGAGAGTGCATAATAGGTCTTTTCAGTCTTTTAGTAGCTTTTCATAAGGAATAATCTGTACTACCGTCATCTGTTAGCTCCTGTAAGTAAGAATTAATCGAGTCATTCTTTAATTGTAGGATAGTTCTTTTGAGTTGTTGACTTGCACGATTTAGTTTAGTCTTATCTTGAGGAGACCTTGATTGTTGCCAGATTCTTCTCAGTTTTCTTTTTTCAATTATCATGTTCCTTATTTCCTTTGGATAATTATTTCCTTTTAGCCTAGGTTTCAGCGTAGGAGTGTTTTCCCATGCTGCCTGCTGGATATTGTTCACCAACAATTCTGCTTCTTTATCTAATTGCTCTGCGTTTTGTATTGGTACACTTAGATTTATTCTCTCTTCAAGGCTTAGCTTAAAACTATCCCAATCCGTCCATTTATTTGTTAATGTCGGGTTACTTTGTTTTTTAATAATCCTGTCACTCATGGTTAGTACTATAGGGGAATGATCAGAATTTAAGTCCCAACAGTCATCAATGTCTATGAAATTAGTTGAAATATTCTTAATAATAAAGAAGTCTATTAAATCAGGGGTCTTGTTTCTATCCGTAGGCCAGTAGGTTGGTCTACCAGTTGATAGTGCTTCACACCTCTGTTCTTTAATGGCTAACAAAAGCTCCTTTGCATTGAAGTCACCTCCAATAATGAACCTTTCCCCTAAGCTTTTCAAGAATTCATTATACTGCTCTTTTTTAATGGAATGTTTAGGTGGGCAGTATATTGAACTTATATTTATTTTAAATAATATAATAGTGCGAAATATGACGAAAACTTAAATATGACCTACAATGACATGTGTTATAAATCGAGTGTAAGCTAACGTTTATTATGTTTTAAAAAATAAACTATTTGACGATTTCTCTCATTTACCAATTTCTTTCGCACTTTTATAAATTTTATTTTCGCTGGACTCAAAATAAAATCATTTATTTTGTATGAAAGATTTATCGTCATCATTGGAAGTGGTTTACTTAAAATTCTCATAAATTTTTCTGAAATAAACGAATTTAATAACCTTTTTAATGTGGCAATCTAGTTGCTACTGCTACTGAATTTATGCACTTTTAACTGGCAATTGAGAGCGTTGAAATCACCAGATTAAAATTATGGATGCTGTTTGATGATTAATATTATATTGGATTGTGGAAGAAAAATTGGAGATACTAATCTAGAAGACTGGAAAAATTTTGTTGGAATGAAAGATTATACACATAAAGAAACAACACACGCACATAAATAAATCAGTCCATCTGGCAGAATATTATACTAAGAGCCGGTATAGGTGAAATGTGATAATCATTTTAGGCACGATAAGAGTATATAACTTGAATTGTAAAAGAAAACGGTATAAACTATGTGCCGTCACTTTTAAGTGGCACATGCGTCGACAGTGGCGCATCAAACTTTCCACTTATGGACGGGATAAATAAATTAAAAGAATCCCTTACCCCAGAATCCATTTTTTTTCTTCATTTTTTTAAGTTTTATGTGATTAAAAACTAAGACTCAGCGTAATTTTAATCCACCGTCCCCTTCCTCCTAACCCTCCATCGAAAATTTCATTTTTCGTTTTTATTTTTTTCAGGTGGGCTGGAGTAAATTTAAAAATTTCAAAAAATTCACATGCATTGTTAAGACTTTTACAATACGCATCTATTTTTATAGACCCGTAGATTGAGTGTAAATAACCTCAAAAATTTTGTTGTGGAAAAAAAGCTTATAAATTTTTTTGGGAATGGCTGCAAGTCTAATTTTTTTTAATCTTGTGTATTTTATCAAACACTATATTTCTAATTTTTCAGATTTTTCGGTAACGTTCGCCACCTTCAAAAATCCGAAAAACTGTTTTTTATGGGGTTTTGGGGAGTTCCCTATTTTATCGGCTTCAAATTAGATCAAATAAATGTTTTTTCTACGTTATGTAAATTGAAGTAACTGGGTTCTACAGAACTTTTAAAAATGGGAAAGACACGTTTAAACCCCCTAAAACTTCCTAAAAGACAGTTTTTTTGGATTTGTGAAGGTGGCGAACCTTACGGAAAAATCTAAGAAAACAAAAAGTATAGTGTTTGATGAAATACACAAAATAAAAAAAAAATTAGACCTGCAGCTGTCCCAAACAAAAAGTTATAGGCTATTTAAAAAAAATGAGGTTATGTAAATTTAAACTACGGGTCTATAAAAAATAGACATGTTTTGTAAAAGTCTCAATAGTCTGGGCTGATTATCGGAGAATAGGCCATTTTTGGGAAAAGTTATTTACCAGCAATTTTATTGTTGGAATCGAATTATAAGATCCTATATATTAATAATATAGGTATGCAAAGTCCTCAGATAGTGTGCTACTTTTGTTAGAAACAAAATGGCGCACGAAAATCGTGTTTTTTTAATTATTGCTCTATAACTCCGAAGATTTTAACTTTACAAAAAAACACTCAAATAAAAATTCACCGTGATTAAATTCTGCATAGAGATGTGTTTTCCCGATCTGCTCCGACGAAAATTTTCCTCGGAAAATGCGGGTTTTCCCAACAAAATCTTTAATTTTCAAATAAAGTTTTAGATAAGTAATTATCTACCAATAATTAAATAATTTGGTGACTTAAAGCCTTCTTGGTTTAGATTATAGTTCCAGAAGTTGGTGAAAATTGAACGAATATTTTAGCCACAATTCAATTGTTAATTAATAATTTATGGTCGCAATAATAACCAAAATAATTATGATACACTGATTAAACTTTGAAATCTTTTTAAGATGAGATGCCTATTTAACATTTTGTCGACAAAACATTATTTTTTTTATTTTTTTGCATAATCTTTAAATGTTTTAAAAAAATAGTTATAAACAAATTAACGATTCTCAGAAAGTTTTTATTATATTATAATTTTAAAAAATAGCTAAAATGCGCATTTCAAATATCTTGAAAATGAATGCTTTAATACTTTTTTGCAACCATTTGCAAAAAGTTATGAAACAGCAAAATAAACATACGATTACTACGGCATTTATATATATTTTTTAAATTATTTCAAAGCGTAGAAGTGGGTTTAAAGTACAAGATAATTATTTACAAAAAAATATCGATTATAAGTTTAATGGTTATATTTTAATTAAATATTATAAATATATTTTTTTGTAATTTACACGCGTTAAAGTAGAATAATAGAGTACTGTAGCTAAAATTTTCACTCGTAGCGACGACCGGCGGCCGCGCGACGTACACTCTTAATAAAAAATAATGTATGCTGCGTGTCAGTCACTTCGAGTGAACATTTTAGCTCCGACTCTGTATCAGGCCTACTTTTGCGCTAAAAATTACAAAAAAAAGTATTTTTAATCTTTAATTAAAATATAACCATTGCACTAATTTTTGACATTCTTTGTGAGTAATTAGATTGTACCATAGACTCACTTTTAAGCTTTGAAACAATTAAAACAAATTGTAAACAACGATGAAATCGTATATTTATTTTGCTGTTTCATAACTTTTTTGCAAATGGTTGGAAAATTTTTTTAAAGCATTCATTTTCAAGACCTATGAAATACGCATTTTAAGTATTTTTAAAATTAGAATATAATAAACAATTTCTGAGAAATGTTAATTTGTTTATAACAATTTTTTTAAACATTTAAAGATTATGCAAAAAAATGAAAAATTTATATTTTGTCGACAAAATATTAAAAAGGCATCACACCTTTATAATCTTTCTAAGTTTGATCAATGTCTCATGATTATTTTGGTTGTTATTGCGACTGTAAATTGTTAATTAACAATTGAATTGTTGCTAAAGTATTCGTTTCATTTTCACCAGCTTCTGAATTTATATTATATACCAAGACAGCTTTTATTTCATCAAGCTATATAATTATTGATAAATAATTATATATATATATATATATATATATATATATATATATATATATATATATATATATATATATATAATCGGTTCATAACGTTCTACGACGTCTTCCGATTCCCAATCGCCATTGCTCTCGATCGTAGCACATGTCTTCGTTCAAGCCTCGTCGAGGCTTGAACGAAGACATGTGATAAATAATTACTGGTCCAAAAAAATTATTTGAAAATTTGAGATTTTGTTGGGAAAACCCACATTTTCCGAGGAAAATTTTCGTCGGAGCAAATCGGGAAAATTATGCCTCTATGTAGAATTAAATTGGGGTGAATTTTTATTTGAGTGTTTTTGGCGTAAAGTTAAAATCTGCGGAGTTATAGAGCAATAATTGAAAAAAATGCGATTTGTCGGCGCCATTTTGTTTATAAAAAAAGTAGCACACTATCTGCGGACTTTGCATACCTATATTAATAATATATAGGATCTTATAACTAGATTCCAGCAATAAAATTGCTGGTAAATAACCTTTCTTTTACTTTACTAATTAGACCAACGTATTATAACAATTTTTTTTCAAAATTTAAAGATTATGCAAAAAAAAAGAAAAATTTATATTTTGTCGATAAAATATTAAATAAGCATCTCATCTTTATAATCTTTATAAGTTTGATCAATGTATCATGATTATTTTGGTTTTTATTGCGATCGTAAATTGTTAATTAACAATTGAATTGTTGCTAAAATATTCGTTTAAGTTTCACCGGCTTTTGGAATTACAATCTATACCAAGAAAGCTTTGATGTCACTAAGTTATTTAATTATTGATTAATAATTACTTACCAAAAATTTATTTGAAAATTAGAGTTTTTGTTAGGAAAACCCGCATTTTCCGAGGAAAATTTTCGTCGGATCAAATCCTGAAAAACACATCTCTATGCAGAATTTAATTGCGGTGAATTTTTATTTGGGTGTTTTTGTTGTAAAGTTAAAAGCTTCGGAGTTATAGAGCAATCATTGAAAAAAATACGATTTGTCGGCGCCATTTTGTTTATAAAAAAAGTAGCACACTATCTGCGGACTTTGCATACCTATATTATTAATGTATAGGATCTTATAATTCGATCCCAGCAATAAAATTGCTGGTAAATAACTTTTCCATGAATTTTGCTAATTAGCCCAGAGTACAACTATGCGTATGAAGTTTTGGAAATTTTAAAATTAATTGCATCCCATCTAATAAAAAAAAAAATAAAAACGAAAAATGAAGTTTTTGATGGTGGTGGACGAAGTCCGTCTCTTATTTTCTTTAGTCTTATTTTTTAATCACATGTACGGGAATCTTTATTTATTTAATACTCAATATTAGTCTATTATTTAATTTATTTCTGGTAGAATAAGTTTTTAAATCATTTAATAATTATATTAGCTTTTCTCTTTCCCCCTCTGTGGCGCAGTGGTAAGAGCGCCTACCTTTGAAACGAAAGGTCGGGAGTTCGAATCCTACCAGGGGCAGAAATTTTTCGTTTATTATAAATTAATAAATGAAAAATAGTTTCTGTCCTTGTGGGATCGGTACTCACCGGAGGGACCGCAGACGTTCGGAAACAATTAGCGTCTCTTTGCAAAGACAATGACGTCGACTTTGCAAAGTAACAAGACACTTACTCAACACACACACTACACATTACTCCCCTGACTTAGTGATAAGTTATACAATTACGTGGCTAAAGGTTATATAAACCAAAGCCAGAATTAGAGAAAAAAAAAGCTTTTCTCTGTCATTCTTTAAAATGATGCACAATAACCTTGAATGTCTTCTAATTTAAATAAAAATATTTGATATTATAGTACGGGATCCGAATATATGTCAAACTGTACCCATTTTCTGGCCGGATGAAACATTGTTTTTATTAAATTTCGTATATAGACGAAAATTTTTGGCATGGGATGCCTATCAAAATCGTGTCATAACTATCCTTAAGGGAGGGCCGTAGGGAATGAACTTAATATTTTAAGCCCTTTTTTTTATGGTAGAGTTATTTTATTTTTAAAATTAAATAGGCATATTCAGTACAATCCGTAGACTATTCAAGAAAAAATTCAAGGAAAAATATTGAAAAATAAGCCAACGGTGGCAAATTTTTAAAGACACTTCAAAAAACAATCAATTTTGCGGTGGACGTCAGAACTCATCATTGAATCATGGTAAACAAAAAATTCAAAAAATGTTATTAGCTTATGAATTTTTCGAGATAACGCTGTCGAGTTTCTTTAGTTTTATTGAAGTTTGACTTTTTGATATCACTCAGAAATCAACACTACGAACTTTTTTTTGCAAAAAGGTGAACTTTTATATTTTATTATCGTTAAACAAAAAAATAAGCATAAAACAAAAAATATCTCGACAGCGTTACCTCAAGGAAGGTCTAAAGAAAATATATACAAAAATCCAGGTGGGTTGGTCAAGTAGATTTGAGTTGCAATGTCTACAGCCTTTGAAAAAAGGAGTTTTGAGAAGAACGCGTGTAAAGTATTGTCAATTTTTTTTCAATTTTTTTTGTCTGTCAAATCGTAAAGTGATGCACACCGGAATATTTTCTTGAATCGCGGAGTAATCTACAAACGAAAATAAGAACAGCTGTTGACCATTTCTGACTACGCTCCAGCGCGCTGGAGATAGTGTTGGTAGGTAGGGTGGAGTATTGAATATCCCTACCTTCGACTCGCTTTGCAGCAAATTCGCGCCATTACGCTTGAACGTAGTGAACAACGGTCAAGAGCTGTTTTCCTTTTTTCTTTTGTAAATCACTCCGCGATTAAAAAAAATATTCCAGTGTGCATCACTTTACGATTTGACAGACAAAAATGAAATTAAAAATAAAAGTTAACAATACTTTAAACGCTTTTCCTCAAAACTGCTTTTTTCAAAGGCTGACATTGTAACTCAAATACTACTTGACCGACCGACCTGGAATTTTGTATATATTTTTTTAGACATTCCTTGAGGTAACGCTCTCGAGATATATTTTGGTTTATGCTTATTTCTTGTTTAGCAATAATAAATATGTTGATTTTCACCCTGTTTTGTAAAAAAAATTCGTTGTTTGACTTCTGAGTGATATCAAAAAGTCCAAAGGCGATAAAACTAAAAAGACTCGACAGCGTTACCTCGAAAAACTCATAAGCCAATAAAATATTTTTGAATTTTTTGTTTTCCATGAGTTAATGATGAGTTCTGATGTCCACCGCAAAATTCATTATATTATCAGGTGTTTTCAAAAATTTTTCAATATTGTTTTTTTAATTTTTATAGGCAACCTATTCTAGAAATATTTGTCTATGTATCAAATTTAATAAAAACAATGTTTCACCCGGAGCATGCTCCAATGAATACATTTAGCCTACAAGGTACGACTTCGTTTCTAATCTTCAACGGTAAAGGTTAAGAATTCCGGACCTTCCATGTATCTGGAGGTACCGTCTTCTGTCCGTCGTGAATTTCATGGAAAGAATCCATTGAAAGTGATTGAGCAGTGATGAATTGAGTAGTTACGCTGGGGTCTGCATAGTTAACCAAATCCTAAAAAACACCAATTTAAGGTAAGCGATTTTGTGCGAACTTGTGGAACCATATTATTTTAAATTGAGTATTAAATTAAACAATTCTTTTTCATATTTTCTACAGTTCTTATATTATGTCGAACTTCTTCTCCTTCCTCTTTCTCGAAACTCCTTATGCCCCTGAGGGGCGTCGTAGGTTTTATTCATCTTCTATCCATCTCTTCCATTTCTTGCGGTCCTTTACTAACTCTTTCATTTGTTGATGTGTTTTTCCTTTTTCCTGTTCAATTTCTATAATCTGATCGATCCATCTCTTCCTTGGCCTCCCTTTCCTTCTTTTACCATATCTTTTCGATTCCATCACCTGCTTTGGTAGTCTTCCCTGGTCCATTCGGTTAATGTGTCCATATCATTTTAATTTTCTTTTTTGTATCTTGGTTATTATCGATTCCTCTTTCAGTCTTTGTCTAATATCTTCATTTCTTATTCTGTCCAATTTCGTTTTTCCTGCTATTTTTCTTAGCTGCTTCATCTCCGCTGCGTTTATTGTACTGTCTATTTTTGCATTGATTACCCATGTCTCACTTGCATATATTAAAGTTGGTACAGAGATTGCGTTGTATACCTTCAGTTTTATTTCTTTATCTATTTCTTCCTTTCCAAATATTGTTTTATTTAGTGCATAGTAGATCTTATTTGCTTTTTTCGCTCTGTATGAGATTTCTTGATCTATCTTTCCATCCTCTGATATTATTACCCCAAGGTATTCAAACGTCGATACTGTTTCTATTATTTCGTTTTTGCACCTAAATATCGTATGGTTTATTTCTTCCCTTTTCTTTTGGGTTACTATCATGGTCTTCGTTTTCTTTACATTTACCTCCATTTTCAAATTTTCTATTTCCTCCACCCAGATATCGATTAATTTTTGCATTTTCTCTTTATGGTCTGCTATTATTACTAAGTCATCTGCATATAGTAAGCCCTCCATTCTCACTGGTACTAAATTCCTGTACCCTATTATTGACTGTAATTGCCTTGACCTCCTTTTAGCGCTCTTCATTACTCGAACCATTACTAATACAAACAAAACTAGGCTGAGACTGTCCCCTTGTTTTATTCCTCTCCTTAGGTTTATTATTGGTGATCTGTTTCCGTTTATTTGTACTTTAGCAAGTACGTTTCTATATGTACTTTTTACAACGCTTACTATTTTTTGCGGGATTTGCAGATCTTCCATTACTGACCATAATATTACTTCTCTATTTATAGAATCAAAAGCAGCCTTAATATCTATAAACGTAATATATAAGTCTTTTCCTATTCCGTTTTTCCTTTCAATTATATTTCTCAGTATGTATATATTATCTGTTGTTCCTCTTTCTTTCCTAAAGGCCGCTTGTTCTTCTTCTAGTTTTCCTTCCAGTTCTTTCCTGAGCTTCCTTTCTATTATCCCGGTGTATACTGTATATGCCACTGATGATAAGCATATAGCCCTATGGTTATCACATTCTGTTTCATCTCCTTTCTTGTGTATTGGTATCAATAAATTTTCTTCCCAGTCTTCCGGTATCTTTTCTGTTCTCCATGCTTCCCTCATTATTTCCAGTAGACAAAGCTTGCCTCGTTCTCCCACGTACTTTATCATCTCCGGATCTATGTCATCGGCACCTCCCGCTTTTCCAATCTTTATATTTGTCAATCCTTCTTCAATATCTTTAATATAAATTTCGTCTACTCGATTGTCTCTAGTCTCTATACACTTCTCTTGCCTGCTGTCCTCTCTCCTCATTTTGTTGGTTACTTGCCTTGAATTTTTCTTTATAGTGCTTATTCCATATGGCTAGTATGTCTTGTATGTTTGTTTTCAATTCATTTCGCTCATTTCTAATTCCTCTTATTTGTTTCCTTTTTGTTCCTTTCATGCTTCTTATTTTATTCCAAAACTGTTTATTGTTATTTCCAAAACCTTCGTATTGTTCACCGAATTCCTTCCAGCTCTTCTTCTTCGCATCTTTTACTAGTTCTTTCACTATATTTCTATGTATCGCTTCCACATTTCTTTCTTCTTTTTACAGCTTGCTTTATTTCCTTATTCCACCATCCAGTTCTTTTATTATTCTTCCCATTCATATCGAACTTAAAAAATTTAAAAAAATTGAATTCTAGTAGTGAGGGAGTGTACGTTTTAATTTATTTATCCCGTCCATAAGTGAAAAGTTTTATGCGCCACTGTCGACGCATGTACCACTAAAAAATGACGGCACAGTGTTCTTACGTTTTATTTTAGGTTCTACTATTTAAGGTATGGACTCTTATCGTGCGTAAAATGATTAGCAAATTTCACCTATACCGGTTCTTACTCTAATAAGCAGATGACATAAATATGATGAGCAGAACTAAAGCCGGAATATGTATACTGAACTTAAATCAAATGCTAAAAAAATACGTCTACAAACAAATACAAAGAAGACAGCAACACGAACCTACCTGACAGTCGACAATTAGTCCAGGGTAATAAGGTTTTTTCCATGACACTTCAACAGCCAGGGTACTGATGCGTTTTTTCGACAGGTAATACCTATAAGAACAAATTGTAACTATTTCCTGCGTAGGAAACGCAAACGGCCATTTTTCCTTTTTTTTTTTTTTTCAAAACAGAACAGAACTGGAACAACCATCTTCGAGAGAATGTAAAATCTTTAAAATGGCGTATTACAAAGTTTAATATATTATGTACTCGTTTATTGTTAATATTAGTTGCGAAAAAAGGTCAAAATTTCAAAAAGATTAATTTTTCAATAACTATTATTGTAAAAATAAGTGTACAGCATTGAAATGTTTGTCAAATGAGGGTTTTTTGGTGATTAATATGTGACAAAAATGTCAAAGCTATTCATTTAATTGTTTAAATTTTATTCAAATTGTTTATCCCAGCACGCTTTTTTGCAATAACATAAGACAGAAAAAAATAATGTTAGAGCAATTCTATAGGTATCAAATGAAAGAACATGAGGTATACTTTCAAATTGGTTTAGAAAAAGGGAATAAAAAATGTATTTATTAGTAATAAATAATTATGCAAAAGTATGGTCAACTTTTCCTTATAAACTTTTTATTTTTTTATTTAATAAATTATGTATATTTATTACAATTTTTCATAAATTATCATATACATAACATTACTTGGTAGTGGTGCACCTAAAACACGGTAAAAAAATAGATTTTTTTGAAAAAAGTTATTTAAAAAGTTTATAAGGAAAAATTGACGATACTCCTGCATAATTATTTATAACTAATAAATGCATCTTTTTTCACTTTTTTTAAAATAATTTGAAAGTTTAGCTCATGCCCTTTCATTTGACAGCTGTACAAAGGTTCTAAAATCATTTTTTTTCTTTCATATGTTATTGCAAAAAAAGCTCTATGGGAAAACAATTTGAATAAAATTTAAACAACTGAATGAATCGCTTTGAAATTTTTATCATATATTAACCACCAAAGAACCCTCATTTGACAAAAATTTTAAAGATGTACATTTATTTTTGCAATAATTATTGCAAAATAGTTTTTTTTTGCAATTTAGACTTTTTTCTCCATTATATTAACAATAAATAAGTATATCAAACTATGTAATACGCCATTTTAAAGCTTTTTCCATTCTCTCAAAGATGTTTGTACTAAGAAAATCATAAGTTTTAATGTTTTCGAACGATTTAACAAAAGGAAAAAAGGCCGTTTTTGACATTAAATTGTTTATAAATAAAAATGGCCGCCAGATCCTACGCAGGAAATAGTTACAATTTTTTCATATAGGTATTACCTGTGGAAAAAACGAATCACGAACAGGGTATATTTTTGTCTTATTACCCTGACCTAAATTTAGATTTATCTATTTAGGAGTCAACATCACAAAGGACAACATGCATTGATGATGCAGAGCTAAGCATAAAAATCATCCTAGCTGATACGGTATACTTTTCTACGAACCACATAGTTAAATTACGAAATGTATGTATATCAAAGGGAGTATACCTTCTATACTTAAGGAATCAATATTTATGATGAACTCACTTAGATATGATAACACCAAAACCAATCTTCACTGAGAATATTAACCCGGGAGCAGTCGCGCTCCCTTCTGTAACGTAAGTAGTCGCGCGTAGAGAAAAAACCTCACAATATAGATTTAAATACGAATTTAAATGAAATTTCTCTTTTATAATATTTTTATTTACTTGTTATGTTAAAAATATATATTTCTAACAGTTTTAAAGCTAATTAGTTAAAAAGCCATACTTAAACTTAAAAATTTACCAAAGCCATAAATTCCACAAAATAAAAATAAACAAATAAAAAAAAATTTTAAAAAAAATTAAAAAAAAATACGCATTACTACGATCTTCGTCGAGACACTTACGAGTGAAAAGCAATGTTGAAAAAATTTTCATCAAGTTATCACGGAAAAGTATAAAATGTGAGATTTTTTCTCATGGCGCGACTGCTCCCGGGTTAACAGAATTAGGTGTACCATCTACAGAACAAACAGTCTCAAATTTTAATAAATACTTAATGTGGTTCACTGGTGGATCTAGAACTGCCCACGGTATTGGATCAGGAGTCTTTGGGCAAGCATGCAACTATAATAAATTTTATAGCCTGGGTCAATATATACAAATGTGTTCTAGGTTGACGTCTTTGCTTTGGTGGCAAGCAGTGATGAAATCCTAAATGAGGACCTCGAAGTAAAGAGAATCGAAATTTACCAATCAAATCAAAACTGGTGAGGGGCTGCAAAAATCTTCTGTACAACCAGGTAGAAGATAATAAAGTGTCTATGATATAGATGGGGTATCATGAAGAGGTTCATGGCAATGAACGAGAAGATCTGTTAAGGAAACAAGGTGCGAGACCGCGAGAGAAACCATTGTAGGCCAGACCTGTTCTGTAACACTATTAAAGATGCTGAAAATGAGGTTCAGAAGTGATGTAATGGAGAGAGAAATTTAAATAAAGGAACGTTAAATATATATTATGTCTAAATGTTTGTTAAAATAAATGGTATCTACTTGTATCACAAAAGTTGGTAATATTGATGTAGTTAAATATAAATTTTTCAACTGAAAATTTTGTGGACATGACATTTGTATTGGACAAATGGCTTATGGTACATCGGGACAGGGCCCACTTGTGAGCCCCTCAGACAGACCTACTACTTCGGGTCCATTGTATCACCCCTATCTTACGATACCGTATCTAATTCCCCAGAAACCTTATGGCCTCACAGAAAGTCACAAGTCTCTTAAAAGGCAACTTCCTCACCTGACTCGGCTTCATAGATGCCCATCCCAGGATCTGCCACCTCTGATAGGCCAATGCCGTTCATGCCGTTAGTGGCAAACGAGAATGGTAGGTTTTCAACAGACGTGTCCGACTTGTTGGAGGATGTTTGGAGATTGTTAGAGCTTAGTAGACAGTTCGGTCGGATACGGTGGTAGTGTGGAAATGGCCCCCAAGATCTCGAGGACTAACTCCACTGAACGTTTGGGTATTATTAGTCACCCTGTAGTATTAGAATTTTTTTCAAATCTAGAGAATATCATTGCCAACATTTTTTCTTTGCAACTTTTTTTAATATCCTGTGCAGTAATGGAATTATCGGTCAATACCGCAAAAAAATCACCCTGATAATAAGACATACAGCTTGTGAGTCAAAGTTACTGTGTATATATGTATCACTTCTGGTACATGCAGGCGTCAAAATGTTAACCTCTTCATTTCCCCTCTTAAATTACGAGCAATCTATACTAAGCTTAGAGTGTATCACATTTAGTATTCAAGACCAATATTGTGTGACAGCGTCTATAAACCTGTTTTGAAATTTCAATGTAATTTAACCCATCAACTGCAAAAAGCTGCAAGTGAGACCTATTACGCAAGATTTGTTTAAAACACAACGTCTACCAGAATATCAGTTGACTTTGTAAACCTTATTCTAATTTACGTAACAAAGCGGATAAAGATTCAGTCATGAGCAGATTTAGATAAGACTAATATTGTAATCTGAGGCCAGGCACAAATAATTCGCAACGCTCATGACGACCACGGTGCTTCCGAGGATTAAGAAAATTATGACTGAAGTTGGCATAAACTGAGTGTATAGGTCAGTAAAATTAGTTCTGAAATTAACTATTCCCTCAAAATAAAACCCAGACTAGAATGTTTGTTTGTCACGTGAAACAGAATAGAAAACAGTTATCCGATATATAATAGAAATCCGATTCCGATTTTCTTTAACCACTTCATGCCAGGGATTTTTTATGAAATGAGGTCACAAAAAACAGGTTTTTTGGTAAAATAGACATCTTAACACAAATTTAAAGAAATAATAATAATTTAAAAACGTTAATATTATAAGAAATTAAAATTAGACGATAAGATAAATCTTATATATTTATATTTTTGTCTGGACCAATACCTTCTCGCCAATTTGTATTTGATAGGGCAACGAAGATATAATATACTGCTGTTTTTACAATGTTGTCATGGTTGTTTTTTCCTACTAATCCCCTTAAATTGGACGTCCCTTACGTTAAAATCGGATCAATAGCAATGAAGATACGATATATTGCACTTTTGCTACTGTTAATGTGTTTGTATTTAATCTCAACATATTCGCTACCCCCTCCTCTATCATTTAACCTCTCAAACGTTAAAATTCATACAAATAACAATGGAGGTACGATATAGTGTCCTTTTGGCAATAACATTGTGTTTGTTCTCTATGTCTACGTATTGGACATCCACTCCCCTTTCATTTAACGTCTCGTACGTCAAAATCGTATCAATAACAACAAAGATATGATATAGTGCTTTTTTGACAATACCATTGTGTTTGGACTTTTCTCCGTTTTTCCGAAATTTTTTAAATATTTAAAATAGTGAGTAAATAAAGTGTAACCGTCTGGACTATCGGTATGGCGTTCATTCTTACAATGAAATTGTTCATTCTTTAATTTCGTACCTATTGGTTCGAATTTCATTATATTAATTTAATCTCTCCATTTTCAACCCTTTCCACAGTTGCGTCATTCTTGATCTGAAAATTTTTCTGCACAAAAAAACTATTTTTTAATATTTAGTATGCTGCTTATTCTTACAGCGATGGCTTTTATTTTCATCCCTATTGGTGCTAATTTCATTACCTTAATTTAGTCCCCCCATTTTCAACCCTATTTGCAGATGCGTCATTATTCATCTGAAACAAGGTCTAAAATGATGCGTATTTCAATAACGACGCAACTACCCTGTGGTGGCTTAGCACATAGTTACAGTTTTGTCGCTTTTATATCATCTGTGTACAGTATTTTAGAAGTTGATTACGTAATAAGCAGGAATTGACAAAATTTGCTGTTACGTTATTCTTATTCCGGCTCAGCGATATGACAAAACAAACATAAACAAACACGATCAGGCGTGCTTTTTCTTTACATTCACGGTTTTATGCAGTGTTTTTCAGTTGCATATTTCAAGTGTATTATTTTGAAAATACCTATTTTTTATTTATTGTTTTTGATCGTAAAGTAAGTAATTGTTACTTTATATTTATACATCAATTTCTATATTCAAAAATTTTCATTTATTTTATCTGATTCTTTTCAACTCTTTTACAAAATGTAAAGCGATAGTGAAGACGAGTTCAATATGGAACATTATGAAACCGATTCAACCCTGTTGTAGTTCCGACTAGAAGTACTAGCACTATATCGTATCTTTGTTGCTCTATGAAATACAAACAGGCGAGAAGGTATCGCTCCAGATAAAAATATAAACTTAATATCTATAGTGGCGAGAGGTACTCGGGATAGCGCCAATCGGAACACATTTAATAGTAGGGGAGCAAAGTATGCTAAATGTGCAATCACTCGAGCGCTTTGGGGACCTATTGGGTTGTGAAGAATAGGTCCTAAAACCAAAAAAGTAAAGTTTTCCATTTTAGCGGGGACTTATCCATTTTTAATTTAATTTTTCATTTCCAACAATCGTTTTTAAAGATTATCTATCCTTAATTCGAAAAAATGTCTCGAATAAAAAATACTTTTACGTAAGGAATCCAAATCTGCAATAAAAAATGGGGGCTCCCATTTAAGATTTTAAAGTAACCCCCACCACCCCACCTCCATGGGGAGTCATGTTTGGTGCGATTCGATAGATTTTTCAAAAATATTGAATAAGTGTATTTTTCAGTTTTTCGATCTAATGTTCATTTCGCGAAATATCGCGGGATTCTTATTTAAAATATTAAATTAACCCCCCACCCCTCTCCGTGAAAAGTCGTGTTTGACATCATTCGATAGATTTTTGAAAAATATTGAGTACGTATTTTTTAGTTTTTCGATCTGTCATTCATATCGCGAAATATTCGCTTTATTCTTGTGAAATTTTGGGACTCACCCATTTCCTTACGCCTCGCTCAAATCGTCAGATTTTTGAAATATACACTGTTTTGCATGTAATTGACTTACCTAGAGGAGACCCCAGACCCAGCTGCAGCTCGGTACGCCCCGAACGGTATGCCGGGCATACGAATACGACATGTTGCGCGTCATCCACCACTCCACACTCGGGGCATAGATCGTCCGCGGTTTTCTTTATACGATAAGTATATGATCTGAACGATCAATGTCCCGTCAAGAACTGTGTAAAGTAGTAATTGACGCGCCTGTGCCTGCACTCATACCACCTTACTACATCCGGAATCAGAGATCTCGTCCAGGCTGCCTTTTCGACCTCGGCTGCCCATTCCCTCTGCCACATCTCTAAACTTCTGTTTAGTTCTTGAGGTCCTGAAAAAATTGCCCCGTTACCCCTCTGATACATTCGGACTCTTTTTCTGGCCAGAATGTGCACCGGCACAGAACCAGCCACAACCTGTAAGGCAATAGTTGATACGGTTCTGTACGCGCTGCACACCCTGATCAGAGGTTTTCTCTGTACTCTAAGAAGCATGTCTTTATATTTCTTCTTCTCCAGGGCCTCGTGCCATACTGGGGCTCCGTATAGTGCGATGGATAAAATTGATTGCAACATCACCGCTCTTTTATGAGATCCAGGACCTCCTATATTTGGCATTAACTTGCTTAACGTGGAGGTCCTTTCTTCCGCTTTCCGACATGCCTCTTGCACGTGTGGTCCGAATGTCCGTTTGTCGTCAAAAGTAATTCCTAGATATTTAACTGTCTTCTGGGGTCTTATTTCGGAGCCTTTGTACTCAAATACTATATCTTTTCTATCTCTCGGTCCCCTCAAGATTATCGCTTCTGTTTTCTCTACTGTTGGCTTTAGGTCATTTCTTTCTATCGATTCCGCGGTTGTCTTGATTGATTTGTTTACTCTCTCTCTTATACCCCAATTCATGTCGTCTTCTACTAGTAGAGCCAGGTCGTCCGCGTATGCAATTGCTCTTACTCCTCTCATCTTATTTACTTCTAGTACCCCGTTGTACAGTATGTTCCATAGTGTGGGTCCCAGCACCGACCCTTGGGGTACTCCCGCGGTCATTTCCATCTTCTTTTTTTGATATGCATACGGTTCTCTCGGACAGATAGTCCTTTGTTAAGTTGGACACATAATCTGGAGCCCCAAATTCGACGATTCTGTCTACTATGAGGCCCCAGTTTGCTGAATTAAAAGCGTTTTTTATGTCCAACAGAACAAGGACCACCCATCTTTTTTGCTTGCTCTAGCCGCGTCTCTTATCCAGGTCGCGGCATCGACGGTCGATCAACCTTTTCGAAATCCGTATTGTTGTTGTGATAATACTCTCTCATCTTCCAAAATGCCTTCCAGCCTCTTCCTGATAAGTCCCTCGTAGAACTTACCAAGGCAGTCCAGGAGGCATATCGGCCGACAAGAGGATGCTGAATCGGGGGGTTTCCCAGGCTTTAGGAGCAAAACAAGGTTCGCTTCTTTTAAGTCCCTGGGAAACTCTTGCTTCTGCAGTACGTCGTTGAATATTCTTCTGATCAAACCTGGTTTCTCCGTTTCTATTAACTTAATTGCCTCTGGTGGCAGCCCTTCGGGGCCGGGAGCTTTCCCCGTCTTCATTTCCCGACCAGAGGTTTTTATTTCCTCTTCCATAAACTCCTCCACCATCGTTGGAAAGATTTTTGTAAAAATTTCAATGTCCTTAGTGGGGAAGAGGAGTTCAGCCGATTTCATCCGCTGGTCCTCGTCTAGTTTATATAGGGTCATTATCCTTAATG
Organism: Diabrotica virgifera virgifera; assembly: GCF_917563875.1. Lineage (NCBI taxonomy): Eukaryota > Metazoa > Arthropoda > Insecta > Coleoptera > Chrysomelidae > Diabrotica > Diabrotica virgifera. The sequence goes on from NC_065446.1 coordinate 134,747,349, forward strand.
ACTTCATGGTAATTTTGTAGGCATCACCCGATACATCCTCATCCAATGCTTTTATCAGGGTCTGCCACTTTTCCTTTTTTTCTTGTTTTATTTTTTATTCAGTGTTTTCTTTAGTTCTTTGTAGATTTCTTTGAGTTCGAGATTGCCCTGGCTTCTCGTGTAATTTCTTCGAGCTCTGAGGCATCTTTCCCCTAGACCTTCGATCTCATCCATCTACCAGTAGGGGGATTTTTTGTTATTCTTTTTCTTCAGGGTGGCCAACTTTGCTGCATTTTCTAATGCTCTTCTCAGTTGGTCAAGGTCAGAAATCCCTTCCTCGTTGATCTTTCTGACCTCCGATAGGTATGTGGATTTGTTAAAATAGATTTCGGTGTTTTCTATCGGCCCTCATACTTTCCCTTTCACCTTAACCTCTTACTGGATGTAACGGTGGTATGTAAATAACTGGTCTTCGAGGACATCCCATCCCTGTATTCTTTTGGATAGCCCTTCAGTTGTGATAGTTACATCAATATGTGTCTGGCTGGCCCCTCTTACAAAAGTTGGTTTATTATTATTTAAGACTTGGGCCAGCCTGGGCTATCCATTCGTTCCAAAGTTCCCCCTTTTTGTCATTTATTGGGGAACCCCATAACCTCGATTTAGCATTGATATCCCCGGCGACCAAGATTTCTTTTTCGCTTGTGGTGGCGCTCATTATCTCATCTACAATAGTCTTGTATCTTAACATAGGGATGTTCGGTGACATGTAGCATGCCAGGAGGCTGAAATCCCTCAGTTTGATGAGTATGTGATTTCCGCCCCTGACAATGCGCCGCACCCCTAGATCCCTATTTCTCATGAGCACCGCCACATTTTTGGCCTTATCTTGTACCCATCCACCGTCCGATGTTATTTTTTTGTTTGGTTCGGGCACGATGAGCAGGTCAGTTTCCAGCTTGCAGGCTTTTAAGTGGACAAGATCGTGTGCTCTACGTGCTCTGCCCACGTTCACCTGCAATATCCGTATACCAGGTTGATCCTTGAGGTCCGTTTTGGTTCAGTTCCCTAAAGTCGTCCCTGCATCGGATTCGCCTTCTTTGAAAAATTGAAATAATTAAAAACTAGAATAAATAAATAAATAAATAAGTATAGATAAAATGAATAAATAAAATAAATAGGTAAAATGTGTATAAATAAAATAGTTAGGTAAATAGACATAGTTAAAATAGTAACATAAAGTTAAAATAGGTAATATAAATAATAAAATAGATCTATAAAATAATAAATTAGTAATTTTAAAATTTGTATAAATAAAATACAACCTAGGTGGGCTGTATATGGGCCCACCCTCGTTTTCCAGGAAGTCTATTTCGTTTCTTTTAGTCGTTTCTTGGGAGTTCTCCCTCATCCGCCCTTCCGTACACTAGGGATCAATAGGCTGGACAGGCCATCCTGTCCATTCTATGCCCTTCCTCTTTGCAAACTAAACAATATGCTTTATTGTTACAGTTTGCGGCAGTCTGTCCTGTTTTCAGGCAGTTATAACAGCAAGCCGCCCTGCTCTCCTCTTTACACTCGTAGGTACTGTGGCCAAACTTTAGACACTTAAAGCATCTCACCGGGGCGTACCTCTCCATTACCGGGCATCTTGTCCATCCGATCTTAATTGTGCCGTACCTCCTCAGTTCTTCTGCTTTGGAGGGTCGTACGGCTATTGTGGCCACGTGCTCCCCGTGTTTATTCGTCCTCAGTACTTTTTCAATTTCTCCTTCCGGGATGCCCGTATAGCTTTTGATCCCTTCTCTCAGCCTTTTCTCACTCACTCCTGGGTCCAAATTCGCTATAGTGAAGAAATTTTCCTTTCTCCTTATTGTTTTATTTATTCCTTGCATTTTGTTGTTAAGTTCTGCCTTCAGTTTTTGTGCTGCTCCCCTCCACTTTAGCTTTACTAGTAGATCTCCCATTTGTTCTTTTTAACCTGTCTACTTGGATCCCCATCATTCCTATGTCTATCTTATTCTTCATCTCACTTAGTACCTCGTTGTATTTTTTTCCTTTGTCTATTTTTATAAGGAGAGCTTCCTCTTGTTCCACTTTCCTCTCTGCACCGAATTCCTTGCCTCTTACTAAAATCTCCCAGGATATAGTTTCTCCATGTCCTACATATTCGAGGGCTTTCCTTATAGTCTCTTTATTCAGGTCGTTTGCGACTACGACCCTCATGACGTCTGGGATTTCGTTTGTTTCCTTCCTTATTTCCTTTATCGCTTTTACTGCCATATCGTATGCGTCTCCCCTGTGTGGTTTTTCTAATCTGGCAACGAAAGTATACCATGTTGTTTTTTATTTGCTTTTCTTCTGGTGTTCTCCAGGTAATTTATTTCTCCCTCGTCTATTTCTTCTAGCACCTCTGCTAGGTCCTCCCCTACGTCTTTAATTGTATTTTCTACGCTTGTTCCCACTTTGCCGTTTCATATAGTTTCTCTTCCCATTTAGTGTCGCATATGCTAATAAAAGATTTTTTTCCTCTCCCCATATTTAAGGCTCTTTTGATTTTTTCTTGTTCTTGTTTCTGCCTCTCTTGCTCCACTTTTAATTTACAGTGGTCACATTTTAATTCGTTTGGTGTTTTTTCGGTTCTACTATCCTCCTTTTTGTTGTTGGTGGATTTTATAATCCCTATCAATTTTTTTACATCGGTGTTCATCTCCACCTTTTCTTTAAGCTGCTCGCTTAATTTATTGAACATTTCTTCGAGTTTTGTATTTAATTCCTCCAATTTCCTATTTATTTTTCCTGTTTGGATTCATTTGGAAACTGTATGCTCTCCTCCAGCCTTTACCTCTTGAGGTCATTTATCCTCTCCATGCTTTCAGCTTTCCTTTTTTTGATATTTATGATCTCCACACCCTGATATTCATCTAGCAAAATTGACGCCAGCACACTTTCTTCGATACTCTGCCATCCTTCTTTAATATTGTCTACTTCTTCCTCCTGTGGTTGTTTCTCCCCTATCTGTTCTTCCTCGTTTTCACTATATTCTATCATTTCCTCCTCTACTAATGTCGATTGCTTTGCAACAGTTGACCTATTCATTTTGTGTTGTCGATTGTGTCTTCTTACAAGTTCCCTCTCAAAACTATTCATCATCTCTCCTTCCAATTCTTTTTTTAAGTCGTCTTGCGACTATTCTTCCCTATTCTTTTTTTCAGTCTCCGTTGCATTGTCCATATTATCTCGCCGATGGTCGTCATTCTTGTCACCTGTCAGTTTTGTTTTTTTTTATGTTACTCATAAATGGTCCCACGAGATGGGACGTGCTATACGTCTGACGCGGCAGTGCGCCCTTACCGCGCTAAGGCTTAGGTACTTAGGGAGGTCACCAGGTATCCCGAAGGGATCGTTTGTGATGCTCTAACCATCGCATCTCTCATATCTTTGGCACGATGCCTTCCACCGTGATAGTGGGGATTATTCCCCAGTCAACCTACTTCAAACTTCTTATAAACAAACATTTTGGTCCTTCGAGCCGTATATACTTAATTACCAGTGTCCCAGTGAAACGCAGACAGACACGCCCAGTTTAAAAAAGGTTAGTGTTCTTCACATCATATACCTACCCTTAACTTGATTTTTATAGTGTTGAAATCTGATCACAGAAACGTTTGGTATTTTATTTGCGATAAGACATTTGGTTGTGTTAAGTGATTAAATTTGGTGTTTACATACATATACTTTACAGGCAAACTGCATTTCTATCTTTGTTGGTTTGTTGTTATGGCATAGACGGGTGTAATTTTTATCTTTGACATTGTAAATATTTTTTAATATTTATTTCGGATTTTGAACATTTTTTAAGGGTTATTTAAACATTTATTTTAAAAATACGTTGGGCTCGAATCATTACACAATAATACAATTGATTTACATTTTTCTTTGACACTTTTCTTTTTCTTTTAACAATAATTATTATAGTAGGTATTTTTAGATTCAACGATTTATACATTTTACAATTTTTACATTTTTGGCATTACCTACATTACATACTATAATTTATTATTTACATTTTATTTTACATTTATTTTTTAACAATTATTATAGTAGGTATTTTTACATTTTTTACATTTTTACATTTTTGACATTACCTACATTACATACTATAATGTATTTTACATTTCTTTTTACATTTATCTTCTTATTTGAACATTTATCACCATGTCAAAACAAAACAAAAAGGAAACTGAACGTTTACAAACAGAAAAGAAAAAACGAGCAACTGTTAAAGGTCACCTTACGAGATTTAGCACATACTTCAACACCATTAAAACACAAGAGCAACCTGATTTAACGGAGTTAAATTCTAGGCTTGTAAGGGCTGAAAAGTTGCTTAATGAATTTGAAGAAGCTCAACAAATCATCGAAAATTTGGACAGTAGGTGTAAGGAAAATTACAGAACCATTAATGAGCCAGAACGATGCAGTTTTGAAAACATGTTTCATGCGCTAATGGCCGAAGTAACGCACTTTTTAAACCTTCACTTTGAACTGTCGTTGATAGAGAGAGTGCTAGCACATCACGCTCTCGGGCAGGCAACCTACAAAATTCGGTAAAATTGCCTATTTTAAGTTTACCTTCTTATAACGAAAGCCTGGAAACCTGGTTATTTTTCCGTGACAGTTTTTCCTCCATAATAAATAAAAACGATGCTCTAGCAAATGTCCAAAAATTCCATTACCTACAGCTCTCCTTGAAATGGGAGACTGCAGAAACAATCAGTTCGTTACAAATATGTGATGCAAACTATGAAGTAGCATGGTTGCTTATTAAAGAACGGTTTGAAAACAAGCAACCTCTAATAAATTTCCACATCAAATCGTTATTTAACCTTCCGGTATTACAACACAAGTTATCACCTATCAGTTATCACTTAAGAAGGTGTCGCCGCCGTTTTTAAAAAGTTCGTCAGGGGGATTAGCCGAACCAGGGGCTTTATTATTATTTAGTGTTAAGATGGCTTCTCTAATTTCTTCTTTGGTGGGGAGTGGCTGCCCATCATCTTCATTGATTTGAAACATGGGACGCTTCATCTCGCCATATTCATGATTGCCACTAAGCAGTTCTTCAAAATGTTTCGCCAATCTGTTTAGTATCTGTTCCTTGTTACTAATTATAGGCCTGGATCCCGCGTAAAAAAAGTTGATTAACAACCTGAAAATTTATTAATAGCTTAATGGTGTCTAGTCGAACAATCTTTGATGTATGGGAACACTAGAACAGGGGAAGTTTTAATTGTGGAACAGGTTAAAAATTTGGAACGTCAGACTACGAAAAAGTTCTATGTATTTTGTCGGACAGAGCTTCCATTTGATTTGTTACCCTTTCATTAAATTTCCATGCAAAAATCAGACTGGTATTTATCACAAACTAGGCATTTTAATAAGTCCGACACGTAGAACATGTCAAATGTGACAGTAATTATGACAGGTGATAAATAGCAATCTGATTTTTGCATGAGAGTTTAATGAAAGGGTAACAAATCAATTGGAAGTTCTGTCCGACAAAATACATGGGACGTTTTCGTAGTGTGATGTTCCAAATTTTTAACCTGTTTCACAATTAAAACTTCCTCTGTTCCAGTATTCCGATACATCAAAGTTTGTCCGACGAGACACAGTTAAGCTATTACCAAATTTTCAGCTTGCTAGTAATCAACTGTTTTTTGGTATGCGGGATCAAGGCCTATTATACATGGTCATTTATTAGTCCGCTATAATAGATCCGCTTTAATAGATCCGCTATAGTAATAGATAGCAATAAAAGTTAATAACAAAAATTTTAGCCACCATTGAGCTTAACGTGTTGTCCTAGGTGAGCGACGGAAAACGACGCGACGCGATGCGGTGCGATGCGATACGATGCGACCAGTAATTCACGCGACGTGTGGCTTATGTAGCGCCGCTTTGCATCGCTCAATTTAGGACAAACGTGACGATGTCAATTCATTCCTATTCTTAAGTATGGGGAAGTATACGGCAGTGTTACTAGAAAATTCATATTAAATACTTAGCTTTAAAAAAATTCCATAAACAAAGAAGAAAGACAACAAATATCATATATTTTAGAGCGAACTAAAGGCTATAGCGGGATAAGATGGTCAAAAATGCCCCCGCACCGATCAGCCCAGCTACTTATGTTTTCGATAAAGGATATAAAATTATGCCCTCATGCAAATTTTTAGCTACCCAGAGGTCCTAAAACCTCTTAAATCGAGAAAAGAAGAATTTTTAGGTTTTATTTTTTTGTGAGCGCAATTTTACTTTAAAAAATCTGAAAAAATTCAAGAGGATGTATATTTTGAATACAAAACAGCTTGATTTTTTTCAGATTTTTGTAATAAAAAATGAGCCAGGAAAATTTTTTTAAATTTTAAAAACATTTTTAGGTTATGTAAATATGATTTGGCCAACTTTTAAATAGTATTTTTTTGTGCGTTTTTTGTCGTTCTTGTGAACGGCAGAGGCAGAGTTTTTAATATCTGAGCGGAAAGAACGAAAAAATTGAAAAAACCGTTTTTGGCTGTCTCGAGATGCATCTCGGGACAGCCAATTTTAGGATTTAGGATCGTGACTAAAACAACTGAAAAACACTAAGAGTGTGAATTTTATCATAAAATTTGGTATGTGGGCTTATAATATTTGGAATAACTTTTTTCGATATCTCTAACGCGGAGCAAATCGAATCGCATACCGAAAATTCACCCTGCTTGTGGATTCGCAGTAGCCTGCGTTTAAAATTTAAATTTCATTTGACTATTTTAAAAATTGTGAACCATCAACCTGTATGACTGTGCCAAATTTCAAATCTGTATATATTTTGATCGATCAGATAGCTCAGTGCGACTAGCGGCTGACCCGCACTTCACTTCGCCGTGAGGTACGAGAGTTCAAGCCCAGCCCAGGCCATCGGAAAACAAAAAGGCTAACGCGTCAGTATAAAATTCTAAATATAAATCTGGCGCTTAGACCTGAATATGCGGGCATCTGATCGACCTATGAGGGAGCAGTACGGCAAGGAATAAGGGCTTGCAGCTCGGTGAAACTCCCCCATAGATCCCTACCGAAGGGCGTTGACGCCTAAGAACGGTGTATATACATACATACATATATTTTGATAGCTGAAATATAGGGGTGTCTTCATCTTAAATGCGACACACTGTATATTATCAATTTGATAATTTATTGCAACTAATATAGTCGTATATGTTATACCTAGATTCAAAATATACATTCGAAATACTGACTAATTCACTAATTTTATCATAAAAAGTTCAAATTGACTGCACTGAAGTATTGAACCAATTAATGCGTATTAATATAATATTATTATAGTAATTATAATATATACAGAGTGAGTTTTATGTATAGAAACCCTCAATTATCTCGGAAACGTCTTGCACGATTTTTATAGGTTTTTGGTGGGTAGGGGTTTTCTAATGTAGCCGATATTATAGTGATAATTACATTGTTGTCAGATCTTCCGTTTTTCTGGAAATCTTACGACCTTTCTTATTTTAAATGGAACACCCTCTATGTCTTTTTTGTTTTGAAGTCCTTAAGAAATACCGATTATTTTCATGTTAGCCTCTACCTAAATGCTATAGTTTCGGACCTATTGCTACATGTATTTAAAAAAAAATTAAACAAATTATAAAAATCAATTTTTTCGGCCCGTGTAGACATTATTTTACATTCTTTGGATCATGATTTTCAAGGTTCAAAAACACAAATAAAAATATTATTTTTGAAACTGCTGAGTACTCAAATTCAAGCTAAGCTCTTCTTCTAGGCGCTCGCTATAAACCATTTTGGCCCGTTTTATTCTAAAACATTGCTTTTTAATAATTGTTAGTAAAGCGCATATGGGAGGACGGGCGATCGGGCTGCATTAACAACTAAAAGACAATATTTTAGAATGAAACAAGCTTAAATTACTTTAGTAACTAATTAGTAACATAAAATAAGGCTTGAACTTGAATTTGTATACTGGGTAGTGTTTTGGGTAGTATTTGTGTTTTTGAACCTTGAAAATCGTCATTATTCGATTTTTTTTTTCAGTTTTCAATTGTTTATAACTGGAAAACGATTAACTTTAGAGAAAAATTACAAAATAACTTTTTTTTTCCAATGGTCCAAAGAACGTAAAATAATGTCTACCCGGCCGAAAAAATTGATTTTTATAATTTGTTTAAATTTTTTGAAATAAATGTAGCAATAATTCCGAAATTATGGCCTTTAGGTTTTTGGGAAAATAACATGAAAAATAATTAGTATTTTTTAAGGACTTCAAAACGCAAAAAATATAGACGGTATTCCAATTGAAGTAAAAAATTTAATTAGATTTTTAGAAAAATGGAAGATTTGACAACAATGTAATTATCACTAAAATATCGGCCGCATTAAAAAACCCCTACCCACCAAAATTGATAAAAATCGTGCAAACCGTTTTCGAGATAATTGAGGGTTTCCGTACATAAACCTCACTCTGTATATATTATTATTACACATTAATTGGTTCAATACTTCAATGCAATCAATTTAAACTTTTTATGATATAATTAGTGAATTAGTCAGTATTTTAAATATATATTTTGAATCTAGGTATAAAAAATACGACTATATCAGTTGCAATAAATTATCAAATTGATAATATATCCATAAACAGGGTGAATTTTCGATATGCGATTCGATTTGTTTCGCGTTAGAGATATCGAAAAAAGTTATTTGGAAAAGCTGTTCCAAATATTATAAGACCACATACCAAATTTTATGACAAAATTCACACTTTTAACGTTTTTTCTGTTGTAGTTACGATCCTAAATCCTAAAATTGGCTGTCCCGAGATGCATCTCGAGACAGCCAAAAAACGGTTTTTTCAATTTTTTCGTTCTTTCCGCTCAGATATTAAAAATTCTGCCTCTGCCATTCACAAGAACGACAAAAATCGCACAAAAAATACTATTTAAAAGTTGGCCAAATCATATTTACATAACCTAAAAATGTTTTGAAAATTTAAAAAAAATTTCCTGGGCTCATTTTTTATTACAAAAATCTGAAAAAAATCAGGCTGTTTTGTATTCAAAATATACATCCTCTTGAATTTTTTCAGATTTTTTAAAGTAAAATTGGGCTCACAAAAAAATAAAACCTAAAAATTCTTTTTTTCTCGATTTAAGAGGTTTTAGGGCCTATGGGAAGATAAAAATTTGCATGAGGGCATAATTTTATATCCTTTATCGAAAACATAAGTAGCGGCGCTGATCGGTGCGGGGGCACTTTTGACCATCTTATCCCGCTATAGCCTTTAGAGAGTTTTATCATTTATATTCGAAATCAGTGGCGTGCTGGCCATATAAATGTATCGGTGCAATCACCGAGAGGCCGCGGCCTCTTGAGGCCGATTAAATAGGCTTTTTTCACAACACATTTTAGATGTAACAAAAAATATTTTTTTAATTTCAAAAATATGTATTTTTGTCTTAAATTTGTATTAAAGAATAGGATTTTGCAAAATACTGAAATTATAAAAGATCGAGATAATGATAAATATGTTCAGTCTACAGAAAATATGAAGGATGCTATTATTGATCTAAATGATAATGAACATGAAGTAACAAATGACAATGTTGTTGATATCGTGAAAACTTCACCTCCGTGTGGTACTAAAAAGTGAAAAGATTGTATAGCTTACTGTTACGCTGTTTTGCATAAATACAACTTAAATCAGTGTACTTATTCAAATTTAAATATAGTATATAAGAATTTATTAACTCTTTCAATGTCACATGTACCTTGCGAAAGAAGCTTTTCAACGTTGAACTATACAGGGTGTAACAAAAGTACAGGTCATAAATTAAATCACATATTCTGGGACCAAAAATAGTTCGAATGGACCTAACTTACCTTAGTACAAATATGCACATAAAAAAAGTTACAGCCTTTTGAAGTTACAAAATGAAAATCGATTTTTTCGAATATATCGAAAACTATGGGAGATTTTTTATCGAAAATGGACATGTGGCATTCTTATGGCAAGAACATCTTAAAAAAAAATTATAGCGAAATTTGTGCAACCCATAAAATTTTATGGGGATTTTGTTCCCTTAAACCCCCCAAACTTTTGTGTACGTCTCAATTAAATTATTATTGTGATACCATTAGTTAAATTCACTATTATTAAAACTTTTTTGCCTCTTAGTATTTTTTCGATAAGGCAGTTTTTATCGAGTTGAGGCTTATTTTTCAATACGTTTACATAAAAATTATATGGGGGTTTTGTTCTTTTAAAGCCCCCAAATGTTTGTGTACGTTCCAGTAAAAATAGTACTGCGGTACAATTAGTTAAACACAGTGTTTTTAAAACTTTTTTGCCTGTATGTATTTTTTCGAAAAGGCACCTTTTACCGAGATGTGGCTTCTTTTTTAATATGGTTCAAAATATCCCTAAAAATGTAAATCATAAATAAATTTTCATATTATTACAAGTCTCCATAATCGTACTTAACCATATACAAATATATGGTGGATTTGACAAATATTCGAAATATCTCGATAAAAACTGACTTTTCAAAAAAGTACTAAGATGCAAAAAAGTCTTAAAAACAGTGTGTTGAACTAATGGTACTACAATAATAATTTAATTGGAACGTACACAAAAGTTTGGGTGGGTTTAAAGGAACAAAACCCCCATAAAATTTTTATGGGGCGTCCAAATTTCACTATAATTTTTTCTTAAGATGCTACTGCCATAAGAATGCCACATGTCCATTTTCAATAAAAAATCTCTAATAGTTTTCGATATATTGGAAAAAATCAATTTTCATTTTGTAATTTCAAAGGGCTGTAACTTTTTTATGTGCATATTTGTACTAAGGTAAGTTAGGTTCAATCGAATTATTTTTGGTCCTAGAATATGTGAATAAATTTATGACCTGAATTTTTGTTACACCCTGTATAAGAAATCTGTTAATAAGTACTTTAAGACAAGTCCACTTGGAAACATTTATACTAATGGCTATAGAAAATGAAGTATTGGCTTTGTATGAGCTTAAAAGTAATGAAATAATCGACGAATTTGCTCAAAAATCTACTTTAATGCGGAAGTTATTGATCGAAAGTTAAGTAATTATTTTATAAAATAATTGCAAAAGAATGTTTAGATTATTGCGTTGTATTAACATTTAAATATTGTTAAATTAAAGTATTTGCACTGGACTTGTATTTGTACTCTCTTGTATAATTGATTTACTAAAATTAAACTTAATACGTAATTGAAAAATTCTCAAGATTTTATTTTACTTTTATCTTAATTACATTAAATTGCTATATAGTTATTCAGGAAATTATGCTTTCTGCCTTACTGCATACAATATTTTCATACATGCAATTTATTATTTGTAACATTGCTTATTCTTAAATACAAAATTTTGCAAATTAAAAAAGAATGTGTGTGTACTTTGTACGCACGTAAGAAGTTATACTTCTACTACATATTATGTGATTTTTAAGACAATACCAACAATTTAAAAAAATAAAAGAATAAAACGCACACAAACACATTGAAAAATGCCACAAAGAAAAAATGATTTCTGAACGATAATAATTGTTGGCAAAAAAATTTAAATACGCATTTTCTGAAAAAAAAATTATATACCAAATATACTTAGAATCATAAAATGCATAAAAAAATAAAAAAATAAAAACTTGCATCGGGAACCGAACCCGTGAATTTCGCGGCTCTTTGCTTCGTAATCGAAGCCTAGACTCACTCGTCCAATTCCACATTATTTGTCATGTGGAAAAATAGGGTAACTGAACGTTTTACTGTTTGACAGTTGTTTTGAATATAATTAAATTATGTAGTTTAAATTTTGTGGAAGATAATATTAAAATATAACAAAACAGTAAGAAAACAATATATTAGATGAAGATTGGTAGAACTTTTGTTGGTAATCAAATTAAGTATGTAAATCAAAGCATTACATACCTACTAGATAAATAAATCTACGCCAAAAAATCATAATTTAAAAATAAAAATCGGACCTAATTTGGGATTTCTCTCTAAAATCCCCATTCTTGAGAAAATAAATGTACAGTAGAGCGTCGATTATCCGAACGTCGATCAACCGAACGACCGCTTATTCGAACTATCGACTCCCGCGTCCCGCACTCGAATACCGAGCAAGCGTTAGTAATTGACGCTTAAAATATCTTCAATTTTCTTCAAAATTGTATCCAAAAATAATTATGTTGTTGCAATAAGTGCAAAGACTGCACTTTTTTGTTTAGTTGCTAGTTGTCATTATCAAGGTATAAATAAATATGTAGGTATATAAATATGGCTTTTATTCACTTGTGGATAAATATGTATGACTATAAATATGTATCAATATATTGTAGTTCGATTATCCGAACAAATCGGTTTTCCGAACACCTATGTCCCCCAATTAGTTCGGATAATCGACGCTCTACTGTATTTCATCCTAATACAAATGTATAATTACAATATGATTATAATAAAAACTACTTACCAAATTAGAATGAGTTTTCCTTGTCCAAAATAGTCCAAAAGTCCAAAAATATAGGTATATGAAAACTATTTAAAAAGGCAGTATAACTATTAATTAACTTTTGTTTGTTGTTTCTTTTCACACAAATTTTAAAACGCAACAATCATAAATAATCTAACTACAGCTGTGCCACAGCCGCCATATTGAATAATTTTTGACATGTCATTTGAACATCAAATCAGAACAAAGTTATAATGCGCATGCGCCGGGATCATAGGTTTTAACATATAAAAATTCACCCTCATATCGCCGGTAAAGAAGCATAACTTCAAAAAAATCATTGAATTCAAAATTTTGTTTGATTTAAAAATATTTTTTTTTTATTTTGTAAATAACGAATAAAACATCCTGATAATAGAAGGTAAAAGTACGATTGGAAATGTTAGGCCGCTTTTCTATAAAATCACCGGGCCGCTTGAAAAGTTCCAGCACGCCACTGTTCGAAATTAATAAATAATCCACGTTGGTTAAAATGTATTGTGGCTCATTACCATGCACTTTCGATTGTGCATTATATTATTGCAGCTGTTAAATCCAGTATTCAACTGTGAATAAGTAATTTTCAAAAACCAATTTCTATTGAGGAGACGCTGTTACTGGCTTTAAGGTATGTTAACGAAAAAATACTGGTACTATATTACTTTTTATTTATTTAACAAACTATTGAGTAGCATAATTTGAATTGAAAAAAGTAACTTGCACTTGACACTGCAATCTTGACACTGCGTCTGCGTCGTGTCTCGTCGCGAACAAAACAAGTTCGCACTTCGTCGCGTCTTGTCGTAGACTGATTAACGCGAAAACGTAGGCCACACACAAAATATAACCATTACGTGATATTTTCGCGTAGCTTCGCGTCGTGTCGCGTTGTCGCGTTTGTCATTCACCTAGGGCAACGGGTCACATTACAAAATTAGTTAGAATGTTACAGGGTGTTCGATAACACAGTGGCAGACCAAAGTTTTGTTTTTTTAAATGGGACACCCTATATTTTATTTTAATTGCGAAATCCTATTAAGTTCTTCATCACAAAAATATAAAGGTTTGTTATGTTATACAGGGTATTTACAAAGTTATAACCAATTTTATATGAAAATCGTAAAAAGTTCAACTCCCTGTATAAACAAATATAAGCAAAATAGCAATGGTTTATTAATGCCATATTTTTTACGTATTGTCAAAATTTACAAGAAGTATTGATATTGCTAATTTTCTTTATATTAAATACAGGGTGAGTCAAAACGCAAGTACATTATTTTCTCAGTAATTTTAAATGGAATACCCTATATTTTATATCAATATTGAAAAGTACCATTACCGTAATTTAATTTTTAAAAACATTCACCATGTCCAAATTTATTAGTTTTCGAGATATTTTCATTTTTCAATTCACCAGTAGCGTGGCCACCCAAATCACCAGAATTTAATAAACTGGACCGATTTTTTTGGGGTTACGTTAATAATGAAGTATATAAAATACCTCCAACAACAAGGAATGAGATGAAAAATAGAATACAGTGTATTTCGATGTGTTAATTTACAAATGCTTTGTAGAGTAAGTAGCTCATTCAGTGATCGTTTTTAGGCGTGCATAAATGTGTTAGGAGGTAATTTTGAACACCTTATGTAATTAAATATTAAAAATATTTTATTAAAAGTAGTTTCAATTTTTTCAAACATATATTTTTTGCAAAATGTATTACTGATAAATTATTTTTCGTTCTTTATTTGCTACATTGTTACATGTACATACAAAAGTAGTATTTAATTGTCTTCACAAACTGTTGTATTTTGTATTTTTGTTTTTGTTTTGTGTTTTTTTTGCAAAATTTATTACTAATTTTCTTTCTTTATTTGTTACATTTACATAAAAAAGTGTAATTTAATTGTTTCAAAAATGTTGCATATTGTGGTTATGTTTTTTTTTGTCAAATATACAGGGTGTTTCATTGGGAAAGTAACATACGTTAACTGTAGAATAAGGACACTTAGGCGATCTTAAAAATACCATACTTAATGGATCTTACTCCATTAATAACAAAGATACTGGGTGTTTTATCTATTTTGTCATTTTTTTAATTGGTTCGTAACTTTTTAACCACACTGTATATTTATTTTATATTAGACACGCAAATATCATTTAAGGTGTACAATAAATTAATTTATTTACAATTGTAAGAAATCCAGATCCGGATTAAACAATATTGGAAAAATTTTCCGACCCCAGAACAACCCCCTGTACATTAAATTTTTTTAAAATAGATTTTTCAGTTGAAAAGAGGATGAAAAATTAAAGTCAGTGGTATAATTTGAATTTTCGGCAAAATGATTTTTCTGGTGAAATTTTGAATTTGCATTCGGAAATTAAGTGAATTGCGAGAGCTCTAAGTAGAAAAAAATTGAAATACAGCTTACAACTTGTCAACCTCACTGTATATTGATTTTATATTTAACATGCGAATATTCTTTTACTTGTCCAATCAATTAATTTATTTACAATTATAAAAAATCCAGGTCCGGTTTAAAAAATATTGTGTAAATATTCCGACCCAAAAAAACATATTGTATATTAATTTTCTTTAAAATGGATTTCGCATTTGAAAAGAGGATGAAAAATAAAATTAGTGGTATACTTTGAATTTTCGACAAAATTATTTTTTTGGTAAAATTTTGAATTTGAATTCTGTTATTATGTCAATTGCGAGAGCTCTTGTAGAAAAAATTAAAATGCGACTTAATTTTAATTAATACCATTATTTAGTCTAAATTGGTAAAATGTTAATATTTTAGTGTTTTTTATTATGTGTGAAAAATAGTTTCGGCGAATATTCATCTTTAAATAATGAATAAATAATAAAGGGTCAATAAAGGATACATCACTTTAATCAACAAAATAGCTAAAAATTATAACAAAACAGCGAAAATTTGCAGCATAATCACTATTCAAAACTAAAGTACTTATTCAAAATTACCACCATCAAGAATTATTTTTTTTTATACGTAGGTACGGTAAATTTTTGTAGTTAGGTATCTAGCGTCATGTGTATTGTGTACTGTGTGTGTTGAGTAAGTGTCTTGTTACATTGCAAAGTCGACGTCATTGTCTTTGCAAAGAGACGCTAATTGTATCCGAACGTCTGCGGTCCCTCCGGTGAGTACCGATCCCACAAGGACAGAAACTATTTTCATTTATTAATTTATAATAAACGAAAAATTTCTGACCCTGGTGAGATTCGAACTCACGACCATTCGGACCTTTCGATCCAAAGGTAGGCGCTCTTACCACTGAGCCACAGAGGGGGTCATCAAAAATTATTGTTATGTGTGCAAATGTTTACATTTTACCAATTTAGATTAAATAATGGTATTAATTAAAATTAAGTCATATTTTAATTTATTTCACTTTGAGCTTCGCAATTCACATAATTTCAGAATTCAAATTCAAATTTTTACCAAAAAAATCATTTTGCCGAAAATTCAAAGTATGCCACTAATTTTGTTTTTCATCCTCTTTGCAAATGCAAAATCCATTTTAAAGAAATTTAATATACAAAGTGTTTTTTTGGGTTGGAACATTTATACAATATTTTTTAATCCGGACCTGGATTTTTTATAATTGTAATTAAATTAATTGAATGGACAAATAAAAGAACATTCGCGTGTTAAATATAAAATCAATATACAGTGTGATTGACAAGTTGTAAGCTGTATTTCAATTTTTTTCCACTTAGAGCTCTCGCAATTCACTTAATTTCAGAATTCAAATTCCAAATTTCACCAGAAAAATCATTTTGCCAAAAATTCAAAGTATACCACTGAATTTAGTTTTTTATCCTCTTTTCAACTGAAAAATCCATTTTAAAAAAAATTAATGTACAGGGTGTTGCTTTGGGGTCGGAATATTTTTCCAATATTTTTTAAGCCGGACCTGGATTATTTACAATTCTAAATAAATTAATTTATTGTACCCCTTAAATGATATTTGCGTGCCAAATATAAAATAAATATACAGTGTGGTCAAAAAGTTATGAACCAATTAAGAAAATGGCAAAATAGATAAAACACCCAGTATCTTTGTTATTAATGGAGTAAGACCCATTAAGTATGGTATTTTTGAGACCGCCTGAGTATCCTCTTTCTACAGTTAACGTATGTTACTTTACCAATGAAACACCCTGTATTACTAATAAATTATTTTTATTTCTTTATTTGCTACATTGTTACTATATTGATTGCCGGATAGATAATCAGTAATCGTCAATTGTCAATTCAGTCATGGCTTACTTAAAATTTAGATAAATTTAGACACCTAAAATAATTTCCTCTGAAAAATTAAAATATCTCGTAAACTAATTTTGGACATAGGGAATGTTAT
Source organism: Diabrotica virgifera virgifera (assembly GCF_917563875.1). Classification (NCBI taxonomy): domain Eukaryota; kingdom Metazoa; phylum Arthropoda; class Insecta; order Coleoptera; family Chrysomelidae; genus Diabrotica; species Diabrotica virgifera. Next base: position 134,764,332 of record NC_065446.1, read on the forward strand.
ATAAAAATTAAAGTACGGTAATGTTACTTTTCAATAATGATATAAAATACAGGGTGTTCCATTTAACATTACTGAGAAAATACTGTACTTGCGTTTTGACTCACCCTGTATTTGATATAAAGAAAATTAGCAACGTCAATCATTCTTGAAAATTGTGACAACAAATAAAAAATATGTCATTAATAAACCATTGCTGTTGTGCTTATTTTTATTTATGCAGGAAGTTGAACTTGTTACGATTTTCATACAAAATTGGTTATAACTTTGTAAATACCCTGTATAACATAGCATTTACCTTTATATTTTTGTGATAGAAAGGTTAGCAGGAGTAGCGAATATAAAATAAAATACAGGGCGTTCCGTTTAAAATAACATAAGTTTGGTCTGCCACTGTGTTGTCGAAGAACCTGTAACATTCTAACTAGTTTTGTAATGTGAATCTCAAAGTTGGCTACAGTTTTTGTTATTAACTTTTATTGCTATCTATTACTATAGCGGATCTATTGAGCTTTACCCCACTAATCAATCACCCTGTAGAGCCGTCCCTATTTTTACATGCTGTTATTCTGGGTTTGAATTCTTTTCTGCAGCTGTTTATCTGTTGGTAGAATTTTCGTGAGGCTTTTCCATTGTGGTAGTTAACAATTTCGTTTAGAGCGTGTTCGTATTGTTCTTTCTTTCCTTTTTTAAACATTCTCTATTCTTCTCTTCTAAAATTTTCATAATCGTCCACAAGAAAATAGCTTTAGAATAATATTAAATCCTAAAGTAGTTGCAAATTTCCCACAATATCCCACACAGTTCTTCCCTATAATTCACCTCGCTATTCCATACACGTTTTGATTAACATCTCCGAGTGTATCTCCCACATTAATTCGAAAATGGAGATGACACGTTGTAAGTACATTTACTTGATTAATTATAAGGCTGGCTGGAACGAGATAACTTTTATGGATAATAAACCACGGTGGGTTGCTAGTTGGCTAAAGAATTTACTACTAGGGTCGTAAATTTGTTTCAGAATACGTTTTTGATAATGTCAGGGAAATAGTGTGCCAAACTAGAAAGTTGAGCCCTAACTTATACGTCAAGTTCACATTTAATATAATAGTGCAAGATCCCACTGCAGAATCACTACGTTCATAAGTTAGATAATTAAAATCCCATTTTATATAAATCCCATAATATAAATCTAAGCATAGGAGAATACATTGATCATAAGTTACCAATCAAAAAGTGGCCCCAAATAGATTTAATTAAATTAATAGTTATTAATTTTTGAGACAAAATATCGCGAGGTATCAGAGATGTAGTGAAAGAAAGCTAGCGCGCAACACCACTGGTTTGGCAAGGTTGACAATGTTTGATGACGAATACGAGTTGTTAGAGCAGGCTTATAAAGCCATCTTTAGAGCTTTGTTCAAAATTTAACACCCACCACTCTTAAGTGGGATACCATTGGTACAAAAGTTATTAATAAATTACAAATTCCTTCTTCAAAAGTTAGAAAACTTGACAATTGTTGAAAAAATCTGCCTATTCTGTCTGCCGCCTCAACTACATCTAAATCTAAACCACAGGGTGCTTGCTCCCGTACCATGATCATAACTTTTATTGTGTTTTTGTTGTCTTTAATTTGCTGTTTGTTAGATGTTTTTCAATAATTATCCAAGTTTTTTAACTTCTGAGAAGTAATGTATATTTTTAAATACATTTTTTCACCAATCGGATCCATATTTGGTAGTGGTAATTTGTAAATTTTGATAATATGTAGCTCCGAAGATGTCTAAGCTGAAAGCGCTCAGCTGGGAATTAAATATTTTGCAAACCTTTATAGTCTAAGAGCTAGTGAACCCTCCGACTAACGGTCGTCCTGTAAGGCTAGAAATTTTTCTAGTGATAATTCATAGCACACCAAGGCTAAAAACCATGACCTGGCAGGCATCAGCGGTGCACGTGTATCTACCAGGTGAATCGAAAAGTGCAAATTTAGGAGATAAAATAAACTTCCCCCTGTAAGGTTTAAATTTAAGTATCTGTTTGAGTAAGTCATTTAGAAGAAATGTGTACAATGACAGGCGATTCTGAAGAGCATAAGACCTTGCCAGGCGAGGGGAAAGATAGGGGTTTTTCCTAAAATTATTTTTTTTGCATCGAAAAAATTTTTTTTTAAGTTTTTTGAACCATTCCAAACAGAAAAGGTCTTTAGTGATTTTTCTCTTAAGTTTTTGTTATATAAGCGATTGAGAATTTTGAAAATTGCGAAATCGGCCATTTTTAACCCTAAATCGGACATTTATCTAAAAATTTAAAAGTTGCCAAAGTACGTAGATATTCTCTAAACATTGATTGATGAAATCCCCAAGAGTTTTTTGCAATAAAATATCGAAAACCCCTTTGGTTTTTTAATTGCTAATCAAGCGGGCGCGACACAGTAGTATAAGTGAGGACGTTTGAGTTTGCATAAATTAATTATTTCGAGAATGGGAAAATTTCAAGAGAAATCCTCAGACAGGTCGATTTTTATTTTTGAGTTAGGACTTTTTCGCATATATATAATACTAGTAACGTCATCCATCTGGGCGTGATGACGTAATCGATGATTTTTTTAAATAAGAGTAGGGGTTGTGTGATAGCTCGTTTGAAAGGTTATTTAATTCTCTATTCAGTAATATAAACATTAACATAACTATTTATACAGGGTGTACAAAAAATTTTTTTCTTCTATGTGTTTGTCAAATTTAATCAAAGTTAATTTAATAAAAAAAAACTTTTTTGTACACCTTAAATAATTAAATAACCTTTCAAATGAGCTATCACACAACCCCTACTCTCATTTAAAAAAATCATCGATTACGTGATCACGCTCAGACGGATGACGTCACTAGTATTATATATATGCCAAAAAGTCCTAATTTAAAAATAAAAATCGACCTGTCTGAGGATTTTTCTTGAAATTTGCCCATTCTCGAGATAATGAATTTATGCCAACTCAAACGTCCTCACTTATACTACAGTGCCGCTTGATTACCAATTAAAAAACAAAGGGATTTCCGATATCGTATTGCAAAAAACTCTTTGGGAGTTCATCAATCAATGTTTAAAGAATATCAACCCACCCTGGCAACTTTGAAATTTTTAGATAGATGTCCGATTTAGGTTTAAAAATGGCCGATTTCGCAATTTTCAAAATTTTCAGTCGCTTATATAACAAAAACTATTAACTTAAGAGAAAAATCACTAAAGACCTTTTCTGTTTGGAACGATTTAAAAAACTTAAAAAAAAATTTGTTCGATGCAAAAAAAAATAATTTTAGGAAAAACCCCTAATCTTTCCCCTCGCCTTACAAGATCTTATGCTCTTCAGAATCGCCTGTCATTGTACACATTTCTTCTAAATGACTTACTCAAACACATACTTAAATTTAAACCTTACAGGAGAAAGTTTATTTTGCCCCCTAAATTTGCACTTTTCGATTCACCTGGTCATGGTTTTTAGCCTTGGTGTGCTATGAATTATCATTAGACAAATTTCTAGCCTTACAGGACGACCGTTAGTCGGAGGGTTCACTAGCTCTTAGACTATTAAAACACTTTCCTTTTTCCAATAATTCATTTGCCATAAGTGTGCACAAAACACATGAGTATTTTTCAATCAATGGTCTGGCATGTCATAGGACATGAATCCCCCTTGAAAATGTTCTGGAGTGTCTAAAAAGAAAATATTGGTCTAGATATTAATTACAAACAAGGTTCAGTTGATAATGAAAATCGTATTTCATTGGAAGCATAACGACTATTTAAAAGAAACAACACCAAAATGCATAGATAGCACGCCTAGGAGAGTTACTGCACTTCTTAAAGCCAAGAATTTCTTCTTCTTAAAGTGCCCTCTCCTCAATAATTAAGGTTGGCTACTACAATTGAATGTTTAATAGCGACTTGGAATATTACAAGTATGTTTGAATCTGGAAAGATTCACAATACGATCAAGGAAATGCGAAGGTTAAATATAAATATCTTAGGTATAAGCGAGATGAGGTGGCCGGGTTCTGGCCATATGACGATAGATAATTATGAAATTTACTACTCTGGTGAAGAAGGTCCGCAACATAGAAATGGTGTGGCATTTATTTTAGAACAAAATGTCGCAAAATCAGTAAAAAATATCGTGCTATACTCAGATAGATTAATAATGTTACAAATAAAAACAAATCGTACAGACTTAAACATCATTCAGGTATATGCACCTACACAACAATATGACGATGAAGTTGTCGAAAGCTTTTATTCAGATCTAGACTATTTATTATCACTCACAGGAAGCCAAGATATAAACATTGTATTGGGGGATTTCAATGCCAAGGTTGGAAGAGGTAGTGAAGAAGATGTCGTTGGCAAGTTTGGTTTAGGAACGAGAAACGACCGTGGAGATAGAATGATTAGATTTTGTGTAGAAAAACAATTAGTAATATCCAACACTTTTTTTGACTTGCCTAAGCGACGACTTTACACCTGGAAATCTCCTATGGACACTTGTGGAAGAATAGTAAGAAATCAAATTGATTATATCTGTATATCAAAAAGATATAGAAATGCTATCTTGTCCTCCAAAACATATCCAGGAGCGGATGTACCACCCAACCACAACTTACTTGCAGCTAAAGTATTACTTAAATTTAAAAAGATTAAAAAACCCAAAATATCTCCTAGGATCAGCAAAGATAAACTTTCAAATGCGGAAGTGAAAGAAATAGTAACCGATAAATTAGAAGATCAGTTTCAGAAATTGGGAAATAAAAATTCAGAAGAACAATTATGGGAGTCATGCAAAGAAACATTGGAAAAAGTCCAAGAAGACCATCTAACGGAAAATCAGCGTAGGAATAAGCAGCAGTGGATGACAGAAGAGATATTGAATTTAATGGATGTAAGAAGAAAATATAAGAATGCTAATCTGACAGAATACAAAAAGCTAAACAGTATGATTCGAAGAAAAATAAGATCAGCTAAATCAGAGTGGCATAAACAACAATGTAAAGAAATTGAGAACTACGAGCGTATCTATGACGCATTCAATATGCACAAAAAACTGAAAGAAGTTGCAGGACTGAATAAAAAATGTAATCCTCCACTAATCGAAGATAAAAACGGAAAAATTATAATCGATATCGAAGGTCAACTAATACGATGGACAGAATATATAAAGGAATTATTCGATGATGAAAGAAGCGAACTAGAAACGCTAAATGACATAAGCGGTCCTCCAATAACTAAGGAAGAAGTGCAATACGCTATAAAGAACGCAAAAAACGGCAAGGCGATCGGACCAGATGGGATTTACGTAGAAACACTAAAGCTTTTAGGTGCCGAGGGCATTAAGGTACTTACGAAATTGTTGAACTTAATTTACGAAAGCGGAAAAATTCCTAAAGATTGGCTTAAATCCTCATTTGTTGTACTACCAAAAAAACACAGAGCCACAAAATGCAGCGACTATCGCACCATCAGCCTAATGAGTCATGTATTGAAAACGTTTCTCAGAATAATTCCTCAAAGAACATATAGAAGAATTGAGGAAAGAATCTCAAGTACTCAATTCGGTTTTCGCTGTGGCCTTGGAACGCGTGATGCACTATTCGCAACTCAAGTTTTAATTCAAAGATGCAGAGACGTAAATCATGACGTTTTCATGTGCGCGATTGATTTTGAAAAGGCCTTTGATAAAGTTCGCCATGAAAAAATGCTACATATTCTCAAAACTACCGGTCTGGACGGTAGGGACATTAGAATAATCGCAAATTTGTATTGGGGCCAGGCTGCATGTATTAGGGTTGCGAATCAGTGCTCTGAAGAAGTCACCAATGTTGTTTAATCTTTACGCTGAAACAATCTTAAATGAAGTGTTGGAAAACGCAAAAGAGGGAATACTCATTAATGGTATGCTTATGAACAATATCAGATACGCAGATGACACCTTGTTGCTGACTGGATCAATTGAACATCTTCAAGCGTTATTGAACCGAATGGTGGCATTCTGCGCGATATATGGACTCAAACTCAACGCAAGAAAAACAAAGTTTATGGTTATTAGTAAACAGGCAGCCGTAAATAATAATAACTATAACGTAACAATCGGTAATGACTCAATTGAACGAGTAAGTAATCTTGTATATCTGGGTACTCATATTAATGAAAGCTGGAACCCTAGTACAGAAATAAAAAGTAGAATTGCCAAAGCAAGAACAAGTCTTATGAAATTTAAGAAAATCCTGTGCAGTCATGATCTAAATTTGGAACTTCGCATAAGAATGGTCCGATGTTATATATTCCCAGTACTACTTTACGGGGTCGAAGCATGGACACTGACAGAATCGCTTTTAAAAAACCTAGAAGCATTTGAAATGTGGGTCTACCGCCGTATCCTGAAGATCAGTTGGGTAGAAAGAGTCACAAACGAAAGGGTTTTGCAACGTTTGAATAAAAGTTGCGAAGTAGTGAACACGGTTAAAAGGCGCAAATTGGAATACTTTGGTCATATAATGCGTCACCCAGAAAAACATGACATACTTCACCTTGTCATGCAAGGTAAAATAATGGCAAAAAGAAGTGTGGGTCGCCGTACAACTTCTTGGCTTAAAAACCTACGCCAATGGTTTGGGAAAACTAGCACTGAACTATTTCGTGCGGCTGTAAATAAGACAATGATTGTTAATATGCTGGGCAACATGAGAGCCAACGATCGACAAGCGGTCTCGGCACCTTAAGAAGAAGAACTACAATTGAAATCTCTCTCTGTCTTTAGCTGTTATTACAGCTGTTCAAAATTTAGCCCTGTTTAACGCCGGAGGTTTTTTAGCCACGATAGTGTTTTCCTTCCTAGTCCGCTCTTTTCCTCGGTCTTTCATTTCGCTATTATTTGAGCATATTCGTACTTATTATTTCTCAGTATATGGCCAAGATATCGCTGGTACCTATGATTAATGTGATTCATAATACATTTCCAGTGAAAATGATAACTCTTTGATAAGTATTGGCGATTACAATTGTTTTATATGCGTGTCCGCGAAGATTATAACTCAAAAAATATGTATAATGAAAAAATTTAGTCCATAATAGATACCGCCGAAAACAATTATTTCCCTTTCCTTTTCTGTTTCTGCCGACGAAAACAATTATTTCTGATGACGTTTTACTAATTATAATTTTCGTGAACCCACAAACAGAAATGATGTTTTTTGCCGATACTCCTTAAAAAATAAATTTTTTCCCTAACACTTTATTAGAGATTATAATTTTCACAATCACATAATCGAAAATAATATTTTTCGCGGCGTTCATTGAAAGTTCTACTCTTAACGGCATTTTTCAGTTATACTTTTCGTAGGCAGCGGGGATATGATGTTTTTCTAAGTTTAACTGTGTTGAAAAGTTCTCTTCCCTTGCCTATTGTATATTACTAAAAGTGTCTTAACAACATATTAAGTATTCTAGTAAAGTTACTTCCCTACGCTTGGTCGGCGTTCCTAATTATATTTCTCTATAAGTTTCTATCTTGAATCATATCAATATCAATTGAAGACACGAGTGCATGAAGGGTCTATGTGACATTTGCAAGTTATTGAGAAAAACGAAGCTAAAGTTTTTATACTAGAACTTTTTTACTATAAGATCTAAATAGACTAAATTTATAGGATAGGTAGTTGTAAAACTAATATATTTATTAACACTATATACACTATATATAAAAAGTGTACATAGTTCCTTTACACCCTAGTAACTTAGAAAATATTAATGTTAAAACGTGTGGAGGGACGCCGGTGTTCAACATTCCTCCATGGAGAGTTTGGAGTAGTTCCAATGTCTCTTTCCAGCGTTTTGCACTTGTAGTAAGTTCAATGTGTCGCTAAGCCTTCGATAGCTAAGAGGAGAACTTTTAATGAACCGTAAGATGCTGTAATTCTGGCCTGTTGAATTGTTAATGTAAATAAAACACTTTCTATTTTGCTATGACTGTAATGAAGTTGAAAAGGGCAAGAAATAGAATTTTACATGTGAACAATTGAGTTAACAACTTATCCGTGAAAGGCGCCACTACACATATATTTACACTTTGTACCGGCTTTTTGCTAATTGCGGCGTGAAGAATTCTCTTCGAAAAAGCGTAAATGAAAAGAGGTTTTTGCGTACGTTCTTAATGAGTGTTGATAGTTGACTGACTGTTGCACCCCGCTCTTTCATCCCGTTAACAAATATTTCCGTTGGGTGCTTTGGGTAAAAGAGAGGGCGGAGATTAACATTCTTGGAAGTTTTCTTCAGGCACTGCGTAATGAAATTATTTATGGTTGTTACAGAGGCGGCGCGGAAATTTGTTGTTGGTGAAATAGAATTTATTTTGGGTGGAGAATACAGTTCTCCAACATTCCCCCCGGCGTTAGAGCCTTGTGGTCTAACCTACTCTTCTTTACCTTGATTAGGGAGAACCGAAATTTTAGAGATTGCCCTTGTGAATTGACCATCGATGGTCTTCAACTTGACCACTCTGACTTTGCCACCTTGCCCGGGCATTGTATCAACTACCCGTGCTAAAGGCCATTTTAGAGGAGGTACATTATCCTCTCTCAGAAGAACTAAGTCATTGACTTTTACGTTTTCCCTTGGTCGGGACCATTTTGGAGAATTTTGTAACCGGTTCAAGTAATCAACAGACCACTTTTTCCAGAAACTTTGTTGTATTTTTGCAATTTGCTGAAACATGGATAGTTTATTTTCCGGAATTTTTTGTAAGTTTTGCTCAGGATGCGCTGACAGGCTGGAGCCAATTATAAAATGCCCAGGACTGAGAAAGGTGTAATCTGAAGGGTCGCTGGACATGGAACAGATAGGCCTTGAATTCATCACAGCTTCAATTTGAACCATGACAGTGTAAAACTGTTCGAAAGTGAAAGAAGAACAGCCTATTAGCCTACGCATATGATATTTTGCGCTTTTTACTGAAGCTTCCCAGAGCCCAGCCCAATGAGGAGATCTAGGGGGGATAAACTTCCATGAGGTTTGATTTTCAGAAAGGTATTCCATAATGGTTTGAGAATTAGACTTATTTTGAAAAAATTTGTATAAGTCATAGAGTTGGTTTTTTGCACCAGAAAAACATGTGGCATTGTCACTGTAAATGACGGTTGGGTTATCACGTCGGGAAATGAATCTCTTAAGTGTTAATAGAAAGGAAGAAGTTGTTAGATCAGAAACAACCTCAATGTGCACAGCTTTGGTCACCATGCACACGAAAATGGCTATGTATGCCTTGATTTTTGGCGCTTTTCGGAGTGAAGAAGTTTTTAACAGAAAGGGTCCACCATAATCTACACCCACTTTTTGAAAGGGTCTTGTTGTAATGGACAACCTATCTTCAGGTAAATTACCCATAAGCTGTTGTGCAGGAGCACACGAAAATCGGAAACATATGGTGCAGTTGCGAATGATTCGTTTTGCTTGCTTTAGACCATTGAGAGCCCAGAATTTCAAACGAAGATTTGAGAGAACTGTTTGCGCACCAGCATGTCCCAATCTGAGATGTTCATTTTTGATGATAAGATTGACGATAGGATTATTGGAGGGGAGCAGTATCGGATGTTTTTGCAAATAGTCTATGTCGGGACAGTTCGTAAGTCTGCCTCCAACTCTGAGAAAATTAGAAGAATCTAAAAATGGTTTTAGTGACATGAAGTTTTTATTCGAAATAAATTTGTTATTTTTAAGCGCCGAAATTTCTTTTGAAAATGCATCACCCTGTATTTTCTTGATGATGAAATCCATTGCATAATTTAACTCCGCAACAGAAAGAGGTTCAGAAATTTTTTGTTTTTTACAATTAGAAATAAAACGAAATACGCACGCTACTGTACGTTTTAAGCGTGGAATATTTGAGAAACGTGAGAAAATTTTTATCCAGAAATTTTCCACATTAGAATTTACCACGAGGCTTATTTTTCTTTCCTCGGGTAGGTTTTCGAGAACTTTGTCATTTACTAGATTGGAAACATTGAAATTTTTATCTCGCAAGCATTTGGGACCTTGCCACCAGAAGTCGCTATTGAGAATTTCAGAACCAGACATTCCTCGAGAAAGAAGGTCTGCGGCATTTTGCGCAGACTTTATGTGAAGCCATGTAAAGTTTTGAGTCAACTCTTGGACAAGAGCTACCCGGTGAGCCACGAAAACCGACCACCGACTTGGATGACTTTTACACCACGACAGAGCTACTTGGGAGTCTGACCAGAGGCTGACTGAATGAAATTTTATAGATTGATTTTCAAAGATAGAAATTATTTTTGCAACAAGTTTTGAAAGAAGAACCATTGCGCACAGCTCAAGCCTAGGAAGTGTTACCGTCTTTAACGGAGTTATCCTTGATTTGGAAGAAACTAATGCACAAGAGATGGTCTCATCCGAATAGAAAGTTCTTAGGTATACGCATGCGCCATAAGCTGCCATGCTGCTGTCTGCAAATCCATGAAGCTCAACCTTCAGAATTATTTTTTCAGAAAAATAGAAACGAGGAATTTTTAATTGTTTTTATTGTGACAAGTCCTGTATAAAGTTGTTCCAATCGTTTAGAATAGTTTTGTCCGAAATTTCTGTGTCCCAGTGAATTTTTTGCAGATAGAGTTTCTGCATAAGCATTTTGCCTTTAACAATAAACGGATTGATGAGTCCCAGAGGGTCGAAACATTGCGCTAACGCAGATAGGATTTTTCTTTTTGTTATTGGTGGGCAGAAATTATTTTCGGGGACGGAAATTGTTATTTGGTCTTCCGCAGGGTCCCATTTTAGGCCTAGAACCTTACTGGAAGTGGAATCGAAATTTAGGTCATATCCCTGAGTAGTATTTTTTGAATGTTCTGGGTTGATTTGTTGTAGGAATATGGATGAATTTGAATGGAATTTATGTAAAGTAAACCCATGGCTGTTTAGAACAGAATTTAATTGCTGAAGTATTTCGAGCAATTCTTCAATATTATTTGACCCACATAAACCATCATCTACGTAGAATTGGTTTTCGAGAAAATGCGAGGCCAATGGGAATTGAACTTTATTTTTATTTGAAATTTCTTGCAAGACTCTCGTCGCAAGAAACGGGGCGCTATTCGTCCCGTATGTGATAGTATTTAATTGAATACATTTTATAGAATCGTGGGTATCGTCCCTCCATAGAATATTTTGTAGAAAGCGTTGATCTTTGTTGATCCACGTCTGTCGAAACATTTTTTGAATGTCACAGGAAAATATGAATTTGTATTGCCTGAAACGAACCAGAATGTCGAATAAATCGGGTTGAACCTGATACCCTTTTAATGAAATGTCGTTCAGACTTTTTCCTGTAGAGCTTTTACAACTAGCGTCCATGACGACACGCAAAGTTGTACTTTTATTTTGTTCGTTGATGACACATAAATGTGGAATAAAATATTTTTTGTCCGAATTTTCATTTACGAACGAAAGAGGTACATATTCAGCATGCCCTAAAGAAATATATGTGTCAATGAAATTTTTGTACTCGAAAAATAATTTTTTATCTTTTTGGAATTTATTTTCGAGTGAAAGAAAACGCCGTTTGGCTATAGAAAATGAATCACCCAGTAATTGGTGTTCTTGTGCACTTTTTAATGGAATATCTACTTCAAAGCGTCCATTTTCAAGGATCTTTGTTGTAGTTTGAAATATTTGTTCGGCCAGCTCGTCAGCTTCCGACAGAATAGGTTTTTGAGAAAGTTCTTCCATGTTCCAGAATTTCGTGAGCAGCTCGTCCGTGCTACACGTAGAAAGTAGAGCAACATCTCCAGAAGCATTGTTTGCTACTGTAGGTGCCGTCAAGTGAGGAGCAATCACGCCGGCTATTAGGTACCCCAGATGAGAAGCCTGCAAAACTGGAAGCCTAAGGCCCAGAGGAATTATGTCTGGAAGAATTAAGTCGTAGTACAAATCAGCCCCAACCAAGATGTCTACCTGACTAGGTTTGTGATATGAATCGTCGGCGAGAAAAACGTCCCTTGGAATTGGTAATTTTTTTGTAAGAATGCGGAACTGTGGAAGATTGCAAGTAATATTCTCTAAGATGGCACATGAAATTTTGAAAGACTTTTTATTATAGTTAGAATGCATTTTTATGTTGACCATCTTTTTTGAAACCGAATTATTTTGGCCTATGCCAGAAATGTTTAGAGATATGTCATATGGCTTGTAGCCCAGCCTATCAGCGAGACACTGGGTACAAAAGCTATTTTGACTTCCCGTATCGAGTAACAAATGGGGCCGTTAAAGGTTTCCCGTTTTTGTCGAAAATGGTTACTTTGGCCGTAGCTAGAAGTATGTTTAAATTTTTTACGGACAAGGCAGAAAAGGAATTTGTAAAAGGTTCTTGCCCTTGAAACGAAGGACCTTAAAAGTTTGAATTTGACGAATGTTCGCGTTCGTAATTGTTTGAATTTGTAGAAGTGGACGGACTTTCATTTTCATGGGTCGTAGAAAAAGTATTATGTTTATCCGAATTATTATTTGATGCCAGAATGTGCAAATTTGTATTATGGCGCCTTTTACAAACGGTACATACATGTTTTGATGAACAATCTTTAGAATTATGCCTACCTAGGCAATTTACGCAGAGACCTTTTGAATTCACGAATTTTATTTTGTCATCATGCTGAATGTTTTTGAAAAAGTCACATTTGTAAATTTTATGACCTTGCTTTTTGCAGAAAATGCAATAAAAATCAGAAACTAAATTATTTGACGTATTATTTTTATCTGAATCCTCTGATGTGTTATTACTGGATGCATGATGTGAAACTTTTACGTTTTTGGCTTGCCTAGGATTTGTATTTTCCAGGCTTTCCAGAACAATGCACCTTTTTTCAAGAAATTTAAGAAGAACATCCAATTTTGGTACATCTGAATGATTTCGCTCAGTTTCAAAAAGTCTCCTTGTTGAAAAATCTAATTTGCTTTCTAGCAGGAAAACTAAAATTATATCAATGAGCTCTGTACTTGAAAATTGCAAATTTTTTAGCAATTGCATATTTTTTGTTACGGTACTTAGAAAATTTCTGAGGGCTTGCGGTGAGCTGTTTCTCAGTGTAGGAATGTCTGTAATTTCTGTTAAGTAAGAATTTATGATTGTGACCTTATTCTGATAGCGGTTCTTTAGAATATCTAAAGCAATCGAAAACTTTTCATTTGTGACTTTCAAAGAATTCACCAACTTAAGAGAATCACCCTGTAGGTAACTTTTCAAATAAAGAAACCTTTGGATGTCAGAAAGGGACTGATTTTGTATTATCAGTGTGTCGAAGAGCTCAAAAAAACTTTCGAAGTCCCCTATTTGCCCGGAATATTTGCATATGCTTATTTCCGGGAGCTTTACGGCCACTTGCTTAGCGGCAGCGACGCTCCCTGTATTGGTAATATCCAATGCTCTAATCGAACTTTGTATTTTTGACAGAACCGCAAAATAATTTTCTTCAAATATGGCACGATCACATTTTTGAGAATCGTCCAGGAATTCAATTTCATCCTGTACGTTATTGTAATCAGAGAACAGGTCTTGTAATCGACCTTCTCTTGTTTTGAATGAGAAAACATCTTTTTCCGAGTCATGGTTTGCTTCTAGCCACGTTTGAATTCTATTAACAGAATCTAGAATGGAATGCTTTTTGTTTAATAATTTACTTAAACCTTTTTTGCTCATTGTAATAACTTTAATTTGTTTATTTTTGAATGAAATTATTATTTATTTTTGAATTTTAACAAGCATGCAATATTAAACCAAAAATTCAACCCTGAATAGTCCTTTAAATAGTGTTTAACTTTATTAGAGTAACATTTCGCAAGTGATCTTTGAAAATTAACTTTTTGAATTTACATATATAGAAAAGTTTATTTTGTACGTCACCCCTGGGCTCTTGGTACTTGAATGTGGGCTGCTTTTCCTGGAATCAGCTAGTCCTTGAACACCACTTCTTGAAGTAAACTATTGGTATTGGATTATCACTGTTTTTGTTCACAGAATGTTTATTTGTCCGTAGAATAAATAACGCAATCACTTTGTCTCTTGGAATTATTGTCTATTCGACGAGAATATCCGAAAAACGCAACACTTATAATGTCTTTTAGAAAAAGTTGGCATTAGCCAGAAATGTTTTTTAACAAAATAATAGAATTAGATAGAAACTTGAATTGAGTGTTTTTAGGCCAGAAAAGTTCGGTCGATGGATCAAATGTGGCTCTAAGGGCCAAATTTCGGCTCTTAGAAACAAAATCCGGTCTCGGAGGAACAAAATGGAGGGACGCCGGTGTTCAACATTCCTCCATGGAGAGTTTGGAGTAGTTCCAATGTCTCTTTCCAGCGTTTTGCACTTGCAGTAAGTTCAATGTGTCGCTAAGCCTTCGATAGCTAAGAGGAGAACTTTTAATGAACCGTAAGGCTACGGCTCCACGGGCGGGAAATTGACGCTAGCAGTAGCAGTAAAATGAATTTAAGGTTCCGCGGAACGGAATAGGGATAGCCGAACTGTACCGACTACAGGACTTGTGCGTAGTCGGTTCAGTTCGGCTATTCCCATTCCGTTTCGCGGAACCTTAAGTTCATTTTACTGCTACTGCTGGCGTCAATTTCCCGCCCGTGGAGCCGTAGCCTAAGATGCTGTAATTCTGGCTTGTTGAATTGTTAATGTAAATAAAACACTTTCTATTTTGCTATGACTGTAATGAAGTTGAAAAGGGCAAGAAATAGAATTTTACATGTGAACAATTGAGTTAACAACTTATCCGTGAAAGACGCCACTACACATATATTTACACTTTGTACCGGCTTTTTGCTAATTGCGGCGTGAAGAATTCTCTTCGAAAAAGCGTAAATGAAAAGAGGTTTTTGCGTACGTTCTTAATGAGTGTTGATAGTTGACTGACTGTTGCACCCCGCTCTTTCATCCCGTTAACAAATATTTCCGTTGGGTGCTTTGGGTAAAAGAGAGGGCGGAGATTAACATTCTTGGAAGTTTTCTTCAGGCACTGCGTAATGAAATTATTTATGGTTGTTACAGAGGCGGCGCGGAAATTTGTTGTTGGTGAAATAGAATTTATTTTGGGTGGAGAATACAGTTCTCCAACAACGTGTTTGGCTTCTTTGAAAGATTTTTGGGTTCAAACAACTTACTTTTAACATATTAAACATGTTTTGAAAAATTTGTCACTTAGAGCCTTCATGCACTTGTGTCTTCAATTCCCTTTACCAACATCGCCTACCTAACCGTCTTCACCCAGGTCTTCTTTGGGTGAAGAAGTGAAGACTTTGGTTTTCCTCTTTCAGTCCTTCCAGGAACACGTAGGTTTAAAAATTCTTCGTACTGGGTCTACTGGGTAATTGGTACCTCAACAGTGAACATGACCAAGCCACCTTAACCTAAGCTCTCTCATTTTGGCATTATTTGGTGCCAGCTCTAGACTTCCCCTAATATACGTATTCTTAATTTTATCCTTTTTTGTCACTCTACTCATACATCTAAGCATTCCTATTTTCGCAACGTGCATTTGCTATTCCTATTTATTTTTAAATGCCCATAATTCAGTTCCGTACATCATAGCTTGTCCTGCAGCTGTTATATAGAATTTTCCTTTCAGCTTCGTTAAATTTTTTTCCGTCACATAATTACACCACTCTCTCTTTTTCACTTCATCATTTCACTTCATAAGGGGAGAAATTTGGTACCCTGCAGATGTACCTCTACCATTATATTGGCTCTTAACGCAGGGAAGTTCGTGAAGAGGGCCCGAACAAAAAAAATCTATCCTTAAAAATACTCGAAATTGTCAGATTAAGATATGTTAAGTTAACTATATGCAAAAGAGTGTATATTTCAAAAATTTGACGATATGGGGGCGTAAGGAAATGGGTGAGTCAAAAAGTTTCACAAAAAAAGCGAATATTTCGAGAAATGAACGTCAGATCGAAAAACTAAAAAATACGTGTTGTTTTCAGTCTGGTGGGATGTAGAATAACATTATGTTGTTTTGTATGCCATTGGATTGAAAACTTGGTCTTTTTCTAGCAGTTGCCGCTAGGGCATCTATGCCATTTCGTTCGTTGCACCTCGGGGTTTGTTTTGGTTGGATCAGAGAGAGCAGCATGTATGCCTCCTGATGAGAGACTAATAAGTTTCGAAACCGGTAGAGGTGCTTGTTGCACTCTCCGATTGGACTAGAATATGATGCGGCTGTATTTTCGTTTTGCAACGAAATTGAAAATGGTTCTTCATTTTTGATTTACATGTTTACTCTGATTGGAGTACGAACGGAACCATTCTCGTTGGAACTTTACCGCGCTGGGCAGATGGGACGTGAATTATAAATTGTAAAATTCCCTCATCTTCCTTAGTCTCATCATCCGTTATGACTTGCAAATTGTAGAAGCCTCGGAGGTGTAACCAGAGAAGGTTCCCATTGTTTTCAGTCTGGTGAAACATGACCCACCACGGTGAGGGGGGGGATAAATTCTTCTTCTTAACGTGCCCTATCAAGTCCCCTTGACGTTGGCGATTAACATGGCGAAACTGTCTCTGTCTCGAGCTATTCTAAATAGGTGTTCTGCTTTCTTTATTCCTGTCCATTCCCGGATATTCTTCAACCAAGAGGCCTGCTTTCTACCAATTCCTCTGCGTCCTTCGATTTTACCCATCATAATAAGTTGAAGAATATTATACCGGTCTCCCCTTACTACGTGTCCAAAATAGGCCATCTTTCTATATTTGATGTTATCAAGCAGCTCGCGGGTAGCATTTAATAAATTAAAATTATTAAATTTAATTTTAAATTAAATTTAAATTTACGGGGGTAAATTAAAATTTTTAAATACAAACCCCGCGATATTTCGCAAAATGAACATCAGATCGAAAAACTGCAAAATACACATTACACAATACGAGACATTTTTTCCAATTATGGATAGATGGCGCTATAATAGGAAAAAAACGATTGTTAGAAATGGAAAATTTAATTAAAAAGTGGAAAGTTCCCACTAAAATGGAAAATTTTACTTAACTTTATTTGGTTTTAGGACCTAATAACAACCCAATAGGTCCCCATAACGCTCGAGTGACTGTAAATTTAGCATACTTTGCTCCCTTACCACAATACTAATTCTACTGCATGCATTTCCATATATTTTTCCATTACACTGAATACCGATCGTAGATACTTAAAACTGTTATTTTTCACAATTATTTTACCATCCAAAGATATTGATTCATTTTTCATAGGTAACTCCATATTTTATTTAAATGAACACTTTAAAATTCTATGTGTTTGTCCTACTAAGTTTTAAACCTTTATTCTCAAGAGCTTGCCTCCACTCAGGTTTTGTTAAAGCAATAGTTGGCTAATCAGTTGGCTTGTCAGTCATCGAACGACCTGTACATTTTTCGAGCAGAGACATATTATATTACGTTCCTTTAAAGTGAATCATACCGTTTGTTGAATGTAATTTTCCGGGGTAACTGCGAATTGCATGAAAATTTGGATTTAGGTTCGACTTACACTCCCCTCCAAAGTTGAATTTGTGCCGTTCGTTGCTTTTAATTGGGGGGTGACCTCACCCCTTCTCGGGGGTGGAAACACATAAGTTCGGAAATGGATAAATTGACTGATTATAAACAACTTTATTTCTATATAGTTTTTTACGTAAGTCACTCGAAATATTTGCGATTGAAAATGTTTATTTTTCGACAAAAAATCTAAGTTTTCCAACGGTTTTTCGCAAATAACTTAAAAAGTTAATATTTTATCGAAAAAAATAATTTAAATAAAAATGAAGCTTAGAAAAAAAGAAAAGAGTTGTGCATTCGTGAAGCCAATAGATCCAGCAAAAGCAAATTTGTAGCTTATGAAAATGCGTTTTTATTCGTTCTGTTCCAAATCGAATATTTCATCGTCAAATAACCAAAAAGAGAAGCACTTCTCGGGAAAACCCCATTTAAACTTTTTTTAAAGTCTTTAAAAGAAGCTTTATTTTAAATTGTCAATAAAAGTTCCTAGCATTAACCCGAGAACCGTCGCGCTCTCTTTTGTCACGTAAGCAGTGCCGCGCCAGCACGTGGTAGCGCCTGTGTGCAAAACATTTAATGGCGCCCAAAATGAACAATTATTTATTGTAACCAAAAAAATAGCTAAAAATTCTTACACATGCAACAGGAAAATAATTAAATAAAAATAAATATTTGGCGTAACAGCATAAAAAACTAAAGATATAGGTAGGTAAACATTAAATATTTAGCTCTTTTATAAAAAATTAACTTTTGCGCCTTCAGTTCGAAAAATATTTTTAAAATATGATGCTATTGAGGATAGCACCATATGGTGCTATTGGATAAGAGCTATTGTTAAATTTGTGCAAACTGCAGTAAATTCGTTTAAAAATATAAACTTAAAATTTTTAAAAACTTTATTATTTAATTCTTTTAATAAAGGCAGAAACTGTATAATTTCTTCAAATAAATCGTCTCACTCTATATCTAATACATGATCATTGAATCTCATTTTTTTACAAATTTCTATACAAAAGTTTTAATTGTGCGTTTTCTGTACTGTCGTTCAAATTATATAAATATTTGAAAGAATCCACATGATTTTCCAATATCGAAAATCTTTCATTTACTGAAATTAATGCTTGGTCGAGAACACAATAAAAGAAATGAATACATTTCAGAATCCAAAATCGGTTCGTCTTTATGTTCTTAATCGAACTGATTAATTACTTAAAACTCTTATTCCGTAACTGTGTGGCTGGTTTAAAATTAGGCACCAACCACATCCAGTTTCTCTGCAGTTTAATTTGCTGTAGTAATAACATCATTAAATTTGCTATCTATCCGAAACTAGAGCAAGAATTGTTTTAAGGGCGTAGGCGCAAAATTTCGCTCCAATGTGTTTTAAATTCATTAAATTTTTTTTCGGATCACGAGAAAACTAAGAAGTATTTTTGAAAAATTTAAACGCATAATGAAAGATTACATTATTACCGAGGGCCGAACGTTTTATTTGAAAGGACCAAAAAGTTTTATTTGAATGAGATATTTGAAATTAAAAATCACACTAAATTTTCTATTTTTTTACCCCTGAACCTTATTAAAATAAACATTATAGAAGTTTTCAGGGACTTTCGGCCCTCAGTAATAATGCAATCTTTCATTTTGGGTTTAAATTTTTCAAAAATAGCTATTAGTTTTCTCAGGATTTGAAAGAAATGAATGAATTTAAACCACATTGGCGCGAAATTTTGCGCCTACGCTCTTAACTCTTGTAAAGCGTTTAAGGCAGACTGCATATTATTCATTGTTTTTGATTGTAAACGTTTGCTAACGAAGTTAGTTAGTTGAGATATACAGGGTGGCAAGTTCGGTAAATGGGTAAGGGTTGTTTTCATCTGCGTAAAATTTTTGTAGCAACTCTAGTGGCGCCCCTTAATTGCTGGCGCCTGTGTGCCCCGCACACATTGAACACGTGGACAGCGCGGCCCTGCACGTAAGCAGTCGCGCGTTAGATTTTATCTACTTGTTTTATTTTATTTACTTGTTTTACAATTGTTTACAATTTTAAAGCTAATCACCAAAGCCGTAGATTCCACAAAAAATATAAAAAAGTTAAAAAAATACATACGCATTACTACAATCTTCCTCGAGGTACTTATGAGTGGAAAGTTATGCTGCAACATTTTTCGTCAAGTTATCGCGGAAAAGTTGGCCCCCTTTCTTTTGGTAAAAATAATCATGAAAATCTCCCCGTGTTTAGCTCCCCAAATAAAATGAATCGTTAGATCTTTACAAACAATTTACTTTACTTATCTATTTTTTATATGATCTATCAGTTTCACCGGTTTAAAGTGCTTATTTTTGAAGGGGATATAGTTGAAAGAAATAGAACGAGTCACTAATCACAAGTGTATTCAAGCTTTGAACAGCCATGTCTTAACCTATTATTGTCATTCAGAAAAACAAAATGAAACTAGCAGATTTACAACAGCAAAACCTAAATTTTTTTCACTGTTTGAGGTTTTTCGTATCACTAATATTTTTTAAGTTATTTTAAAAAAACAAAATTTTTCAAAATTTTTAGAAACAGATTTTTTTACTCTAAAACCAATTTTTTTCAAAAATAAGCACTTCAAACCGGTCATTTTTACAGATCATATAAACAATGCATGGAGAATAGTGTTGAATGGAGAATAGAACGAAAGTTGCTTATAATGTCAATTTATCCAATTATTTATATGGGAAATAAGCCACAATTAAAATGAAAAAAATAATTTTATTAACGTTTCGACGCCCAAATCGGGTGCCGTTGTCAAAATACAAAATATTACTCTATAGAATTAATATTTTGTATATTTTATTACTAATAGAGTAATATTTTGTATTTTGACAACGGCACCCGATTTGGGCGTCGAAACGTTAATAAAATTATTTTTTTCATTTTAATTGTGGCTTATTTCCCATATAAATAATTAGTCATAAAAATGCCACAAGGAAATAGCTTCAGAACAACATCAATTTATCCATTCCCGGGCTTACTTTAAACACGCGTTTTTTCACTCCCGAGAAGGGGTCACTGTCACCCCCCAAACAAAAGCAACCAACGGCACAAATTCAACTCTGAAGTGGAGGGTAAGTAGAACCTAAATCAAAATTTTCATGCAATCCGGAGTTGCCCCTGAAAATTACACGGTCATTTACTGGGCTATTAACCACATTAATTATACAACTTTTTTTTATTTACAATTTGCTTCAACCACAAAGGGTCACTAGTAATGAACTGTATTGACATCAAATTACAAAGTTTATATTAAATTTGGTTAATGATTCCTATAGTACGTAAGAAACTGAGAGTCTTAGATGAATTATTTTCACTTAAACAATCTTTAAATGTATTTGGTAACTGTTGATGTTGTCAATCTATAACGTAAGGGACAGTCTATTATTATATGTTGCACTGTTAGTTCACTATCACACACATAACACATCGGAGGGGCTTCCTTCTTCAATATAAAGTCGTGGGTGATCTGCGTCGCAATCTGCACTGAGAAAAATATTGTACATAGTACCAATGAACGCCAATCATTGACTTTTTTTACATAGATTCAATGAAAATTTCGTTAATACTATAAACACGTAGTCATTAAGTAATGACCATATTCATTATTACAATGTAATTCTATTTATTAACAAATAATGAATAAAATCATTAATCCAATTAATCTTTTTACCTATCCAATGAATTTTTTCATAATACTAATAATTTGTTCATTGTATATATGAAATTATACATCAGGATTATGCGGTTAAATTAATGAATATAAAACGTTGCACTAATGTACAGTGTTCTTTAAATTACGAACTCGTTTATTGAATCAATGTTTCGTAACATTAAATCAATGTTTTCGACTTTGATTAATAACTCGATACATTGTTTTGATGTAACGCAATCATTTTATTAATGTAATATACCTGAACCAATGATCAATTCATTGTAACAATGATCTTGTACATAAGCTGATACATTCCTTAAAACTCTATAGTGTTTTTATTGGTGTAAAAAATCACGTGTCAACAGTTGCAGCCTCCTAGCCGACAGTCACCCTGCAGACTCTGAGGAGCGGTGTTTAGCACTAGTGATTTGGTTGTTTTTTCTAAGGTATGTATTTACATATATTTTTAACTATATTTATAAATTATTTTGTTGAATTTCTATAAAAAAATGTTGTAATTCTATTTCCACTTTTGCAGATTGATATGGACTTTGGAGTGGCATTTGGAAATGGACTTACTGATGGATGGGAGAGCAATTTCGAAAGAATTATCTCCTTTCTTCAGAGTGAAAGTCATATCAAGGATAAAACAAATAAATTTTTATTTGAAAAGATTACCCTTGAAGACATTACGGAATGTAAGTACCTGCATATCCTGTATTAATTAATTTTTGTTCTCTGTAAATTTTTTCAAAAGCTAATTCGACCCATAGGTAAAAGAAAATAGGAACCATTTGAAAATATTTCTAAATGGTGTAATCTTATAAAAGATTAGTAAATTAAATCTTTAGGTGATTAAACCATAAATAATTGAAAAATATTATTAACTCTTGCAGACGGTAGTATCTATCAAAGTAAAAATAAACATCTCAACATCTAGCAATTTTTTTCAAGATAAATTAAAATATTTTTATAAAAACAAGTGATACCCAAAAATACAACTATGTTCAGTATTTAGATTTATTTTGTTATAATAATTATTATAATAAATTGTAGATGGCTAACATGCAGTTATTCTTTGGGTTCTACATCGATATTTTGTACGAACTAATAAAATATACCATCAGAGATTTTCAGTAATCATTCTTACATCGGGAAGACCCAGCAAGAAGTCGAAGATTATATTAGATTTTTGAAAGCAAAGAAAAATGCCATTCAACCATTTGCTTTTTGTATGGGTGGTGTTAATTAATCCCAGAGAGATGATGTATTTATGGAGATGTTATTGTAGATGTATTTTTTTTAAGATATCAGGTATACATTTTATATATAATATAAATATATATATATATATATATATATATATATATATATATATATTTTTATATATTTTATAAGAAGAATCAATTTCTCTTATATTTAGTTATTAAGTTTTTTCCAAATTAATTATAAAAAGTTGTTTATGTTAATTAAAAATATTTGTTTTTTTTTCTTTAAACTTATATATAATACTTAACATTAGAAAAAACATTGATTCAGAAACGGGGAGTATTAATTTTCGTCCAATGATCAGTATCGTTGGTCCAATTTAAGTAGATACATTAACTAATGCTCAAAAACATTAATTTTTATGAATTAGTACGTTGGTTCAATATACTTTCTTGTTAAGAAATAATGTACCGATCCATTGATTCAATGTACCGATCCATTGATTCAATGTACCGATACATTGATTGAATGTACCGACACATTAATTCTTAACTAGAAAGTACATTGAATGAACGTACTAATTCATAAAAATTAATGTTTTTGGGCATTAGTTAATGTATCTACTTATAAACCGGGAGATATTAATAGAAGTTCAACCACGATTCTCTAAGTCCTGCCCTTTGCAATACTGGAAGGTTAGAGAAGGTACTTACAATTTGTGGAAAAATCCACGGGTGTCCTGTGACATTTTCCTGTGAAAATTAGATTTTCCATGAAAGAGAAATTGGGAGTTGCGATGAATTTTTAGTCCTGCCATATCCATAGAATAACAGGATACTATCTATTTTATGAAGAAAATTTTTTGGGCAGGACGGTTGCAAAAGGACTAAGGGAGTATACAGATATACAAACATGTAATGAAAATAATGAAATTTTCATAATTTTATAAGTCCTGCCAACTTAATAAATGAATCATATTTATTTCAAAATGACCAAAAAAATGTTGGCATGACGTCACCTAATGTTTAACTGCACTTGTTTCTTTGAAAATTCTGTATAAATTTTTATATAAATTCTGTCACAAAATAAATTTTGTTATAAAATAAATAATTTCAGTAGACATTATTCAAAATGGCAGGATGTTTAGTTACACCTTTTTTACTATATATAGTTAAAAAAAATTTTAAGACAATTCGTGGAAAATTACACGATTTTATAAGTCATGCCATTTCGCACATATCTCAAGAAGGTTAATATAAATTAATTTTCAAAGAGGCAGGATGGTTGTATAGTTATTTCGTATAAAAAATTAAAGCGTGTGTCTGTAAAATTATTTCAGGGTGTTATACAAACATATTCATATCACCACAATTTTCTGAGTCATACCATGTCGAATATGCTTAAAAAACACTAATCTAAAACCGTTTACAACTTGGCAGGATAACCGCAAAGATGAATACTACAAAAAATTAATTTGTATATCATTAAAACAATCGTATCCTATTAAATACTATTTTCCTGAATAATGTCTCTGAATTTTTACACACTTTTCAAATCTAATAGCAAAGTGTAACATCTTTATTTTAAGTGATTAGATCATATTTTGATCTAAGTAAACGCAATAAAAGTAAATAAACAATTTTTAAAATCTATTGGTTATAGTAGGGAATTTACCTACCCATTATATTATACAGGGTGTCCAGAAGCCCTCATAACAAACGAAAACTGGAGATTCCTCAGATAATTTTAAGAAAATTTAACTCAATTGCATGCATTTCTGTCCTGTGCTGTCTCCATCAAGTTTCTGTCGATCCGTTTGATGTCATCAGACCATCTGGTTGGCGGACGACCTCTACTTCGATATACTTCGTCTAGAAGAAGCATATCGAAGTCTTGTAATTAGTTTCTTTAACCCTTAACTACAGACATCCGGTATTTTTTACCGGCGGACATTCCCAAAATGTGGATTTCGTGGTAACCTCACAACTTACAAGTTCATGTGTCTCTGTACCTCTCGGGCAGTTTGTATAACAATGCTAGTCAAAGCGTGTATTGTGTATTATCAATATTTTCTTTTCTGGTACACATCAAAAATCTTAACCGGTAAAAATTACCGGATGTCTGTGTTAAGGGAGTATTTTTATATGAGTACTATATTTGTAAATCTGAAATGTTTACATTATTTTTTGGTGTTTTTGGGGAAAAAGTAAAGAAATGGACTGTGGAAGACATCCTGGACCTTCAATGAAGGTTAAATTTGAAGATAAAAATTTTGAGGCCACTTTGCAAAAATGGAATTGCCATTTAATTTTATTACAATTTTACCCCTTGCAGATTTTTTTTCATGGATGTAAAAATGTTCGTGGATGCTATTTTATATTTCCTTTGTGATTCTATGTTACGTTTATTTGTTAAAAAAAAGTTTAAATTTTTGTCCATAGCATTTATGGCCGTTTGTTTCAATAGACCAAAAATGTTACCAAAATTCTGGTTTAATAGATTTTTCTTCAAAAATCTTGTATTATATTATTAAAATCACTTATTTTACAATTTTTCCCATATCTAGAGACACCATAAAAACACATAATGCAAAACGTTTTTGTTTTTTATTATTAACTTTATATTTTGACTCTATTTTATAATGACCGGTAAAAAATACCGGGAGTCTGTAGTTACGTGATAATATTGGGATGTCTGTAGTTAAGGGTTAAAATAGCTGCAGAACGCTTTTATTAGGAAAAACGAAAACTGGTACACTTATTTATCTTCCAGAGTCAATTGTCAAATATCAATTATCAATTGTCAATTTTTAGTACCGGTCATAGGGGTCCGTTTTGGGTACGGAAACGGATATTTTATCGAATAACTTTTCTGCCTAACCTTTAAGCATCTCTGACACTGGATTATTAAATTCTGGGGTAGTTTTGTACTAAAAGGTACTTTTGCTTTAACTCAGAAAAATACGCAGTGTTCTAGAAATATCGATTTGAAAAATTTCCCTTTTTTTGGTTTTTTGAGTTTAAAAGAATTTAGAAAAATTCTATTTAGGAAAACGAAAACTGCTACGTTTATTTCTCTTCCAGAGATGAATCGATTTTATCAATTGTGAATTTCTAGTACTGGTCATAGGCATCCGTCTTGGGTAGATCAACGGATATTTTATCTAATAACTTATTGGTCTTTAAATTTTTAGACATTTTTGAGAGTAGGGTATTAAATTATAAGGTACTCAAGTACTTAAAGTTACTCTTGCTTTAAGTCATCAAATACACCGTTTTTTTTTTGTTTTTTTTTAATTTTTTTCAAATTCAAATAAAAGGGGTACAATATAAAAATGGGTGGAAATTGCATTTTAGTGCATAACATGCATCCAAAAGTGTACAAACCTGTCAAAATCAGTGTATTAAGGGCAAAATTTTGTTATTTGGGAGGTTTATGGAGTTACGAATACGCAAGCAGAACCGACCTTTGAATCACCTAGTGCCCAGAGTTGCTGCTAAGGCACGTCATCTGGAGTTTCGTGGGATAACGGCAATAAATTAAAGATAACAGATTATTCGAGGGTTTTTGGGATGGCCGAACAGGAATATGACATTACAACTGTCCCTCGGAGCACCTGGTGCCCAGGGTGACTGATCTCGAATTTAGAGAGTTTTTGGAGGTCGATTCTGATGGCGTATTCATGTTCAGCAACCACAAAACTCCTCGAGTAATCTACTTGCATCACTTTAGTGTCTGAAAGCCTCGAAATTTAAGAATATGGCGTGTATATTAGTCACCCCGAGCACTAGGTAAAGATCTGTTCTAATGTGACATTCTTGTTCAGAAACCCCAAAAACCACCTGAGTAATCTGTCTGTATCAATTTACTGCCGAAATTAATATATAAATAGGGTACAGGAAATGCTTAACAAATAAAAAGGCAACATAAAATATCATTTTATTATAATACTAAAATACAGGGTGTCCCATTTAAGAAAACTCAGAAAATACTCATTCTGAGTTTCAACCAACCCCATATATTAAAATTAAACATTTTGGTATACTATCAATAACTGACAATAGTAGACTATATTAAAAATCGTTTAAACATAAATTAATAGAAGTTTGGATATCAAATCAACAATATGTATAGGGTGTGAATGTTCCCACAAAATTAACAAAAAAACGTAATTATATTTTAAACTACCTCGTATAATATTTCAAAACACTATATTTTATTAAAGAGAACATCGAGTAGAATCCAAAAATGTAAAAATATAGAGGGTATTTCATTTAAAAAAAAACATAAATTTGTGTCACTCTGTGAAAACGGGTAGCCCTGTATATTAGAAAATACTGTTGAATCATAGTCCTATCTGTGGTCCATGTTTTACCTAAATAACTTTTTTCATATATCTTACGACAAACGAGTAATTGGACTTTGTCACATTAATGCCCCACCCTGTATACAAAATAACCATAAAACCATCCTGCCTCTTTGTAAATAGACTTATATTAAGATTCTTGAAACATGTGCAAAATGGCGTGACTCAGAAAATCGTTGACTTTTTCACGAATTTTCTTACAAATCTAGGACTCCTGCCGTCTTACAAGAACCGTTTAACCTTCCTGCCGAGTACCGAAAGGTATTGATTGTATTTAAGTATTATAACTTTTTAAAGGCAGGACTAAGAAAATCACGGAATCAGGGTGAAAATTTTCCGCAGAATTTTTCAAGGGACAAGTATACTTAAACAGGAGACGTCATGCCAATATTTTTTTTGATCATTTTGAAATAAATATGTTTAGTTTATTTAGTTGGCAGGACCTAGAAAATCATGAAAATTTAATTATTTTCCTTACATGTTTGTATATATATATATATACTCCGTTACTCCGTTTGCAACCCTCTTGCCCAAAAAATTTTCTTCATAAAATCGATAGTATCCTGTCTATCTACGGATATGGCAGGACTTCATCGCAAAACCCTATTTTTATTTTTTGGGAAAATCTAATTTTTACAGGAAAATGTCACAGGAAATTTGTGGATGTTTCCACAGATTGTAAGTACATCGTCTACCCTTCCAGTATTGCAAAAGGCAGGACTTAGAAAATTGTGGCTGAACTTCTGTATAATATCTCCCGGTCTATTAGATTGGACCAATGATACTGATCTTTGGACGAAAATTAATGCTCCCCGTTTTTGAATCAATGTTTTTTTCATTATATTTACGTACTTTTTTGGTTCAGTGTGGACATGAGCACTTGGTCTCTTCTCTTAGTAGGATGTTTCGACGGCAATACACTTTGTTTAATTGTTCTTACACATTAATTATACAACGTTGATTATAAATGCGTCAATGTTTACCATAAAAACTCAAAATTTACAAAAATCATATTTACGAAGTCAAGTAATACCTCTAGGCTCTGTACAAAGTGTGCGCCGAGTATGAATAGCGCAACAATATTATTACAACGATATTCTTGAAGAATAAGTCTATAACATATTAAAAAATCACTAAAATCGGACAACAGGTTTAGGAAATACGAGACATCAAACATGTCAAATTTTTAAGGTGGTGCGTTAATTTTGTTACTTAGTCTCGACCCGGCTTAACGTCTAAATATGAGAAACTATTGTAGGTGGTCATGTTTTATAGGTTTATACCGATAATTTCCCACATCTACTAGTTTCATTTCTTTTTATTTTACAACGCAATATGTTGTCCATCTTTTGCGTTATTTTGCCAGTTATTAGCGCGCCGATCACTGTATTCTGTAGTCCAATTAGTTTGTTGTTAAAGATGTTCAAAATTTATCTAAGCGTTCCATAGTAACAATATATTATTAAAATCACTTTATCTCTTTTTCTTCTTTATCGATCTTTAGTTTTTATTGTATATAAATTAGTATAAAAATTATTGTAATCACTGAATAGGTACATAGTGAAAAAATAATCCTATTAATTAACTGAATTAATAATTTAAGCGATTATACAAGTAACGGTTATCCAAGAATTTTCAAACACTGAACGAAATAGCCATCTCTATGTTAATGATGACAATGTTTTGTCAACTAATGTTTACATCTGCATACCAGTGAAATTTTTTTTCACGTAATTTGCCGTGTAAAGAAAGAAAAATAGGGATAGGCCGCAAAATATTTGCGCCGACGCTCTTAAAAGCCGTTTTCAAAATATAAAAGATCTGTAATCCGAAATATTAAAAACACCGTTCCGCTTTTACTGTTATATTTCATTCCCATTTTATGTATTAATAAAATTACAAAATCATGTTCTATTCATTAATAGCACATTTTTTAACAAACGATCTATTTTAGAAATCCAAAAATATACATAAGTAAACTCGGAGGGATCAATCAGCCAATTACCTCGTTAAATCAATTATCATCAATGGTCCTAGTTTGTATATTTTGGTTTTAATTGGGGAAATTGAAAATCTCTGATTTTTATTGATTTTTCCACACACACTTGTTAGTGATGATGGCTATGGAAAACATCTTAAAGTATATCAAAAAGTAAGTGTAAAGAAAATTAGTTTATGGCACAATCAGTTATAGAATTTTGGATAGTTTCGTGGTTTTATGATCGTATCAGTTCAACAGATATAGGTCAAAACAGGAAACACTATTGTTATACAGTATGTCCAGAAACTCTCCTGACAAACGAAGACCTGAGATTTCTCAGATAATTTTAAGACACTTAAGACAGTTTAAGACAGTAAAAAATTAAAAAAAAAAACGGTGTATTTTGCCGACGTAAAACAAGAGTAACTTTTGGTACTAGAATGGTTCATAATTTAATAATCTAGTGTCAAATGTTCTTAAAAACTAACAACAAAAAATTATGCTATAAAATAACCGTTGACCTACCCAAACCGGACCGGCGTATGACCGGTACTAAAAATTCGCAATTGATGAAACTGATTCATCTCTGGAAGTATAAATAAACGCAGCGTATGTACCAATTTTCGTTTTTATAAACAGTTTTTTTTGAATTTTTTTTTCTCAAATTCAAAAAACGAAAATTTTCAAATCGATTTTTCTACAAAACCATGACTCCTACCGACTTAAAGCAAAAGTTCCTTTTAGTAATATAATATCTATAAGTTTACAGCGTTCTCAGACGCCTTCCCACTCCTAAACGGTTTTTTTCTCTGTTTAACAATAGACCTGGCGGGATTTCACTTTTCTATAGTTCTTTTTCAATTCTCTTCCTCCAGCTTCTTCTCGGCCTTCCTCTTTTCCTACTCTCTTATGGTGTTTACGAATCTGAAAATCTGTTAAAGGATCCTGTCATCTGGCATTTTGTGTACATGGCCGTACCATATTAGTTGTTTTGTTTTTGTGTCACCAATTATTGTATAACTATGTGACTCCCATCATTTCTTGTATTACTATCTCATTCGGTGTCCGATCTCTTCTTGATTTGTCTGCTGCTCTTCTCCACAAGTCCAATTCTGTTCCTAGCACAGCACAACCAGGTTTCACTTTGTATTTGAGATTTAGATGCAAACTGGTGTTAACGTTCGGTTTCTCCAAATTTTTATTTTGTTCTGGTAAAGTCTGGTCAATTAAAAGACCTGCACGGAACCAAAATAAAATTCAGAAAATATGGAAAAACCGAACGTCAACAACAGTGCGTATCCAGATCTCAAATACAAAGTGAATCTAGTCGTGCGTAACATTCTCTCCGTTCTTTGTTTCATTTTCCAAACTTCACTAGCATATGTGATTATACTATTAAGTATGGTATATCCAGTGTTAGTAATTTAATGATAAAAATACTGAAAAGTTAAAGACAAAAAGTTATGCGACAAAATAACCATTGACCTATCCAAAACGGACGCAATGGCCGGTACTAGAAATTCGCAATTCATGGAATCGATTTATCTCTGGAAGATAAATGGGCGTTCTAATTCTAGTTTTTCTAAATTGAAGCGTTCTGTGGGTATTTAAAAAAAACTAATTACAAGACGCCATCTTTAAATAGTTCTAGCTCCCTTAGGAAGCAATTTCGGAGTAGATGAATTGGGTTAAATTGTCCTAAGATTTATCTGAGGAATCTTTTGGACATTCTTAATTAATCACCCTGCAAATACATTACAAATGTGTCTGTAGAATTCAGTGTCAGTCAGTTCGTAAAATAGTAACTCTCATGTAATGTGTTTAAAAATTATTGATCGATATCTCAAATTACATAGATACTAAATATTAAGAGAAGCACAAGTAACAGCACATATACTGATATTGGCACTTAACCCGTATGAGTCTCTAAACCCTAACTGATTTTTAGGTTTAGAGTGCAATATCGGCCGCAATAAAGCAGTCAATAATAAAAAATAATATACACAGTACCAAAAGTTAATTTAAAGTTTTAAAAACATTACCGTAAAGTAGTTCAATCGCAACTGTCCCACCCGATGCAGTCAATGGTAGCCGTCTTGCAGTCAATGGTAGGAACTTCAATTTTAATTTCTACTATTTTGTAAATGTATAACTTTAGCGAAAAATTAAGTTTAGGTAGATAAAAATATTGTAAAAATTCGTAATTTTTCTAATTAAAACAATTTGCTCTCGGCCTCATATATCCGGTAGCAGAATAATGTGCACCAGTGTGGTTAAATAGCAGGCATACCCACCTGGTGGACACTCAACTAAACCGTGCTATGTGTATAATAACAGCCGCAATTAAGCTCACCCCTACAATGTGGCTACCCACCCTCAGTAATATAGCACCACCCAACCTTCGCCGCGAACATGCATTGGTTAGTTTATAATAAAATAATGGACAGTCGTCAACTTCTAGTCCACAACGATATCCACGATATTCTTGGAAGCCGTCTCCGATCCAAGTTTCTTCCTCTGAAATCTGCTCAAGCGTTGCAGCAATCCCATTTTGAGTTAAATATCCGACGGAGAGAAGATTGTGAAAGTCAGTGGGCGCTCACAACGAGGAGTTGCGCGCCGCGCCAGGCCTCGCTCCGACCATAGAATCATCGGACATCTTGGATATTAGTGCACCCTAATATGTCTGTGTAGATTTTGGCGTTGGATCCGACCATCACTTGTAACACCGTTGCCGTATCCTCTATTTTTTCATACTATCACGTTACAATTTTTTGTGATATTATACATGAGCGGGACACCCTCAAAAAACCGCTTAGTTTTCGAGATACTGACCACGAAGGGGTGAATGGCTAATTTTATTCATACTTTATATTTTAGAATGTGCTGAAAACGGAAATGAGGTTAATTTGGAATTTTATGTGGGGGAACATTGTAAACATCGCAATTTTAACCTAAAAATAAAAAAAAATGAAATCACTTTTTTGCGTTTACCTCGCTACAACTCTGTTCCATTTTAATATTTTTTTCTGAAATTTTTACAGTACATAGATCTAACATTTCTGAAGACAAAGGATTCTGCTTCAAGCTTTTATTGTTATCACGATAAAGGTTATGAATTTTTCAAAGAAAAAGGTGCGGATTTGTGCATTGCAAAGTTTAATCGCAAAAGTTGTGTGACGAAGTTTAAAATTTAGCTTCTTAATCACGGTTATTAAATTTGAAAGTAGAAAGTACAAAGAAGTTTTTTGGTAAGTTTTAGATCAAAATGTTTTATAGAAAAAAAAATAGTGCAACTTTTAATGTCGACATTAGAAATCCCCAATATAACGCTTATTTTTTTTAGGGACAGACAATCTAGGTCTAATTTCTCACCTTCAGTACTATCCTTGGATTATAAGCTTTCATTTGGCACCTCATTTGTCATTCTACCTAATATAATGACGGAGAAGTAAACGATCTTATTCTATTATCCTTGTAGGTACATTTAACATTGATTGAAATTATGAAAGAAATGGCATGGCAACACTGTGACGCACAAACATAAGATTATCATGACGCACAAACATCGTACCATGGTATCGATCGCCAGGTAAAATAAATGCGTTATTTTAAATGCAAGCGTTCACAGTCAAGCGCAGCGCAAACCTTCGAGCCAGGTATCGGACCATAGGTTTAGACCATATTATTCGAGCTTAGTATGTTTTCGACCCTCGACCCTGCTATTCTACGATAGAAACGCAATATGAACAAGGAAAATTTGATAGGTTTAGTATTTTGGCGTACAAGTCAGCATACCATAGTCTACCGGGCATCATAGACAAACCTGGCGAATTTTAACAAACCCGGAAGATTTGCTCAGCCCTTAATCGAATTATAACAAAACACAGTTTCGGATAACTGGTTATCCTTACTTTGTATATTTTATATAAAATCCGAAGAACTCTATATAAAATATTATACATGCTCGTAAAGTACTTTTAGTGACTTTACTTTTATTGCTCTTGATTTGCTGATTCATCGTAAAAATATTAAAATTAAGTTTTACCAGACGAACTAAACCAAAACAAATTGAGCAAGTTTAAAAATTGTCCCATAAATTTGGAATGAACTATATACATTTAATGTGTAAGCGAATGTTGATATTGTGAAAAGTCGCATTACCATCAATATACAAAGTTTTGGTTCGTTTAGCTTTAGTAAAGGAGCAAACTATTAGTCCAGGGAGATAAGGTTTTTAGTGGGACACACCCAGCCAGGTTGCAAATGTATTTTTTGGGTACTACATATCTAAACAATACATTATAAATAAAACAATTCCCGTCGCAGTTTGGAGGCATATAATAGGTAATAACAAATACGAGTCAAAATTGGCAGTTTTTTCCCCTTAATCGCTACAGGTAAATATAGCGTAATTAATAGTTATTTATGATATAAGTGTTAAAAGTACAAATTTAACGCACGAATGTGAAGGTTTGCAGTGCAATTCAGATGAGTGCCTTAAAAAATGTACTTTTAACATTTATATCATACAATATTTTTTCTACAAACGTTTAAAAATGCAATAATAGAATTTAAATTAAATTTTAATTATACTATTAATATTAATGTTAATAAACAAAATATAAACATTTTGACGTTTGTTTTCAAAATTTGACATTTCACTTTCTTCTTCTTCTTCTTCTTCTTCTTATTCTTATTCTTCTTCTTCTTCTTACTCTTTGTACTCTTCAGTACATTTGATTGTATTGCAGCTCGTCTTCCTCTAAGCAATTCTGCAACACTGAAAACCTAAAAATGTTGCCCTGATTTACCAAGTAACCAGGGGAATATTGGGGGATGTAAGTGCGGGTCGAAGTATTTTAAATTAATAAATTCATTTTTTTAATATTTAAATGAATAATCACTGCCTGTAGTTGTTCATGAGTAAGATGTTGCAATATATTTTGAACATTGGAGCCCTTTGGTACTCCTAATTTTGTAAGTTCGGTTCTCAGACTAAACTGCTTGGATACTCTTATTGGACACTCTAGAAGAATATGGTCTAGATCCTCAGTTTTTCCGCATTCATGATATTTCACTTTTAACTGCAGTGCCTTAAAATTTTTAAAGCACCCAGTGTTTTAAAGTGACATTTTAAGGCTCCTATGGAGTGCTAAAAATTGCATTTTTAACACGTTTGTCAAAAAATGTAATTTAGAGTATTCATCTTTTAGTAGATGGGGAAAGGTTTCGAATTTCAATTTTTAAATTTTGGTCAGATCATGTGTTGCTTGCTTTGTAAATTGCAAAATAAGGCTAACATTTTGAAAATCAAAAATTTTATAACTGTTTCAAAGAAAAAGAGTTTTAATCAAGACTTTGATATTACACGAAAAATTGAGTGAATTAGTCCATATAATTCACAAAGAGTTTCAACACGATTCTGTTGGAACCACATGGAAGAGGACATATTTTTGTCATTGCAAAAGCTTTTTATTAAAGTAAAGTAATTTTTTTTTAAACAAATAATTAATTTTTAAATAAATAATTTGAAAAATTTAAAAAGCGGGTATTTTTGCATGAATTTTCAAATATGTGTGTAAAATTTCATAAAAATCTGTCAAGACGTTTCATAGGAGTATGGTAACTAAAACTGTGACGGGAGAATTTGATATATTTAGGAGTACCTGTGAATTAAATAAAAAAAGTGGCTAACTTTCACCCTAATTGATCTAGTAATAGTGATCGTGTAAAAATATCAGCTTTGCACATATCAAAGTGGTACAGGGTTGAAACCACCCCGAACTCAGTCAATAATAGAAAATTCTGAATCTACATATATCTAAAATTTGGGTATTTATTATTAATGGAATAATGTAACAAGCCACATTTTTTTAATAAATGCATTTTTCTCTCAAGTTTGGAGTTATTTTATTAATATTTTTGTAACTGTAATTCCATAGGACATGATGTATCGATATATCTAAACTAAAACAATAAAAGTTGTTACTAATATTTATCATATTTTTTTTAAGATTCAATGTAAAATATCTCACTTTTACCTTTTTGAGGCTTGTCATTGTTTCACATTAAGCCCTTCAATTATAATAGAAAATAACGTAATGAAGAATGTGAAATTTAGACCAAACCAAAGAAATTAAGACACATATTTAAATAGAACGTGCATCAATCATTGCACAAAAGGTTTGTTTGTTGTCGGGATATACGGTTAGAACTACGCCTAAGGATACTTCTCTACAGTGTTAAGTGTTCTATACGGTGTCGCGAAAAAAGGTCGCCAACAATTGGTCGAGCGAAAAAATGTCGCGCACATTTGAGCGCGTATCAAAAGGTCGCCGGCGAAAAAACAGCGCCGACGAAATAAGGTCGCGTGCAATTGATCGCGCGAAAA
This sequence comes from Diabrotica virgifera virgifera, assembly GCF_917563875.1. Taxonomy (NCBI): domain Eukaryota; kingdom Metazoa; phylum Arthropoda; class Insecta; order Coleoptera; family Chrysomelidae; genus Diabrotica; species Diabrotica virgifera. The sequence goes on from NC_065446.1 coordinate 134,799,571, forward strand.
AAGATCGCGTCATGTTTTACATTATTAAAACCATTCAATTGGTTTTCAAAAAGGTTCTAAAGAAATTCTATTTGCATACTTTAACTTTATGCATTATGAGCCGATTAGTCTTGGAATTCCATCTAATTACTTTTTAATGTATTTTGGATGTATAAGAAGATGGGAAAAATAACGTATATCTAAATACTTTTTAATGTATTTTGGATGTGTAGGAAGATGGGAAATATAGGAGAATGGGAAATTATTTCATATGGTATTTTCAGGTTATTCAAGTGAATATACTTGAAAATTGAACAACTTTTAACATGAAGAAAGTATTTTTTTTGTTCTACGTGAATAATTTTAATATATGGATCTAAATTCAGAAAGGTACTTTCCTTCACACTTTTTACAGGCTTAGGACTGTCAGCAAAAAACTGGCGTGTTTAAAAGTGTTTGCTCTTCCTAATCGGATATCGTTAAAAATGTACAGTAATAATAGTTCTATTTACAGTATATATTACATACAAACGAATACCAGGTACCAGTTTACCTATTTTTGGTATTTTCAGAGACCGGTAATTAGCATAATTGGTTCTTAGTAGAAAGTCGTTATGCAGATTAGTGAAGAATAAGTAGTTTAGATAAGGGCACCTTATTGTGTAGGTATTTATTAGGAATTCCATGAAGTCATTACGATAAGACATTATTGGAAATGCTAAAATAAATATTGTACAAAAGTTCTTTGTCTAATTGTGCGTTATTCACTAATGTGGTAATTATTATTCCATATTCGTGAAACGTACTTTTATTACTTTTTAATGTATTTTGGATGTATAAGAAGATGGGAAAAATATCGTATATCTCATTATTCATTAGCTTGTCGATTTGTCAAGATGGTCTTAACTTACGTAAAGAGTCAAAAAGGTGCCAATATGTTGGTGTATAATGGATATATCCATAGAAAGGAAAAAACGATTGATCAAAAGACAATTTGGAAGTGCGCTCAGTACAATAAGCATAAATGTACCGGGAGAGTTCACACAGTGGGAGATGAAGTAGTGAAAAGTACAAGTCACAACCACGTTGCCGATGCGTCAATATTAGAAGCAAAAAAGGCTTGTAACAGAATGAAAGAACTGGCTCATCAAGTTGAACTAACAACACAAGGAATCATAGCTACCGTTTCACAAGAAGTGTCTGTGGGTGCAACTGGGCAGCTACCTTCTATTTCATCCCTAAAGCGAACTATTCAGAACACACGCCAAAGAGTGGAAGCTATTCCGGCAAATCCAAGAAGCTTAACAGAGCTTATTATTCCGGAAGAATACACCAGAAACAATAACGGCGAACCGTTTCTTTTATTTGACAGTGGTTCAAACGAACAGAGAATTTTAATATTTTCCACTGAAAGAAATTTAACTTTGATGGCGAGCTGTGAACACTGGTATGCCGATGGAACATTCACATGTACTCCTCTATTGTTTGGTCAGCTGTATACAATACATGGCGTACAGTATAGCAACGTTATTCCAACTGTTTTTGCTCTACTTCCTAATAAAACTCAGGCAACATACACTCGACTCTTCCATGAATTAAAAACGTTACGACCAGGCTTACGTCCTACAACAATAATGGTGGATTATGAAAAAGCAGCAATTAATGCTTTACAACAAGAGTTTCCTGAAGTCAGAATCCGTGGATGTTTCTTTCATTTCACACAATGTTTGTGGAGAAACATGCAAGGTACAGGACTGCAACAAGTTTATACAGAAGACGCGAATTTTGCTCTACATCTGCGACAATTGGCAGCCCTAGCCTTCGTACCTGAAGTAGATGTTGTTGCAACATTCGGAGAGCTACTGGACAGCGAGTTTTACACTCAAAATGAAAATTTACTAACACCTTTAATAAACTACTTTGAGGATGTATGGATAGGCAGATTGGATCGACGACAACAAAGAAGACCGCCAATGTTTCCAAGGAATCTTTGGAATTGCTTCGAATTTATAGAGGAAGATCTACCGCGTACTAATAATGCTGTCGAAGGTTGGCACAACAGCTTCTCCTCGATATTAAATGCAGCACACCCAAATCTATGGAAGTTTATTACGGGGCTAAAGAAAGAAGAGAGTTTAAATCGATTAAAAGTGGAGCAATACATAGCTGGAAACCAACAACCTCAAAAAAAAATTTATAAAGATACAGCGCGGCGAATAAAAACGATTTGTTTGCAATACGGGAACCGGCCAAATCTAGAATATTTAAGAGGAATTGCCCAAAATTTTCAACTGCAAGTATAAAAAACTAAAAAACAATTAAAAAAAAATTAAAAAAAAAAACAAAAAAAAAATAAAAATTAAAAAAACACAAAACAATAAAAATAAAAAAAAAATAAATACATAAAAATTAGAAAAAAATAAAAAAATTAAAATTAAAAAAACTTTTAAACACGCCAGTTACTAACTGCCAGTCCTAAGCCTGGATAAAGTGTGAAGGAAAGTTAAAGTATGCAAATCTGTTATTAATATAAATGTATTCTTTAACTATGATATCTTCAATAAGTACTCACCAGTGACAATGTATTAATGAAATTGTGCCTGTTATATAATTTTTAACCACAATATCATTATTTTATTTGGGAAATTTTATTTTAATAAAGATGGTAGCCCTTAACCTACCCTATCTATATGTAGTATATACCCTGTAAAATACATTAAGCTTATATTAAAACTTACTCTTAAATAACCAAGGGTAAATTTTGCGACACTGCCAACTCGTGAAATAATACCTCTAGGTACTTTCCCTACAACATTTACAGTTAAAATTACCTTAATTCGACCATTAAATTGGTCGAACATTTTACATGATCAATTTCAAATAGGATTATTTACTTCCAATTATTTTCCTATTATTTAAAGTGGAAAATAAAACTAAAGTCATTTAGAAGTCAATATTGGGTTGACGAAATATTTTTTACCAATAGGTTAAAATGACTAATAAGAAAATATGTAACTGTTTGGGTCATTATTTAACAGCAATCCTTTAGTTCTATTGCATCATCTAAATCTGACCTAAGCCTGGATTAAGTGTGAAGGAAAGTTAAAGTATGCAAATGAAAACATATTTTCTGACGCGATCTTTTTTCGCGCGATCAATTGCACGCGACCTTATTTCGTCGGCGCTGTTTTTTCGCCGGCGACCTTTTGATACGCGCTCAAATGTGCGCGACATTTTTTCGCTCGACCAATTGTTGGCGACCTTTTTTCGTAGATCCGTTCTATACTCTTCTTTATGGCTTGGAAGAGTGGGCACTATAACAAGTGCATCTGAATAAGTTGGTATCCTTTGAGTTTGGTATTATAATAGAGTAATCCTTCGAATGCTAAGAATTCAAAGAATGTCAAACGTGGAAGTGACAAGAATTATATGGAACGAAGTGGAAATAATATTAAATATCAAAAGACAAAAACTTGAATACTTAGGACATGGGACATAGGTACTGACGACGCACGAGTGTCGACGGTAGTACTGCGCTACTAAATAAACTATTTAAGTACATAGTACTAACCATGTGGTGTTTGTTCAAGATGGGCACCGAATTATATATACCTAAATAGCAAGCAAGCAATTTGATTCAACCCGACCTGTGGGAATGTCCACCCTCTCGAAAGAGTACATTCGGGTGTAACAATTCATTGGGGCGAGGTGTTTTGACCCGAGTATAAACAGGGATCACCCCACCTCGCTCCAATGCCCCAGGCCATCCCTTTCCCCCCCATAGCACGCTGATGCGCGATGAGGGCACAACTATCGTAGCCAAATGCTCTTCACAATGGAATCCTGGGTAATAAGATTCCATGTGGTACCCTAATCGAATGCAAAAATCTTAGGCTCAGCGTGATGCGCTCTATGCCTTTATACCTAAATAGACGGAATGTTATTCCTATTTATAGCCCATTAAAAGGTATTTCATAGAGAAGTGACAAAGAGTTGATTATTTCGTAGCAGCTGCAAAAACCGTTAATCAGTATTCTAGATACACAGCAGTATATACAGGGTGAGGTAGATAAACGGCCTATTATAAATATCTCGATAACATGAAAATTGGAATGAAGGGGTTTTGAAGATTGATATATTTTATAATAATAATAATAATAATAATAATATATATATACTGGAAATATAATAACTATAATAATATATACTGGATATATAATAACTGGAAATCTCCTGGACCAGACGGAGTTCAAAACTTTTGGCTCAAGAAGTTTTGGAGTGCTCATGAATGCTTATCAACACTAATTAATCATGTTATTTCTAATCCGCAGGATATACCATCATTCCTAACTCAGGGAACCACTTATTTAATACCGAAGGATCAAAATAACACCCAAGATCCAGCCAAATACCGCCCAATTACTTGTCTTCCAACTTTGTATAAATTGGTCACATCCTGTGTAGCCCGGCGTATCTACCAAGACTGTGCTCTGAACAATATCATAGAACCTCAACAGAAAGGATGCGCTAAGGGTTCCATGGGATGCAAAGAACAACTCATCATAGACTCGGTCATTTCTAACCAGGCATATTCCAAAAAGAGGAATCTTTTTACTGCCTTCATTGATTACAAGAAGGCCTTTGATTCAGTGCCGCATGAATGGCTTATAGATATATTGAGAATATATAAAGTCGATGAGAATATAGTGACCTTTTTAGAGCATATAATGACAGAGTGGAAAACTAGAATTCACCTTCAAATACCTGGTGAAATTAACATCGAAACTGAAAATATCGCAATCAGCCGGGGCCTGTTTCAAGGAGATTCGTTGAGTCCTCTGTGGTTCTGTCTAGCTATGAACCCACTATCTCAGCTATTGAACTCCTCAGATGCAGGTTTTAGCATCAAAAATAACAACAATGTGGTGGCGAAGCTTAATCATTTATTGTACATGGATGATTTGAAATTAATGGCTTCCACTCGAAACCAACTCGACGAGATGCTAAAAACTGTAGAAACTTTTTCTAATGATATTAGTATGCACTTCGGACTAGATAAGTGCCGTATTTTAAATATAATCAGAGGAAAAGTAGGGATGGCGGTTTTTGACAAAAAACCGGTTTTCGGTTATACCGGTTTTTTTTGCTTACGGTTTAACCTAGCGGTTATAACCGGCCAAAAAAAACCGGTTTTTGGAAAAACCGGTTTTCGGTTTTTTTAATCCAATAGGTTACAAAGTTACATTTACAATTACAATTTTCCTCTCCTCCCAAAATCAAAATATTCCCCAACCATTTCAACTTATAAAAAATTTACCAGACTCTTTGAAATGGGATTTAAAAAAAAATAATATCAACATAAATATTTTACTTAAAAATAAATTGGATAATGCAATATATCTTTTATTTTTACTACCATCAAAAAAAATTTATCATGTATTACTTTTAACACGTTTGTATATATATTTCTAGAATAGGTACATTTTAACTCATTTAATACTTCCTGTATGGGTGTATCGTTTTGAAAACGTAGGGAAATTCTTGGAGATTCGTATTCGTAATCAATAATACGATATGCATAGGCAGAGCATTATTTTTGGTAATCAGAAAAAATCATTCACCGACTTTCAATGTCAAGAGTTAAGAGTTTAGTGTGAAAAATAGATTATGTTTGGCTTGCGTCGAATTCAAACAGACACTTCTTATGGGCCATTCCACGAACATACGCCTGTTTTGGATTACTTCGACAACGAATATTTTACTGTGCAACATAAGAAGTACGAAAGTAAATGGCGCTAATAATTATTCCAATAAACAACAATGTAATTTGCAATTTACTTTCGTTCTTCTTATTTTGCACAGTAGAATATTCGTTGTCGAAGTAATCCAAAACAGGCGTATGTTCGTGGAATAGGGATTATGTAAATATTATGATTACAAATACCTTTTCAAGGAAATATTAAATAAAACTTAATAACTGATTCTGCTGGCTGATGTGAGATTGCACTTTCAGTTGGCTTCTGTATTTATAAAATAAAATAAAATTTGAATTATGATTTTGTTTGGAATAGTTACTTGAGAATAATAATTATGATTGGGATCCCAAATAATACCTAACCTAATGCTAATCACCGTAAAAACCTAATAACCGGTTTTTACTTTAAAAAGAAAAAACCGGTTATAACCGGGACAAAAAAATAACCGGTAAAACCGGTTATTGCGAAGTAAAAAAACCGGTTTTAGGTTTAAACCGGTAGGTTTTTCCCATCCCTAAGGAAAAGTACAGCCCGGAGGATTCGATATGCAAAATGGCCAGAACATCGAGGCCATGGGTGAAAACGATATGTATAAATATCTTGGAGTAAAGCAAGCGCGGAAAATTGACCATAAACAAATGAAAACAGAGATAACTACTGAGTTTATACGAAGGGTAAAACAGCTGCTTCGCTCACACCTTAACAGTAGAAATTTGTTTAAGGCACTAAACACCTACGCATGTTCCGCGCTTAGCTACTCATTTGGCATTGTTAAGTGGACAAAAACAGATATAGAAGCTCTTCAGCGAAAAGTACGAACACACCTCACAAAAGCACAAAAACACCATCCTAAAAGTGCAGTAGAAAGAACAACATTACCACGGAATCTAGGAGGAAGAGGACTTATGGATATAGGTGAGCAATTAGATAAACAAATTGCTAATTTAAGAACTTATTTTCAGATGCAGGCTGAGACATCTACTCTACATCGCGCTATCTGCGCAGTAGATGACACAACACCGATCAAACTGAGGGAACCAGAAATGCCCATAAACCACCTTACTAAGGACGAAAAAGTGTGCGCCTGGATGGGTAAACCTCTGCACGGGCGACATCCCAATGAGGTCAGCCAAGATTATGTCGACAATATAGCGTCGAACTACTGGTTGACATCAGAAAAGATGTTCCCTGAGACGGAGGGTTCATTACTGGCCATTCAGGATCAGGTTATACCAACCAGAAATTACCTGAAATATATCATCAAAGACCCTCAGGTTCAAAACGACAGATGCCGATATGGATGTCAAGCCCAAGAAACCATCCAACATCTTACAGGGGGCTGCCAGGCATTTGCTGCAACTGAATACAAGGAACGGCATGACGCAGTGGGAAAAATCCTTCATCAAGAGATAGCTATCAAGCTGGGACTTCTTCAAACAGACCATCTCCCGTATTATCAATACGTCCCTGAGAGTATGCTTGAGGATGGCAACTACAAGCTATACTGGGACCGCACTGTGCTCACAGACCAAACAGTGGCACATAATAGACCAGATCTCGTACTAGTTAATAAATTAACAAGACAAACAACACTAATTGATGTGACGATACCTAACAACAATAATCTACGTAGTAAATTTACTGAAAAGATCGCCAAGTACAGAGATCTAGAAATTCAAATACGAAGGCAATGGAGAATGCAAAGTACCCAGACGATACCGATTATTATGTCTACCACTGGAGTCATTCCGAAGACCCTCCTCGAAAGCATAAAAAAGCTGTGTCTGAATGAACATCTTTACAAGACCATGCAGAAAGCTATACTACTCGCGACGGCCAGATGCGTACGAAAATTTCTGGGAGATACACCTGCATTCCAAGTCACCTAGGGCTCGATAACACGGAAAGAGTCCCACCAGAGCTCAATCCTTTTGATACCGTAGGTATCTGGGATGAGTCAATTTTCCCCTTAAAGGGAGTGTGAGCCGTATGGCTAAATTTGGGATAATAATATAATAATAATAGCGTTTATTGCTCAACAGTTACCCATTTACAGAGCAATTTTACGAAAAAATAATAAACAATTATCATGCAAACAAATAAATACAAAAAAAAGAAAACAAATATACGTTATAAAGAAAAAAACATTAAAATGAAATACCTTAGGTAAGAGCTCAACACTTGTTTTTTAATTCATAAGACTACAACAGAAGATATCACAAGTATTAGATAGTTTGTTTGCGTTTCTGCACATTAAGTTGATTGGTGCTTTCAACATTATATTCGTGTATGATCTGAGTGCACGAAATGCAAAATTCGCTTATTGCATGTAAAGGCAATTTGAGAAAAGTGCAAAAAACGTGTTTTGCATTATATTTGTTAATAATCAATTAATACTGTTAGCGTCCTTTTAGAACATATACATCTCTAATAGTTTTTAACATATTTTAAAAAAATAGTGTAGATTTTTTTAAAAAATTAAGAAAAAAGAAAGCATTTAGCGAGTTTTGCACCAAAAAAATGATACAGAAATAGTTTGGAAAAAATTTTATTCACAAAGCAATTAAACAGTTACTTATAATATTACATTAAATGTGTAGATCAATGTCACAAGGTTTTAAACCACTGCAGCCCAAAGTTAACAAACAATTCAGAACACCGCTAAATGGCGCTAAAACGCAACTGATTCAAACGGTCGAATCACACCAGTAAACACGTGAGTAAAATCCGATGCTGTGATTGGACGCCTTACAAAAAGAGAGTTTTGCATCGCACGCATCAATGCATAAAGCGAGTTTTGCATCAAGTCATGATTTTTGGGATAACTTTTCGTGTGTTAAAAAATTAGTTTTGCTCCAAATACTTAAGTAAAATAATAAATAAATATTATACGAACAAGATGGCGTGCTTAACTATTTTTTTTAATTTTTGTCGATAAGCGAGTTTTGCATCCGTGCACTCATCTATCACACACAAATGTACTATTAGATCGAGCTGATACCCGAGGAACAAAGATATCGATTTGTGCTAGTAAATTACGACAGTCAACTGCACCATTTAATAGTTTATGCAAAAATATTATCACTGACTGATTTCTACGCATTTTTAATAAAATAAAGTTAAAATTGTCTAACAAAGCGACATAATCAAAAACCCTTTGGGGATACGTTCCTGTAACTTTTTGGGTTAAAAATTTTAGATATTTTTTGAACCCTTTCGATAACGTTGGAATATTTAAAATAAATAGGATTCCATATTAAAGCTCCGTATTCCAATTTGGATGTAACTAAGCTCATGTACATGGCATTTAGTGCTGATAAATTATAGAAACTTTTGCAGTTGCGACTAATGAATCCATATGAATCCATATGAGTGATATGCCGAGGAAACAATGGAATTAATATGATAGTTGAATGTTAGTTGACAGTCCATGTAAATACCCAGATCTTTGATACAATTATTAGTTCTTTCTAGTACAACATTATCAACTTCATACGGAAACATAAAACTATTATATTTACGACTAAAATAAGAATCTTGCATTTAGATTTGTTTAGGTGAAGTTGATTTTGTAGACACCAATTACGTAATAAATTAATTTGTGTTTACAACATAACACAATCTTCTAAAGTATTAATTGTTACATATAATTTCAAGTAATCCGCAAACCTCAGCTGATTACAATCTAAGGACTCACTTAAATAATTAATAAATAATAAAAATTGCAATGGGCCTAAATTCAATCCTTGCGGGACTCTACTAGTTGCAGTACATATTTCTGAACTATACCAATTATAATAAACATACTGTCTGCGTTGCGACAGGTAAGACTTGAGAAGCTGGAAATGAAGTATTGTTAATTCCCATGGAAGAAAGTTTTTGAAATAATATTCAATGGTTTATCTTGTCGAATGCTTTTGAGAAGTCAGTGTAAACTGCATCAATTTGCCCCCTTGCGTCAAGTGATTTATATAAATACTGAGTAAATACTGCAAGATTACTAGTAGTGGACCTTGCGCTCATGGATCCATGCTGATCTGTAGATATAAGATTCCTAGCAGATACATATACACGATTGTACAAAATGGTTTCCAAGAATTTAGCAGCATTCTTCAAAATAGAAATTGGTCTATTATTCACGATATTACGGCTGATTTGTGAATAGGACACACCTTAAGTTGAAAATTGTTTGTAGTGGTTTTATTAAAACCCGCAGACAATCTTAAAAAAATGATGCGATTGAATCTGGACATGACGTAAATTTGTTTTTTAACCTCTTTCCAGCCTCCAAAATCTCCTTTTCCGATATTGGTTCAGAACTAATATCCAACCAGGTACCTACCCGGGTTAAAATTTAAATTAGACTCATCATTAGTATCTGGTAAAGAATAAACACTTTTAAAAAATGTACTAATGTAAAAAATGTTTACTTTACTGACTCATTATTATAAAACATATTTCCAGGAATTCTAGAAGTATTGTTTTTATGATCAAGAAAAGACCAAAAATGTTTTTTATCTTGTGTCAGCTTAATCTGTATATTTTGTAAATATAAACTATATGCTTCCTTACACTTTTGTTTGATTTTTAATCTATATTTACCAAATTCATGGTAGTAAACAATATTATTTTTTCGTTTAAAGTTTTATGTAACTTGAATTTTTCTTTTATAAGTTTAATAATTTCCCCCATATACCAAACTGGATATCGATGTTTATCATTTTTATAGGTAGATTGGGTATCGTGAATTTCATAAAATTTATTGTAAAAATTTCCCACCGCTTCATCAACTGTAAGACAGCTGTCTAAAAAGTTTCAATTTGTATGTTACATAAAAGTATTATAAAAGTCAAAATAGTTCGCTTTTTTAAAGTTATATGTTTTGTTCTTAATATTTGAGTTAAAATTATTACGTTTTTTAATAATATCCTTTAACCCTCGTAAAGCGGTGCTTAACTTGTTACGTAAACAACGGCGTGGGGTGCATTTGCACCCCATCTCTATATCCATTTTTATATGTAAACGTCGGGGAAATTGATTTGAAGGATAATTACGACTTGTTTATTATACTATGAAACATAATTTTACAAACAAAGTACTCATTTCTTCTTAAAAAAAATTATTATCGTTGCACGACAAACACATGAAATTTTTCACAGAGTGAGCAACACAAAGTTTTTACACACAATACAGTTATGACGGGACTTTCGTTTTTTTTTTCTCTGACATAAGTAACACCGACCTGTCCCGTAGCTCTGTTAGCTCCAGGTGGAACATCAGAAACGTCCCATTCAGGATACGAAATTTTCATCATTTGCACCCTACACAGTCATTTTTCCAAAAAAACATGTAAACGCAAAGAGTTTTAAATGCTGTAATGGGTCGAATGCGTTTAGAACTGAATTTAATGCGACTAAAAAATTGGACAAAAATAAAAAAAAAATATTAAAAAAGATAGGTGAGAAAAACGAGGTCTGGGGTGCACTTGCACCCCGCTCCGCCTTACGAGGGTTAATTCAATTGACAGAGATGGATGATAAACATCTTCATTCACCAAAGGTATAAAATCCCTCTTTACCGTACAGTTTATATTACTAATTACTAAATCTAATAATCTAAAATTACTATTTAAAATATCATTAAACTGCTTCATCTTTAAAAAAGCTAACATATTCATTAGTGAACGAGTTTTGCTATATACCACCCATATCATTATCAATAAATGTTGGACAATTAAAGTCACCTACTAGTCCAGAAAGCCACTGCGCATCCGCTAGGAAAAATATTCCGATTCGGATTTTTTGCACAGTCATAATCAAAAAGAACCCCTTTTAAAAAATCGTCGGTCTAATGAGCAAATTGCCTAAGTCCATTTTTTCCGAAAATTGTTTTTTGGTGTCATCTAGTAGTATACGGTAAAAGCTACCGCCTGACAATTCCCACAAGCGCCATTATTTTTTTATTTCGGGCCAATTTTGCTAAACGAATTTTGCTAAAGTCCAAACGTTCTTTCCCGTTCGGACGAATATTGCCTATGTCAGTGTTTCTGAAGTTGTTTTGATTGAAAACGTTAGAAAATATAAGTAAATAAATGTAGTTTGACTATTATTATTAATATGGATATAGTATAAGTAGAAAGTTTGTTTAAATATTTTGTTTAGCTAATTTTGGTCAATTATGTATTGCATTAAATTTTCTCTTTTTTTACTTTTGTTCAGAAGATTTTTGTCTCTCCTGTAAAATTTTCAATTTGTGACTTAGGCAATTTGCTCATTAGACCGACGAAATGTCCATGTTGCCAGGACCAAAAGTGAGTCAAAAATTTTTTAAAAGTGTTTTTTTGTTTTTTTCTTAAAATTTTTTTTTATGGAATAAAGTTTTTTTAGGTTTTTCGGATCATTCCAAACACAAAAGGTCTTTAGTGACTTTTCTCTAAAGTTGATAGTTTTTGACATAAAAGCGATTAAAAATTGAAAAAATTGCGAAATCGGCCATTTTTAACCCTCAAAAACTATATGAAAAACTGAAAATTTGAATGTTGCCAAGGAAGGCGGATATTCTTTGAACATCGATTGATGAAATCCCGAAGAGATTTTTGCAATACAATATTCGAATCTCCTTTGTTTTTTAATTGCTAATCAAGCGTGCGCGACACTATTTTCCACCGTTGCATGTGTATACAGTATGGTGCAAATGAAAGGAATAAATTCGTTATTTCGTAAACCGGCGACTTTAAGGAAAAATCCCGAAACAGGTCGATTTTTATTTTTAATTGATGATATTGTGGCATATATGATATACTAGTGACGTCATCCATCCGGCGTTATGACGTAATCGATGATTTTTTAAATAAGAATAGGGGTCGTATGTTAGCTCTTTATCAATTATCTATTCAGTAATGTAAACATTTACATAATTGTTTATACAGGGTGTCAAAAAAAGTTTTTAATTTAAATTATTTGAAAAAAAAAAGAAGAATGTATGTAATTTATTTAATTCGAAATACATTTTACTGTTTCCCGAAAACTAAAAAATGTTTATTTCACAAATAAACATTGCTTTTCGATTAAATTCAATGTTCAAGCCAGCTCCTGCCAGCCACCTGCCTCTTGGAAGTTTGAACATTTAATTTAACCCTTATACGGGCAACACACTTTACTTGCGTAACCGGGCAACTCGGGTCCGTTAGGTAGGCCCACCACTGTTCTTGAATGTACTATTCATATTTACCCATATCTTTCTAATATTCTTTTTGGATTTTTTTATTAAAATTACATTTAAATTGACTAGATTAAAAAAATGTGCTACTATAGTATGCGGTCTACCTCGTTGGTGCGATCTACCTTAAGGATTTACACAAAATAAAGAAATGCAAGAAAACTTTTATTGCATTCCAACAATGATTACCAGTTTTTAAAATTCATTTAGAATAGATATAACATCTATTGTAAGAATCTCTTTGATGTTCCCATCAAAGAGACGTTTACGTTGTTTGTTACAGTTAAAGTTTAACTTTATTATCATATTTCTGGATTTATACAAGTCGTTTAGATAATCCACAAAAACATTACCTGACTGCCAGATTAACTTCTGTAACAAATATTTAGACTTTAGGTATAAATACAAATAGGGTCCGATGGGCCCGTGTTGCCCCTTTACGTGACAAAATTCTTTCGGCGCAATAATTACAAAAATGATAATGAATATTTTGAATAGCTCATGACTATGTTGAAGAAAATATACTGCTAAACAAATTCAGTGATGCAAAACATTCAACAAAAATTTTTCTGTCAGTTTATGATAAAAGAATTGGCGTCTCGGGCTCGTTGGACCCACCTTGCCCGGATAAGGGTTAAGCGAAAAGCAATGTTGATTTGTGAAATAAACTTTGTTTTCTGATTTGTGAAAGCAGTAAAATGTATTTTGAATTAAATAAATTAAATACATTCTCCTTTTGTTGTTAAATAATTTAATTTAATAAAAAAATTTTGGACACCCTTTATAAATAATTATGTAAATAGACTAAGTTTTCACTCTAATGGCATATAAAACAACATAATGCTATCCTACATCCCACCAGAATGAAAACAATGGGAACCTTCTCTGGTTACACCTCCGAGGCTTCTACAATTTGCAAGCCATACGGATGCTGAGACTAAGGAAGATGAGGGAATTCTACAATTTGCAATTCACGTCACATCTGCTCAGCGCGGTAAAGTTCCAACGAGAATGGTTCCCTTCATACTCCACACAGAGTAAATGTAAATGAAAAATAAATAACCATTTTCAATTTCGTTGCAAAACGAAAATACAGCCGAACCATATTCTAGTCCAATCAGAGAGTGCTGCAGGCACCTCTACCGGTTTCGAAACTTATTAGTCTCTCATCAGGAGGCACATATGCTGCTCTCCCCGATCCAACCAAAACAAGCCCCAGCGTGCAGTCCCGGATTGCAACGAACGAAATGTTGTTTTATATGCCATTAGAGTGAAAACTTAGTCTTTTTGCTAGCAGTTGCCGCTAGGGCATCCATGCCATTTCGTTCGTTGCAATCCGGGACTGCACGCTGGGGCTTGTTTTGGTTGGATCGGGGAGAGCAGCATATGTGCCTCCTGATGAGAGAATAATAAGTTTCGAAACCGGTAGAGGTGCTTGCAGCACTCTCTGATTGGACTAGAATATGGTTCGGCTGTATTTTCGTTTTGCAACGAAATTGAAAATGGTTATTCATTTTTCATTTACATTTACTCTGTGTGGAGTATGAAGGGAACCATTCTCGTTGGAACTTTACCGCGCTGAGCAGATGTGACGTGAATTGCAAATTGTAGAATTCCCTCATCTTCCTTAGTCTCAGCATCCGTATGGCTTGCAAATTGTAGAAGCCTCGGAGGTGTAACCAGAGAAGGTTCCCATTGTTTTCATTCTGGTGGGATGTAGGATAGCATTATGTTGTTTTATATGCCATTAGAGTGAAAACTTAGTCTTTTTGCTAGAAGTTGCCGCTAGGGCATCCATGCCATTTCGTTCGTTGCAATCCGGGACTGCACGCTGGGGCTTGTTTTGGTTGGATCGGGGAGAGCAGCATATGTGCCTCCTGATGAGAGACTAATAAGTTTCGAAACCGGTAGAGGTGCTTGCAGCACTCTTTGATTGGACTAGAATATGGTTCGGCTGTATTTTCGTTTTGCAACGAAATTGAAAATGGTTATTCATTTTTCATTTACATTTACTCTGTGTGGAGTATGAAGGGAACCATTCTCGTTGGAACTTTACCGCGCTGAGCAGATGTGACGTGAATTGCAAATTGTAGAATTCCCTCATCTTCCTTAGTCTCAGCATCCGTATGGCTTGCAAATTGTAGAAGCCTCGGAGGTGTAACCAGAGAAGGTTCCCATTGTTTTCATTCTGGTGGGATGTAGGATAGCATTATGTTGTTTTATATGCCATTAGAGTGAAAACTTAGTCTTTTTGCTAGCAGTTGCCGCTAGGGCATCCATGCCATTTCGTTCGTTGCAATCCGGGACTGCACGCTGGGGCTTGTTTTGGTTGGATCGGGGAGAGCAGCATATGTGCCTCCTGATAAGAGACTAATAAGTTTCGAAACCGGTAGAGGTGCTTGCAGCACTCTCTGATTGGACTAGAATATGGTTCGGCTGTATTTTCGTTTTGCAACGAAATTGAAAATGGTTATTCATTTTTCATTTACATTTACTCTGTGTGGAGTATGAAGGGAACCATTCTCGTTGGAACTTTACCGCGCTGAGCAGATGTGACGTGAATTGCAAATTGTAGAATTCCCTCATCTTCCTTAGTCTCAGCATCCGCATGGCTTGCAAATTGTAGAAGAGAAGGTTCCCATTGTTTTCATTCTGGTGGGATGTAGGATAGCATTATGTTGTTTTATATGCCATTAGAGTGAAAACTGAAGGGCATCCATGCCATTTCGTTCGTTGCAATCCGGGACTGCACGCTGGGGCTTGTTTTGGTTGGATCGGGGAGAGCAGCATATGTGCCTCCTGATGAGAGACTAATAAGTTTCGAAACCGGTAGAGGTGCTTGCAGCACTCTCTGATTGGACTAGAATATGGTTCGGCTGTATTTTCGTTTTGCAACGAAATTGAAAATGGTTATTCATTTTTAATTATGTAAATGTTTATACTACTGAATAGATAATTAAAGAACCTTTCAAATGAGCTAGCACACGACCCTTATTCGCATTTAAAAAAATCATCGATTACGTTATCACGCCCAGATGGATGACGTCACTATTATATCTTATATGCCTTAAAGACGTCACTAGTATATCATAACTTAAAAATAAAAATCGACCTCTTTCGGAATTTTTCCTTAAATTAGCTGGTTTGCGAAATAACGAATTTATTCCTTTTATTTGCACCATACTGTATACACACGCAACGGTGGAAAATAGTGTCGCGCACGCTTGATTAGCAATTAAAAAACAAAGGGGATTTGAATATTGTATTGCAAAAAACTCTTCGGGATTTTATCAACCGATGTTTAAAGAATATCTACCTACCTTGGTAACATTCAAATTTTCAATTTTTAAAAAATTTTTGACCCACTTTTGGTCCTGGCAACATGGAAATTTGTTAAAAGGGGTCCTTTTTGAGTAAGTTTGTGCAAAAAATCCGAATCGGAATATTTTTCCTAGCGGATGCGCAGTGGCTTTCTGGACTATACAATAATAACTATAAAAATATTATGCCAGTGGGCTATATCTAAAACATCCGATTCTATTGTACTATCAATTTCAATTAAAACTCCACCACCAGATGTAAATCCTAAATGATTTAGTTGACGATCACTAAGATAGACATCATAGTTAGAAGGAAAAAATTCACTGGGGTTCACATCTGATTTTAGCCAAGTTTCACTAAGCGCGACCACATTGTACTCCAGTCACTAAAGTTAGTAGAGAAGTTGTCGACTTTGGTATTAAGTCCTCTCACATTTTGATAGTAAACAGATACGAAGTCATTGGAATTACTGCTGGGTGCATTCAGTTTAACGGAATTATTTTTGGTACATTGCTAAAATATTTAATACGAACCTTTTCGCCAGCTGAAAGTCTCAGAGTCAATTTTTCTTTTATTTTCTTATAGTATTCTACTTGTTTAGGTGTTCGATCAAAAGAAATAGACACTGCAGCCAAAGATCGAATATTTAATGAAACTATTTTCATATATTTGCTATTTCCGGTTATACCGGAAGTTGCTTATAACTTCGTTTTTTAAATGGGACACCCTGTATGTTTTTACATTTTTGGTGTCTACTTGACATCTTTTTTCTTAAAATATAAGGTTTTGTAATGTTATATAGCGTAGTTTAAAAGATAATTACATTTTATTTTATTAATTTCGTAGCAATATTCACACCCTGTAGAGTTGTAGTAATTTGTCATCAAAAACATTTTTATTCAAATGATTTGTAATATATGTAGTCTACTATTGTTAAGAATTGTTAGTGTAGCTAAATTTTTAATTTGAATATACAGGGTTGGTCGAAACTCGAAATTAGTATTTTCTGGGTTTTCTTAAATGGAACACTTAATAAGTATTTTTTATTGTGGTGAAATGATATTTTATGGTACTTTTTTATTTAAGCATTCCCTATACCTAACTGCTCTAATTTGTGAGTTATTGGTGATTCAAGCCAAACATTAATTGCAACCAGAAATAGGTGACATTTTTTTAGGTGGGCCGTGAAAATATTCAGTCACAAATAACTTGTCGAAAATAAATGCATACTAATCTAGACTTATCCTTAAAATTACCAATAATGGTTGAGCTATCAAAATACCCACGTAGCGTAGTTAAGATTGTTGGTGCGATTAACAATTAAACACAAAGTAAAGCAGTTAGGTATAGGGAATGCTTAAAAAATAAAAAAAATTCTATGAAATATCATTTCATTACAACACTAAAATACAGGGTGTTCTTTTTAAGAAAACTCAGGAAAATACTCATTCCGAGTTTCGAGCAACCCTGTATACTAAAATTAAACATTTAGATATACTAATAATTTCTAACAATAGAAAACTATATTAAAAATCATTTGACCATAAATAGAGTTTTTGATGTCAAACTACTACAATTCTACAGGGTGTGAAATTTGCTACGAAATTAATAAAAAACGTAATTATCTTTTAAACTACCATGTATAACATTACAAAACCTTATATTTTAAGTAAGAAGGCATCGAGTTGAATCCAAAATTGTAAAAATATACACGGTATCCCATTAAAAAGAACGACGAAGTTATGAGCAACTTCCGGTTATAGTTAATAGAAGAAATTATTTTCATTAAATAGATCAGTCTTCAAAACCCCTTAAAAAATCCCAAAATCCCATTAAAAAGAACGACGAAGTTATAAGCAACTGCCGGTTATAGTTAATAGAAGAAATTATTTTCATTAAGTAGATCAGTCTTCAAAACCCCTTCATTCCAATTTTTATGATTCTCTTGCTTTCAGTTCTCGTGGTATTTCTAATAGGCCGTTTATCTGCCTCATCCTATATATTCGTATGAACTTTACACATTGCTAAAATATTATACAAAAATAAATACAATATATTATAAGAATATTGCCATATAAATATCATAGTGAAGCCATTCCATTGCCTAAGGAGTTAGTTCGTAGATTTCGATCAAACTTCCTTCAAATCGTGTGGCTGGACATTCTTCGGTGATCTGGTGTACTGTTTGTTCAGCAGCATTGCATTTGTCACATAGCGGATTGTCTGCGATGCCCCATTGGTTAAGCGATTTATTGCATACTCCACGACCTAGCCTGATTCGTTCAGAATACACCATTCTCGGCACGGAAAAGAGATATTATATAGGTGTGCATTATTCAATTCTTCGTCCCATTCGCTTATCCAATGCTCATCGATTGTGAAATTGTTTGGAAGATTTTTTGCTGTTCTTGTTGGCGGGTTTCGAGATCTCAGCCGCAATTGGCCATGATTTAGCTGATCTATGTCGGTACTTATTCGCAATGAGGTATTCTTTTGATATTTCTGGTATTGAGCTTTAAGAGCAGCTAACCGTCGTGTTTTGGTTGGTGCAATGTTGCTTAAAACCGGAAGCTATTTATGGTCCCCGTAATATACCTCATTGCTTGACTTAATTGTGTGTCTAGAACGTTGGTATGGTGACTCTTTAGCCAGACTGGAGCACAATATTAGGCTGTTGAATAGACTAACGCAAGAGCGCTTGTCCTGGTTGTTTCAGCATTGGCTCTCAAGACCAAGAGGTGTCTGCAAGCTTGTGAATGATATTGTTGCGAGTTTTTACTTTAGCTGCAGTTTTTATGTAAGTCTTTCTTGAAAGAGTGCGATCTAGTATTCCACCGAGATATTTTGGGTTTGTGTTATGTTTTAGGATAACCTCTTCGCTTTCTATGTTTAGTCTTGGTTAATACAGAGCAGTGAACCAAATAGTTTTTAGAAATAGAAGAGAATTGGGATCAGTTTACTTTATAAGAAAATTTTGAAATCTACATTGCAACGTAAATACTACCTGTAACTTAATCTTTATCACTAAAATAAAAATAGTCATATTGTCTATTCCAGACATGGCCGCCCATGTCCATGAGCAGGGGGGCCGTGCCCCCCCCTAGATTTTAGAGTGCTGTAAACTATATAATATGGTTATCCAAAGTATACAAAATATAATGTGCAACATCTTCACGTCTGGCCCCTCCCCTGAAAATTTTTATATGGGCGCCCGTGATCCCAGAGAACGGCAGTTCTCACCAGTGACACACACCCCCCTACATGCGACACTATATTATACATGAAATTTTAGATTTTCTAAATGTGACTGAATTGAAAAATAAGTCATATACCATCTTAAAGTTTAGGAAAAGATCATTCAATCGATATGTCAACCATCCATTTTGATCCAAAGGTGTGAGTTTTATGGCCCTCCCCATTTTGGGTCTGTTTTTCGTTCTCGTCCCCAAAACTCCCAAAAATTTTGAAAAATTTAGTCCAACCTCTGCGCCTTCTGATAGTATTGATGCATACCTGACCTTCCAAAGCATATCTAATTTTGAAAATCGGTTATACCATTAAAAAGTTAACGAGCTCAGAAATTTAACTCAATATCTATTTAAAAAGCGGAAAATGTTTCTGGTTTATGTGGTGTATGTGGGTATGTGTATGTGTGTGGAAAAATGCCTAAGTGGTCAGGATCAGACATACACACGGCTCACTAAAGCAGAAAAACCTGAAAAACAGAACTTTGAAACATTTGATTTTTCGACAAACTCAAAATTTCTACCTAAGAATTATTGCGATAATAATTGAGCGTTTGTAAGAGGACCCTAGATCTAACGGTGTATACTTTATATCTGAGCAAATTCTAAATTTTAAGTTATAGGCCTAATAAGTATGATCAAATCTATTACCTATATGAAAAAGGGTTTTTCAAGCTCACTAAATCATATAATACTTTCAGTTATCATATTTGACCTTTAATACATCATATACTACTTGTCAATACCTTTCGAACTTATGTTTAGTGGACAAAATCGGTTAAACTGTTTAGAAGTTATCGATCTCAAAATTATAATCCATTTAACCATCATCGCCGATACCAATGGTCTATGTAGTTGTAGTTCTTACGACGCTAAATTTGATCGGGCAGTCCGAGTTCATTTGCTAGCCATTCCAATATTTTTTTTTCAATCTGTTCCGAATAGAAAAAACATCTAGTGTACATTCGATGGGTATACAGAATTATATTTTAAAAAAAGTATTGGGATGGCTGGGATATGAACTCGGTTTTTCCTATCACAAGTTTGGTTTTTTAACCACTAGATCTTTTGGGCGATAATGCGACAAAGGGGACCATTTATAACGACTAACGTGTAATCGAAGAACATTACATTCAAGTTCATGCATGTAATTTATAAAAATATTTGAATGAAAAACTCCTGATAAAAGAATAAAAAACCGCTAAACGCCGTAGATATGAGTGGCGCACACAATACTCCAGCTAGAAAAGAGCTGATATGAATATTACGTGGAACAAAAATGGTTTTTCATTTTGATGCATAATAAAATTATAGTTTTATTTTGAAAGACCTTTCCATAATATTTCCTAAATTTGAAGTACGACAAAAGGCTTCAAAATACAAACTGTATCAAAGTTATTCTTTTGTGGCGCGTTTTACTTCTTTAGCAAATAGGTATTATGGAAAAATGTGTCAAAACAAAACTAGAATTTTATTTTCCATCAAAATGAAAATACCTTTTTGCATCACGTAATATTCATATCAGTTCTTTGTAGCTGGAATATTGTGTGCGCCACTAATTATTACTGCGTTTAGCGATTTTTTATTCTTGTATATTAAAATAAATATTAATACTTTCATTTATTTTGCAATTAAGTATATTTATCCTGAGTAATACTCATAATAAAGCTACTAATTTGACTTCGTCAAATCGTTTCAGATTATCATTATGGATGAATATGTTTGATAATCAGCAATAAAACCGATGATATGCAGAAATGATTACACTTTTATAAAAAAAGAACTTTTTATAATAAAACATTTTCATTATTATTTATAGGACCCAATATAAAATTTTAATTCATATAAATCTAAGAAAATATTATATACAGGGTGTAACAAAAATACAGGTCATAAATTAAATAACAATTCTGGGACCAAAAATAGTTCGATTGAACCTAACTTGTCTTAGTACAAACATGTACACAAAAAAAGTTACAGCCCTTTGAAGTTACAAAATGAAAATCGATTTTTTCCGATATATCGAAAACTATTAGAGATTTTTTAATGAAAATGGACATGTGGCATTCTTATGGCATGAACATCCTAAAAAGAAATTACATTGAAATTTGTGTAGCCCATAAAATTTTATGGGGGTTTTGTTCGCTTAAACCCCCCAAACTTTTATGTGCGTCCCAATTAAATTATTTTTGTAGTACCATTAGTTAACCACAATGTTTCTAAATCTTTTTTGCCTCTTAGTACTTTTTCGATAAATCAGTTTTAATCGAGATGCGGCTTCTTTTTTAATATGTTTACATAAAAATTTTATGGGGGTTTTGTGACTTTAAACCCTCCAAATGTATGTGTACGTTCCAATTAAACTATTATTGCTGTAACATTAGTTAAACACAGTGTTTTAAAACTTTTTGGCCTGTTAGTATTTTTCAGATAAGGCACCTTTTATCGAGATGTGGCTTCTTTTTTAATATGGTTTAAAGTATACCTCAAACTGTAATTTATAAATAAATTTTCATATTAATACCAAGTCTCTAAAATCGTACTTAACAGTACACAAATATGTGGTGGATTTGACAAAATATTCAAAATATCTAAAAAAAAACTAACTTTTCGAAAAATACTAAGAGGCAAAAAAGTTTTAAAAATATTGTGTTTAACTAATTGTGCCACAATGATAATTTAATTGGAACGTACACAAAAGTTTGGGGGGGTTTAAGGGAACAAAACCTCCATAAAATTTTTATGGGTTACACAAAGGACATCGCACACATCTTATGGAAAATATAATGTCACTCAAATTCAATAAAACTTATACGAATAGATTCGTTTTAAAGTAACGGTCAAATCTTATCATTGCGCCCACTCTTAATTACGTATAATTAGGGCGCAAATTGCAATTAAAATTTATCGAAATCACATTTTTTGAGTCAGTAAAAGTGTCAGTTACCATCACTATTGCTCTGGGTGCTATTCAAAAGAGCTTAAAACCCCCGCTGGGCCTAAGCTGATTAGTGAAACTAATCCGCTGATTTATGGAGTACCGACAATTTGGGTGTTTTAAAATATTTTTGAAGTTATACTTCTTTACGGGCGTAATGACGGTGAAATTTTATATGGGAAAACCTAGCGACCGGGCGCATGCGCATTATAACTTTGTTCTGATTGGATGTTCAAATGACATGACAAAAATTATCCAATATGGCAGCTTTGGCACAGCTGTGGGACTGTGCATGGTTTGGTTATAATGTATGCTTGTTGCGTTTTAAAATTTGTAGGAAGAGAAACAACAAACAAAAAGTTAGTTAATGGTTATACTGCCTTTTTAAATAGTTTTCATATTATGTTTTTGGACTTATTTACATAGAAGAGATGATTGTTGCATGCCAATGTGAAAGCTCATCAAACTGTGCCTAGTATGAGTGCCGCAGATCTCGCTTATTCAAAGCTAAAGAATCTTTCACTGGTAAGTGTTTTATAAATAGTTGATCAAATTTTGTTATGATATTTGAACATAGCCACTTTGCACGACGCAAGTGATTGCGAAATTTATTAGTCGTTATACGGGCTCCGATACCTACCTTGAACCTACCAAAATACATAAGTAGTATGTAATACTTTTATTTACTTAATTTGATTATCATCAAAATTTCTATCAATATTCACCTAATATATTGTCTTCTTACTCTATGTTTTGTTGTATTTTTTCAATTCTAAATCATTTCAATTCAAAATCAAAATAATTTGATTTACATAAGTTAAAAATGTCAAAAGGTTAATCTGTTTAGTTAGACGATCTTCGCACATAATGACAAGCTGTCTCTGTGGAGAAGTTTTAATGCGGGTGAATCCCAATACAACGCAAATACCAGCCGCGTGGTAAGTTGGTTCGAATCCCAATAGAAACTTTTATTTTTTTATTTTTTTTATACATTTTATGATTGTAAGTATATTTATTATATAATTTTATTTTCAGAAAATACGTATTTAGTTAAAAAATTTTCCGACAATTAATGTTCAGAAATCATTTGTGGCATTTTTAATGTGTTTTTTGGCACTGTTTTAATAAAAATGTTTGAGAAGTAGTAAGTATAAATTAATTTAATATTTAAATAAAATATAAATAAAAAGTATATTAATTTCGTTTATAATCATATAATAGAAGTATAACTTCTTACGTGCGTACAAAGTACACACACATTATTTTTTTTCTCTCTCTAACTTATGCACGTACCCATTTGATTTCAGATTTATTTATATCAATTTCTGCTCTTATTATTGAACATATAGAGTTGGCGCAATGATAAGATTTGACCGTTAATTTAAAACGAATCTATTCGTATACATTTTATTGAATTTGAATGACATTATATTTTCCATAAGATGTGTGCGATGTCCTTTCACTATTAGGTCTGGATCCGGCGTATGAAAAAAAGTTGATTAATAGCAAGCTGGAAATTTTTTAATAGCTTAAGGGTGTCTCGTCGGACAAACTTTGATATATAGGAACACTAGAACAGGGGCAGTTTTAATTGTGGAACAGGTTAAAAATTTGGAACGGTCAGATCACGAAAACGGCACATTTATTTTGTCAGACAGAACAGACTTAAACTCTCCCAACAGGGATTAAGAGGAAACAGTAGCGATCAACAGGTAGCAAAAACGCGTTCCGAGATTGCGGCTGTAATTTTGAATATTTTTTCGAGATATTTGGCACACCTATTCGTAATATAATAAAGAATGGCGGTACAGAGCCTAATTTGAAAAATATATTAATATGTGGAAATTACTCTGTAATTAAATACAATATTAAAAAAAACGAGCCTGTACCGCCATTAAGAAGAACAAAAAAATACACTTTCTTCAAATAAACTTTTTTATCCGATGCCTAGATTTTGTGTCATTTTGGAACTACTAAAATTTTTTATTTCATTAGTAGTTCCAAAATGACACAAAATCTAGGCAACGGATAAAAAAGTTTATTTGAAGAAAGTGTATTTTTTTGTTTTTCTTAATGGCGGTACAGGCTCGTTTTTTTAATATTGTATTTAATTACTGTGTAATTTCCACATATTAATATATTTTTCAAATTGGGCTCTGTACCGCCATTCTTTATTATATTACGAATACGTGTGCCAAATATCTCGAAAAAATATTCAAAATTACAGCCCCAATCTTGGAACGCGTTTTCGCTACCTGTTGATCGCTACTGTTTCACCTTAAACTCTCATGCAAAAATCAGACTGCTATTTATCACCTGTCATAATTCCTGTCATTTGACATATTCTACATGTTTCACTCATTAAAACGCCCATTTGGTGATAAATAGCAGTCTGATTTTTGCATGAGAGTTTAAGCTCTGTTCGGAGAGTTTAAGTCTGTTCTGTCGGACAAAATAAATGTACCGTTTTCGTGGTCTGACCGTTCCAAATTTTTAACCTGTTCCACAATTAAAACTGTCACTGTTCTAGTGTTCCTATATATCAAAGTTTGTCCGACAAGACACCCTTAAGCTATTAACAAATTTCCAGCTTGCTATTAATCAACTTTTTTTTTCATACGCCGGATCCAGACCTATATATTTTTTTTTCAGATATTCCTATCATAATAATGTCAAATGCCCGTTTTCAATATGAAACCTCAAACAGTGTTCGATCTATTGAAAAAAATCGATTTTTATTTTGTAACTTCAAAGGGCTGTAACTTTTTTTAGGTGCACATTTGTACTAAGGTAAGTTAGGTTCAATCTAACTATTTTTGGTCCCAAAATAAAATGTGATTTAATTTATGACCTGTATTTTTGTTACACCCTGTATAATGGTATATAATATGTATAATATTTACATAATATATATCACATATTATGCCCTTATCATATATTATATTCATATATTATTATATCATATATAATATATATCACCTAATAATTAACTTATACAGGGTGTTTCATTGGGAAACGGAAATACTTTAATTGTGAATAGAGGTCACTGAGGCGGTTCTAGGTATACTACATTTTTTGACCTACCGACTTTTATAACCGAGTTACAGGGTGTTTTATCGATTTTGCCAATTTCTTTCCTAAGCCATAACTTTAGAACCACCTTGTATATCTTTTTGATATTTGATACAGATGTGTCTCATCCAAAACCCAAACGACCGACAAACTAATCACAAGAAAAATCCAGGTTCGGATTAACAAAAAATTATAAAGTATTTGTGACCTTAAAACAACACCCTGTATATTGAAATTCTGAAAATATGTTTGCATATTTGAAAAGAGCACAAAAAACTAAGTCTAATCGTGTGCTTCAATTTTTCGGCCAGACAATTTTATGACTTTAATTTTAAAATTATATTGAATTTTTTAAGAACTCTAACATTAAAAAGAAGGTATTATTAACTTTAAATTATAAATTATTAAAGCTATTGAATAAATACTTATTTAAAATGAATCAATACTTATTTATCACATTGGAACGACCCAATTATTAATCACAAGAAAAATCCAGGTCCGGATTAACAAAAAAAAAGTAATCGTGATCTTGAAACAACACCCTGTATATTGAAATTTTCAAAATTTGTTTGCACATTTGAAAAGACCACAAAAATCTGAGTTTATCGGTTTGCTTTAATTTTTCGTGAAGGAAATTTAATGACTTTAATTTTGAAATTAAATATATTGATAATTTTAAGAACACTGAAATTAAAAAGCAGATTTTTAAAGCACTTTTAACAATAAATTATTAAAGTTATTAAATAAATACCCATTTTAAAAATAATCAATACTTATTTACGACATTCGAATGACCCACTTACAAATCACAACAAAAATCCAGGTCCGGATTAACAAAACAATATAAAGTAATTGTAACCTTGAAACAACACCCTGTATATTGAAATTTTCAAAATCCGTTTGCACATAGGTATGAAAAGAGCACAAAAAACTAAGTTAAATCGTTAGTTTCAATTTTTTGGCCAGACAATTAAATGAATTTAATTTTGAAATTATGTCGAAATTTTTAAGAACTCTGGGAACTCATAATAAAAATTTTGATATAATTTCAAAAGTAATGTCATTAAATTGTCTGCAAAAAAAATTAAAGCGGGACATTAAACTTAGTTTTTCGTGCCCTTTTCAGGTGTGCAAACGTATTTTAAAAATTTCAATATACAGGGTGTTTTTTCAAGGTCAAAATTACTTTGTATTTTGTTGTTAATACGGACCTGGATTTTTCTTGTGATTAATAAGTAAGTCCTTCTAATGCTGTAAATAATAACTGATTATTTTTAAAATTAGTATTTATTGATTAACTTGAATGATTTATTAATAAAAGTGCTTTAAAAACATGCCTATTAATTTCAGGGTTCTTAAAAATTTGAATATATTTAATTTCAAAATTAAAGTTAATAAATTTTTGCACAAAAAATCAAAGTGAATCGATAAACTCGGATTTTTGTGGTCTTTTCAAATATGCCAACAATTTTTGAAAATGTCAATATACAGGGTGTTGTTTCAAGGTCTCAATTACTTTAGGTTTCTTTGTTAATCCGGACCTGGATTTTTCTTGTGATTAATAATTGGGTCTTTCCAATGTGGTAAATAAATATTGATTCATTTTAAAATGAGCATTTATTAAATAAATTTAATAATTTATAATTAAAAGTTAATAATACCTGCTTTTTAATGTGGAGTTCTTAAAAAAATTCAATATAATTTCAAAATTAAAGTCAAAAAATTGTCTGGCCGAAAAATCGAAGCAAACTATTAGACTTAGTTTTTTGTGCTCTTTTTAAATATGCAAACAGATTTTCAAAATTTCAATCTACAGGGTGTTGTTTTAAGGTCACAATTATTTTATAATTTTTTGTTAATACGGACCTGAATTTTTCTTGTGATTAGTATGTTGGTCGTTTGGGTTTTGAATGAGAGATATGTGTACCAAATATTAAAAAATATATACAGGGTGGTCCTAAAGTTATGGCTTAGGAAAGAAATGAGCAAAATCGATAAAACATCCTGTAACTCGAATATAAAAGTCGGTAGGGCAAAAAATTTAATATATCTAGAACCAACTTGGTGACCTTTATTCCCCATTAAAGTATTTCCGTTTCCCAATGAAACACCCTGTATAATATGAATTTTAAGTATATCAACTTTTAATTATTTATTAAAAGAATTAAAAAAAGATACGTACAGCCGGGTTCGAACTCGAGACCTCTCGATCTACAGTCTTATGCTCTACCACTGAGCCGCCACCTATCGATTTAATACCATACTTTAACTTGGAATTTAAATGTCATTACATTAGAGACATTTTTAAAATATTTTGAAACTAAAAAAAATAAATTTATCCATATAATAGCAGTTAAATATTACATTCATTCGATACGAGTACCGGAGGCCTGATTCTATTTTATTGCGAGGCCTCTATTGAATTTCGACACCGCCATGATGGTCGCAATTTATAGCGATTCTTATTCATTTCGATATTAGTTACAACTAGGGATATTAACGTTATCATTTTGACACTGCTCAAAATTTGGTTTGCGCTCCGGTTTATTGGATTTATTGGCTACGCAACCACCGCAACATTTGTTGATAGTCTGGGAACATTATCGAAAAAATGCCATTTGTGGGAAAAGTTATTTACCAGCTATTTTATTGCTAAAATCGAATCTTAAGATTGCATATATTAGTAGGTAATATGGGGTATGACAACTCCGCAGAAAGTGTGTTACCTTATTTATAAACAAATTAGCACTCCTAAATCTTCTTTTTTTTTTTCAATTAGTGCTCTGTAACTCCTAAGAGTTTTCCTGTAAGCCAAAAACACTCAAATAAAAATTCACCGTAATTTAGTTCTGCACAAAGTTATTTCTTTCCGATTTCCTTCAACAAAAGTTTTACTCTGAAAATCCGAGTTTTCCCAAAAAAATCTGCAATTTTGAATTAAAATTTTAGGGAAGTAATTATTTATCAATAATTAAATAAATTGATGACATGAAAGATTTTTTATAGTAGGTTATACAGAGAGGGGCTAAATTATGGAATAAATTCATTTTCTCTAAAATGGACGATTTTGGAGCAAAATCCCGAAACAGGTCGAATTTTATTTTTAAATTACAATCTTTTGGCGTATATTTCATACCAGTGACGTCATCTATCTGAGCGTGATGACGTAATCGATAATTTTTTTTTAACGTAAATAGGGGTCGTGTGGTGGGTCATTTGAAAGGGCGTTCAATTCTCCATTCAGTAATATAAACATTAATATCATTATTTATACAGGGTTGCCAAAATAATTTTTGAATGAAATTAATTGGCACAAAAAGAAGAATGTATGTAATTTATTTAACTCAAAACACATTGTACTGCTGTCAGTAAATAGAAAAAATGGTTTATTTCACCAATAAACAGTTCTTCTCGCTTAAATTAAATCACAAACAGCCTCCGTCCTACCTATTGGCAGTTTGAACATTTAACTTAAACTAAAAGCAATGTTTATTTGCCAAATAAACAATTTTTCTATTTTCAGACAGCAATAGAATGTATTTTGAGTTAAATAAAATACACACTTTTTTTTGCGTCAATTAATTTAATTTAAAATAATTTTTTTGGCCACTCTGTATAAATATTGATATTTATGTTTATAATACTGAATAGAGAATTGAACGCATGTTTAAATGAGCTACCACACGACCACTAGTCTTATTTAAAAAAATAATCGATTACGTCATCACGCTCGGATGGATGACGCCACTAGTTTGAAATATATGCCAAAAAAATTTAATTCAAAAATAAAAATCGACCTATTTCGGGAGTTTTCTCCAAAAATGTCCATTTTAGAGAAAAGGAATTTATTCCATAATTTAGCCCCTCTTTGTATAACAGGAGACCGACGACAATCTAACCAATAGTTTAGCAATAATTAAAATGTTAATTAAAAAATTTCGGTCGAAATAATAACCAGAAAGATTATGATACACCAAAATAACTATGATTTTCGTATAAAAAAGCAATATACCTATTCAACGTACTTAACAGAATTGAAATTGGACTATTGGAGCGGTCTGAGGAATGTTATACAGAAACAATTTTTGGCTTATAAACAAATAGAACCCCTCAGAAAATATTAGATTAAATTAAATTAAGTTAACGCTGTTATAAAGGGCACGGCATCTGTGCCTTTTTAGAAGAAAAAAAAAATGAATTGCGAGGAGTGGTTCCAGGTATAACCCGTCAAATTTGACCGGCATTTGCGACAGAGTTATAAACAACAGGATTTCAGTTTTTGAAACATTACCTTTTTATCCCGATCCTCTTTGTGCATACAAATTTTCATATCTTCAAGACACTCATAACAAAACAGATTTATGTCACCAAGTAAATATTGATAAATAATTAGGTACTTCCCTAAAATTTTAGTTGAAAATTAAAGATTTTGTTTGGAAAATCCGAATTTTCCGAGGAAAATTTCCGCCGAAGAAAATCGGAAAAAATCTCTGTGTAGAATTAAATTACAGTGAATTTTTATGTGAGTGTTTTTGGTTTAACGTTAAAATCTTCTGAGTTACAGAGCAATAATGGAAAAAAGATTTCGGAGCGCTACCTAATTTGTTTATAAACCAAATAGCACACTTTCTCTGCGGACTTTGCATAGCTATATTACTAATATAAAATCTTAAGATTTGATTGCAGCATGTCCAGCAATAAAATATCTGGTACATAATTTTCCTTCTTTTATAGTAATTTTCCCAGATTATTACCTTACATCTTTATAATATTTATTATATTTCTTATTTAATAATATTCTATCTAATTCCTCCAAAACCAGCAAATTTCCATAAATCCCAGCCATATTATTACCTTTTGCTTTAGTTTTCCTTGCAAGAAACAAACAAAACACATCTCCTAAACTAAACCTAACCTCGCTTTCGGCCATTCATTCATGTCAATGCAGTGTCACAATAATTTCGACTCGAAATTATAATATCAACCACTTTTTTGGAGTCGCTATTAATTTTGATAGTCGCTATGTTATGACATCATTTCGTCAGTTCAACTAAAATCCACAAGGCTCGAACAGTCGCATTTCAACGTCGCCATATTGATTGCGACTTGTTTTCAGTCGAAATTTGAATCAGAATCAGGCCCCGGAACGAGTAAACATCTTTTTTGCTGTTCTCGTAAATTATCGTGTTTATAAAAGGTTTGTAAACTTGTTTTACGTTTTTAAACTTGTTCCGGACAATAACAAATTGTAGTGTATACCAGTGCAATGTCTATATACGTGTACTTTCTCAACTTTCACCACTATCATGGTGCATAATAAGTTGCATAATAAGGTGCCACCTCCTGACCCTCAACAATTATGTCAAACCAAACTCAAGAAGTTGTCTTTGACTACGAGGACAGCTCAAAACCTACAATGTCAACAAACCAAACTGTTAACAACACAACTCAACCACCAACAATAACTTATCGTATACTGCTGCATTAAAAGCCGTCCCTAGGCCAGCGTTCCCGAGAAAAAATCAGGCCGTAGTTCTTCATGCCTAGAACAGTTTAAAACTATATGACTACGTACACGCAGTTGGTAATATCATTGGAGCCAATTAATATCATTCTCCGATACTTCCCTTACGTCTCACGAGTCACAAAAATAAATAATGTATTTCACTTTACTTAATCCTTCACTCTAATTCAGTGGAACTGCGATGGATTTTATCTACACTTAGAACACCTTCAACATCTCACCTCTGAATTATACCCCGATTTTTTCTGTCTCCAAGAAACAAACTTCACCCATTTTCAGTCACCTTTTCTAAAAAACTACATTGGTTACAATTTTATCAGAACTTCGCACCTACGAGCCAGTGGCAGGACATCATTCTTCGTTTCCTCTAATGTATACCATCAACAACTCCATCTAGACACCGATCTCGAAGCTACAGCAATAACCGCTTGGTGTCCAAAATAAAATTGTAATATACATCCCTCCGAATTATAAACTGTCTCCAACTGAAATCGCAAATTTAATTAATCAGCTTCCATCATCATTTTTATCCAGATTTAGCCATACGGCCCGGCCCGCACTTCCTATAAGGGGAAAATTCACTCATCCCAGATACCTAGGGTATCAAAAGGATTGAGCTCTGGTGGGACTCTTTCCGTGTTATCGAGCCCTAGGTGACCTGGTACGCCTGAGTATCTCCAAAAATTTTCGCACGCATTTGGAAGTCGAGAGTAGCACCGTTTTCTGCATAGTCTTGTAAAGATGTTCATTTAGACCCAGCTTTTTGATGTTTTCTATGAGTTTTTCTGGAATGACTTTAGTAGTAGAAAGATAAGTAGGTATTGTCTGGGTACTTTCCATTCTCCATTGTCTCCTTATTTGTATTTCGAGATCTCTATACTTAGCGATCTTTTCGTTGTGCTTAACACGCAGATTATTGTTGTTAGGTATCGCCACTTCTATTAATATTGTTTGCCTAGTAAGTTTATTAACTAGTATGAGATCCGGTCTATTGTGTGCCACTGTTTGGTCTGTGAACACTGTGCGATCTCAGTACAGCTTGTAGTTGTCGTTTTCAAGCATTCTATCAGGGACGTATTGATAATAAGGAAGATGGTCGGTTTAGAGAAGTCCAAGTTTGTTAGCTAATTCTTGGTGGAGAATCTTTCCTACTGAGTCGTGGCGTTCTTTATAATCAGTTCCGACAAACTCCTGGCAGACCCCGGAAAGATGTTGGATGGATTCTTGGGCTTTGTAATATATTTTAGCCCTAATTTGAGGGTGAATATTACAAACTATAAATTACTAAAATAAAACACATCTTTCTACAAAGAAGGCTCATTTAATACTCATTTGGCGAATGTACTTTTTACAATAATAGGAAATGTGTTACTCTGATAACAGTTGTTAGGTTTTACAGAGTGGTCTACTAAAACTATAATTACAATATCCAACATCTCCCCCTTACAAAAAATTATTTTTTACTAGTAAAACAAATATAAGTATTTACCAAA